>NC_134150.1:10495000-10795000 GCF_033958435.1 Carettochelys insculpta | reverse complement strand
GGACAGGCAGGGCAGAGCAGGGCACGGGGAGGCAGCCTGGCCTGAGCGCAGCTTAGGTTAAGTGGGGAGGGGGGCAGTGCCAGGGGCTGGCTGTGTGGGGAGCTAGGCAGGCACAAGGGGCCCCTGGCTGAGGAGAGGCGATGCCTTGCTCATGCGGGACTGCACGGCAGAGAGGCCCTGCCAGTGGTGGCTGAGGTGGCAGCGTCAGGTGATCCAGGTGCTAAATGGGACAGAACGCCACAGATGGTGACTGGCACCCGAGGCACAGCTGTGCAGGGCGGGTGGCGGTGGCCCCCTAGCCGCCTGGGGGGGCGAGCGGTAGTGGTGGGGCTGGGATGGGCTGCACGCCCAGCATCCACGTCTCGCAGAGCGGTGTGATCTACTTCTGGGACTCAGATGAATCTACCTCCCCACAGCAGACCACTGCCCTCTCGCAGGGTGCCACTGTCCCCCTGCATGGCCTCTTCATCAAGACCGACATGGCTGACTGCATACCCTTGGTGCTTGCCTACCAGAGCCGCCAGCCTCCACCCGGCCCCAGCCCGCACTTCCAGGAACGCAGGGAGCCCACAGCTGCCAGCCAGGCCGGGGCGCGCTGCTGCTGCAGCGCCAAGGTGGAGATCCAGGCCAGCCACAGCAGTGTTAAGGTAAAGGCAGGGGCGGGACGAGATGCCTTGGGGGGCAGCTCCGCGGATGGGTGCTGTTTCCTCCTCTCCCGGCTCTAGAGGTGGGTGCCTGCTGTGGCTGGCCGGGGACTCCAGGAAACCACCTCTGGGCACTGTAGAGAGATGCCCCGGGTGGGCAGCAGCTGTGGGCAGCTGTTACCTGGAGCCACAGCCTTTCTCCCGCTGCAGGGTGGCCGTGTCCTGCTGAGTCACGTGAAATCCAAATTGCTCCTCATAAATGTGAAGAAATGCCTCATAAGCTGAAGTAGGGGTATTAAATGAAACTCCTCATAAAGTCAAATTCTCGTAACCCGAATGGGCGTATCTCAGGGTATGACTGTAATGCTAATTTTGTAGTTACAATGGTCAGTAAGCAGAAGATTAGCGTCTCTTGCATGCATTAGGGCTGGGTCTACATGAGCCCCTTCCTTTTGGAAGGGGCATGTTAATGAGTGGGTTTGAAAGATGCTAATGAGGCACGACCATGAATATGCATTGCCTCATTAGCACAATGGCGGCTGCAGCGATTCAAAAGTGCACCTTTTTGAATCACACGGCACCCGTGGAGACGGGGACCTTCTGAAAGGATCCCCCAGTTTTCGAAAGCCCCTTCTTGCTATCTGGTGTTAGGAAGAAGGGGCTTTTGAAAACTGGGGGGTCCTTTTGAAAGGTCCCCATCTCCATGGGTAGGGTGCGATTTGAAAAGCTGCACTTTTGAGTCGCCCCAGCTGCCATTATGCTAATGAGGCACTGCATATTCACAGCAGCACCTCATTAGCATATTTCAATCCCGCTTATCAACATGCCCCTTCCAAAAGGAAGGGGCTCGTGTAGATACAGGGTAGATCTTTGGCATGCAGGCCAGTCTCCATGTTATGTTGTGGATATCTTCTAGTAAGGCTCTAAGGGGTGATTGTGTCTATCCGCTGTCCTCTACTGGATAGAATGAGAGCTGCCCAACTATTTAGTCATAATGTCCGTTTCTACACAGGCCACTTCCTTCGGAAGTGGCATGCTAATACATGGAGCGAAAGATGCTAATGAGGCGTGGATGCAAATTCCCTGTGCCTCATTAGCATAACATCACATGATTTGGAGTCCGGAAGACTGTTCTTCTGGACTCCAAAATGCTGTGTAGAAGCGTGGCCCGGGGCGGGGAGGGGGCTTCCGGAAGGAAGTCCTTCTTCTGGAGACCCCTTCATCCCAAAAATTTTTGGGAAGAAGGGGCCTCCGGAAGAAGGACTTCCTTCTGGAAGCTCCCCCACAGGGCCACGCTTCTACATGGAGTTTTGGAGTCCAGAATACCATTCTTCTGGACTCCAAATCATGTGACGTTATGCTAATGAGGTGCAGAGAATTTGCATCTGCACCTAATTAGCAGCTTTTGCTTCGTGTATTAGCATGCCACTTCCAAAGGAAGTGGCCTGTGTAGGAACAGCCAATGAGTAGTTTACTGGAGAACAGGATGAAGACTGCATGACTATGAGGAATTAGCAGAGTCACTTTTAGCTGATGTGGTGAGAAGCTGGTGCTGTTGAAGCAGAGGTTCATGAGTTCAACTCCTAGTGCCACACTTTACTATTGAGATGTTAACTACAATGGCTGTGTGGTAACAATAGATAAATTCCACCTCCACACTCTTTATTCTGGGTTAACACCATTCAGCCTCTTTTCTGATGGTTTCAAGTGGGCTTTTCAGTCAAAGAGAAAGATGGTGAGAGACCATTGGTCCAAAGACAGTATAACACTCCCCCGTCTGTTCTTCCCATCCCCAATCAGAGATCAGCAAAGCTTATTCTACTATAAAAAGAGTTCGATCAGTATTCCAGTGATGGTGAAGTTATATTAATGCTAAGTGCTAATCCAGATGGGCTCAGGTGTCGATTGAGCTTTTACATGACATAGTGGTAAAAACTTGTGAGCCTTGTCTATATTTGTGCACAATATCAGTCAGCTGCACCTTTGGTAACTGGTGCAGTAACACAGGCACAGGTTTTTCTAGTGGAAACAACCTAAGGGCAGGTCTACGCTTACTGGGAGATCAGCACTGGGGTGTTTGATCCCCGTAGGGGAGATTTAGATGGTTTCATAAAGACCCATTAAATCAGTCACTCTTTCCTCAACTCCAATACTGCACCAAAATTAGAAGCATAATGTAAGTCAACAGGAGAGTTTCTCCTGGTGACCCTCTGCAGTGGAGCCCCAGCAGGAGGTCAACCTGAGTTATGTAGATTCCAGCTACACTATTCATATAACTGGAATTGCGTACATTAGATCTACATTTCTCTGCAGTGGAGACCTGCCCATGGTGGCTGTTATTCCCCATATCCTCTGCATTGCACCTCCATGGCCCTCATCTAAGGCTGGGTCTGCATTTACCTTGAATATTGAGGGCTGCTACTCAATTTCAGGTACACCAACTGTGTACCAAAAATCAATTTTGCAGCTGTCACTGTTTGTCCCTGTCCTCATTGCAGAATGCCAACGGGAGCACTCCTCCTGTTGGAATTCCTTAACCCTTGTGGCTCGCAAGGAGTTCTGGGGTCAACATTGACCCCAGAACGCGCCATTTCATGCATACACAAAACAGCACCCTGGAAGACTGAAACTAAGTATTTGATTTTCCACTGCAAGTGCAGACCCAGTCTAAGACTCAAGACACTAAGGTTGCCTTTGCTGCCATGTATAATCTCTCCCTATGGGCTCACACTGCTTTCTCACATGCACTTCTAATTTAGACACATTTGTCACCCCCTACATTTTTTTATATTAAAAAAAAACTGAAGTGAAATTGATTTAAGGTTTTTTGTGTTTTTTTGTGATTTTTGTTTTTTTTTTGAGCTCAGGCACTATGGACTCAGTGTACTGCTTTTCCAAGTACTAGGTGGCCGTGTTGGGTATTTCAGTCCCAACCTATCTTTGTTTCAGAGCTATATTTTAATCTGGTATGTCAGGTAGAACACGAAACAATATTAATCTATGCTACATAAATAATTTCCTTCAATTATCAGAAAAGTGCAGCAAGACATGAATTTTCAGGTTGATTGAGTTTTAATCTCTAAATTCAAAAATTAATAATTTAGTAAGAAGAGTTTCTCCAAATATAGGAAACTGAAGGTTTAATATGTCCTTCCTAGGAAAGAAAAAGAAGAGAGAATTGTGTCCAAAGGTCAGGAAACATTTATGGGTTGGATATATGTGACAATTATGACATTATTCACTTAAGGAAAATGCTTAGAATTCAGTGCAAGAAGCCTGGATTCATCACAAGGCACAGGAGATTGACAATGTATTATGAATGCTTCACATCACAGATAAATATTTCAATGCAAATAAATAAAGGATGCTGAGTGTTTCTCTTCTGAATGAGTTTTCACAGTTCACTGCACACAATAGTTCTGGGACTTCTCTATGTCCCAGACTCCTGTCCAAGGTTTGGCATCCCCGAAGGCTGCCTACACTGAAAACAAGCAGGTTACACTATGCTTTCAATTTGAAGGTACAAAGAACCAATTAATCAGTTTCCTTCAAACAGAATGTAAAACTACTCTTTGGTGCATTAGGACATTCATGGGCATTGCAAACCTGTGTGGTTTTGTTTTGTGCTCCCTAGTAATTTCTGTAAAATGTACCATCCTTGTCAAACTTAATGACTTTTTGTGGGATGGGGGATGAAAAAAGGTGAAAAGACAATACCTCTGAACTCATGACTGTATTACTGTGTGGCTGTGTGAACTAATAAACTAAAATATTCACTCTGTGATCCACATCAAAATAGGGTGCTTTTGTGCAACATTTTGGTTATCTGTAACAATACCTATTCTTTGTTAACATGAAAAATACAGGTATTTCTTTACATACAGTAGCCTATAGTCTTTTAACAGTGACCTGCTTCTGATTCTTAGCTGTCTTAATTGGCTGAAAGATAATTTAATTATTCTAACCACCAACAGAAAATTTTGCACTTTATATTGTTTATATGAAGCCATTTGTAACTTTAGAATGTCTTAATTTTGCAGCAACTACAGAGAAAAAGAAAATGACAATGTAGAATTGCATCACTCATGAGTGCTTCTCCATTAAAACAGTATAACTAGAAAATGTTTGCATGTTCACTATAAATACTGAGAAGTGCTGAACAGAAAGACATTTTGAGGATTTGCATATATTATGTAAAACACCTAGGAAGCCTCTGGTTTAATACCCTACCAAAAGAAAGAACCACCAGCCTTTTACCATACTGCATAATTGGTGAAGGTCCTGGTTGGAGCAGGGGTTTAGCCTAGATGACGTCCTAGGGTTTCTTCCTACCCTAAACCTGTGTGAGTCTATGATTCTGTGATTACAATGATTCACCAAATCATTTCAGGATGTAGACAACCAGATTCCAAGAAACTCAAAGTTCCTGTGATTACGGGATCATTAAAAGATCTAGATTTGGGGGGATTCAATAGAAGTATTTATTTGCCTGACTGTTGTCATGTTGCATAACTTGATATCAACTATGAGTATATCAAGATGCAAGAAAACAATAGAAAACAGCCCATGCACATGTCCATGATGTACAACTCTTCTTCCCCCAACAATGCCCATATGCAACTGATACTTCTGGTGGATATTTTGCAGCCTCCTTCCTTTGCAAACATAATGGATGTCATCATAACTGGAGTGTCTTTCCTTCTGAGAGCAACCATATATTCCTAAATGTAGTCTTGGGTTATATTTGCAAACAGGAAAGTGATGGAACCTTTCACTGGCAATTGATCTCCCCTTGCTTCTGCCTTAACCAACCCAGATAAAACACCGTTGTGTTTTTTTGGACTCCTTGAATTGATAGAAATGGTCACAAAAGACACCCTTCCAAGAAAAGAGTTTATGAACGACATAGGTCCTAATGCACACGAGTGCAGTGTGAGGGCCACTTGCGTAAACAAGGCCCCCCTACAGAGTGAGGTCCATCTGCACAAAAGTAAGGTCAGTGACAGGAGTTTTAACCTACAATATTATTTCCAACCAGGGATATGATATCTCATGTTAATTGCTAAAACTTGGCAACTTGCTAGAAAATGTGTTCCACAGGAACACTGTGGGGAAACCACCAAACGTGATAGCTTTCTCTTGAGTATAAAGGTTCTGACATAGTCTTTTAAAAGATATCATTATATTTTTCAAAGGGGACATTTCTGAGAAGAGGGTGGCAACTGGCAAATAATTCATTTCCGGAACACTCATCTGCAATCAGTAGAGCACAAAGCCCTGGATCATAAGAGCAGAACTATGCTGATATCAAGCATGTTTTTATGTTGAACAATATTTTTTACCAGTTTGACTATTGCAGTGCAAGCTGGACTGCTTTCTGCCAGTATGTATAGCTCTGCTCCTGCTCTACAGGCTGAAAAATCTGACTCTACTCTGAAAATAATTTTTTAAAAATATATATTAATTTGCTGTATAAAGTAATTGAACCTGGAGTTGAGATACCAATATTGTAATGAACTCATCGGGTAAATTGTTAGAAGTCAATTAGCTGGTAATTTCATGAATCAGGCAGGTTATATGCCATAACTAAAGAAGATGACAAAACATTAATATTGTATAAGAAACACAGTTTAACATAAAATTATGGTACTAGTTAATATATTTTACATGCCTATTAATTACCATAAGAGAAAATGAAATAAATTGAAAGAAATGAGAAAATGGCTAGTGAAAAATGCACTGAACACTGAAAATGCACCAATAGTTGAACCCTCTGATGTCACAATCTCAGCACTGGTATCTATGGATGATAATGACAATGATGATACGACTTCAGGACCGATTATTACCAGTGACCTGCAACTGTAATTTGACATTAAAGCTTTAGCATCAATCTCTGAGATTGACCAAAACCTCGATCTTGAGGTCTCAACTTTGTTATTGATTATGATGATGGTTGATGTTAACAACAACTATTACCATCCATAAGATTCAACTGAAATACAAATCAGTTTTAATGAACCACCATCTTCACCCTCCATACATGACAGAATAAGATGACATCTTATTGAACATGGACCTGACCAGGAAAAAAAACAGGGATTTTCATGAATCAACATAGCCAGATGGCTGAAAAGTTTCAGGTGATTTGTTTTTTTTAAATGCTTTCTAATGGAGAAACCATAGAAAGCAATTGGCTCATTTACTCTGAAACTAGTAAGGCCATTTTTTGTTTTCCATGCATATTTTTTGATCAGTGTTTTTCGAAGCTGAATATTGCAAAATACTGCATGTTACTTTATCAGTGTTTTTCCAAGCTGAATGCTGCAAAAATAAATCTGAAAGCAGGATTTAATGATTGGAAAAATTTAAACTCTATTGTAGACCATGAAAATTCAAGCAATCGTGAAAATTTCTGTGAATGGAAATTTGTGTAAAAAAAGATTATTGAGTGGAAAAGGTATCAATGATGTTCTACAAAAAGGTATTGAAGCTGATAAGCAGAAATGGAGACAGATCCTGAAAATAATTCCAGGTTCTGTAATGTTTTATGCCAAAAATAGTTTTCCACTTAGAGGAGCAAGTAGTGTTACAGGAAACCATAATTTTGGAATATTTCTTAATTCAATGGAATTTATAAGTCATTACTATGTTGAACTAAAACATACTGTAATTCAGAAAAAAGTTTCAGTGAGATATTTTTCACCAGCTATCCAAAATAATTTTATTGAGTTACTAGCAGACCAAGTTTGAATTGAAATTATATCCAAAGTGAAAAAAGCAAAATATTACTCTATGCTTCTGGAATGTACACCATATATATTTCATCATGATCAAATGTCTCAGATTGTGAGACGTGTAAAAACTGATAATAGAATCATAACTACAGAAGAAAGTTTCATAGATTTTACTGAGATCAAGAAAAATATGAGAAGTGGATCAGCCAAAGAAATAGCAAAGCAGTTTGAAAAGGACGGCATTGATCTTCAAAATGCACAAGGCCACGGGTATGATAATGGTGCAAATATGTCAGGCTTGTACAAATGTGTCAAAGCTGTCATTCTGCAAAAAAATAAATTTGCAAATTTAGTACTATCCTCAGCTCAATTTGGTTGGAATACATACAGGGTTTGTAAATTTTTCTATGGTTTCGTTTTTTGGCACAGTACAAAAAATATACACTTTTTTCCTAATTCTACCACCCTCTGGAATATTTGAATGGGTTTATTAAAAGTATCACTAAAAGGTCATGCTGACTCTAGATGGGCATCAGAAGCAATTTCAATTGCAGCCTTAAATTTGCAGATTTCAGAAGTTACTAAGACCCTAAAGGATGTTCCTGCTTCATCTAAATGTTCTGAAACAGTAGTAACAGCTAATACCCTTCTTAAAAGAAAATAATTTTTCTGTGCACATTATTCATTGGCATAATATTCTAACTCACGTTGCCAGAGTGAGTAAAGCCTTGCAAGCAAAAGGCATTTCTGTGCATCAGACTTCGAAGATTATCCATGGATTACTCAATGCTTTACAAGAGAAGCGTGGAAACGAGAGCATTATGGAAGATATTTTAACTGATTGTAGAAAAACAGTAGAAAATATAGACATATCAGCAGAATTTACAGAACACAGAAAGCAAAAAGTTAAAACACAATAGCTTTATGAGTCACAAGATGAAAGTGGTAATTTATCACGTTAAGAATCATTCAAAATACAAATGAAGGATGTATTTGACAGCATGATATTTGAGATAAACGGAGATATGAAACACTAAATGAGATGTCTTTGGATTTTGATTTTCTTTTGGTCAATTCTTTTTCAAAACGGATACTGCTAATCTTCAAAAAGCAGCAGTAGATTCAAGTTTTAAATTTGACCGTAATTTAAATGCTTTGGAAATTTCATCAGATTCAGCGTTTTAAACATCAGGCATTACTGCTGTTGCCAAACATTTCATCTGTGACTAGTCTGGACCTTCTACAGTTAATTCATGAGTATAATCTGGCCAAAGCTTACCCAAATTTGCAAATCACCCTGCTGATATTCCTGTGCTTGCCAGTGACTACAGTGTCTTGTGAAAGAAGTTTTAGTAAACTAAAATGAATTAAGAGCTACCTTGGAGCATCTAAGGGTCAGGAGAGATTATCAAATATGTCCATCTTACCAATAGAACACTAGCTGGAGAATAATATTAATTTCAACACAATGATTCATGAGTTTGCCTCATTAAAAGTGTGCAAAGTACAATTATAAAGAAATATCAAATAGTACCTGACATGGTGATATTTTATAATTATATATATTAATATATAGATTATATATATAAATTCTATTATAATTATCTGCACTAAGATATGTATGTATTAATTGATTATTATGAAAATCTCATAACTAAAATAAATGGTTTGTTATTATTATTACTACTATTACTACTACTACTACTACTATTACTACTACTACTACTAAATTTTCCCTTTTTCTACAAAACAACGACTAAGAATATATAAACACGAGGGGGCGCAATTTTATATTCTTTTCTCAGGTGCAAAATTAGCTAATTATGGCACAGACACCAGGCCCAAGTCTCTTTCAGGTCCTTTCAGGACACATTGTCAGTTCAGACAATATCCTCACAAAGGAACAACCAAACAAGGCTATTTCCTTGGACCAACACAAACTGCACTGATCCACAAGTGTTGAATTATGTACCTCTCTCTGCTCTAGGGCCACTTACAGGAATCAACATGCCTCCCTGAGCTCTTCTTCAACTGAAATCTCTTAGCCTTGTATAGGAATCACCTCCTTCCTTCATAGGGGGCTCTGGTGATTGAACAGACCTGGCCCCAGGGTACCTGGCCTTAAAAGAACAGTTACTATATACTTTGTGTTTTGTTGGATCAGGGCATAAGAGCTGTTTCCTGGCGCAAGTCACCACTGGCCCTCTACTTAGCCATTTTCAGTTCACCTTTATCCACATATGAATGAGGAGAACATTAAAACTAATTCTTTACACTCTCATCTACTCTATTTGGGCACAAAGTTATCTGAAACAAGCAAGAGTAGCAAATAAAGCAGGTAGAAGTGAGCGGACCAAGAAATAGAACTGGGTGATCTTGTGCTGTGAAATGTTCACATTGTTTCTGACCAAATTCATCCCATCTTTAATCATACATAATAAGTTAGCTATTTTTTTAAGAAGTTATAAATAACTTTAGCTCATTAGAGCAACACCAGCCAGGAACAATGTTTTATTTTTTAATTAGCAGCTAATGGATGCGCATTGGACTGGAGATGTTGTGGGGGCAGAAGTCTTATTGACTACAGCAGTAGTCCAAAAATAGGTAGCTAATTAGCTACTATCAAGAATATCCATGCACACTCAAGTTTTCAACACAACTCAGGCAACCCCTGAAGATGAGTCCTAAAAAATGTGTTTATGTTGTTGAGTGGATTTGATAAACCACGACTAAATTTTCTTAACGCTCTTGCTATTTAGCTGATAAACATGTGAATCACCAAAATGATAAATATGTGAGACAGCTCCCCAAAACTCACCATTTGAATGCAATATTCTAAGTAAGGAATTAGAAAATACTCCACCAGAAAATATCTAATTGATTATTTAGACTCAGAGGTTATTTCTGATGTGTGTTTTAACTCCCATGACATTGGTTACTTCATAATAGATCTTCTACCTCTGAGGACGTTCAAGCCTCCATTGCTGTACATACATCGTATATTTGTTATTTAAAGCCTTTTGGTGAAGACATTATTGGTTGTTACCACAACAATTCAATGCAATAATGCAAACTACTATACATTGTGTTGTAAGTGGGGGGAAATGATGACAGTGAATAGATGTAATTATGTATAGAACTAGTGACATGCCACATACAATTCTGAGGATGTACAACACAATCAGAGTGTCAATTATTTAAACCATAATTAACATAGCTCTGCATGTCTTTCCAGGGCTCACACAGAACATAGAGCATTGTTATAGTGGAAGAAAAGAGAAAATAAAATATTAATGGAGGACTGCTTTGTTCTCAGCACAGTGAGGTAGAGGTGGTTGTAAAAACTGGATTCCTGCAGTTGCTTCAGCTTTAATTAGGAAGGTCACTATCTTCCTAGACTTCCTTGGATTCCTTTAATTTCCACAGAGGAAAACGGCTTCTGAATTTTATTGAACACAGTTGAATTTTTATTTTCAAAAATCAAAACAGAAACATTTCTTGGCATTCGTTATGAGCACTGGGTGTTATTTGCTCTTTAGAGATAAAGCTGTTTTTATACAGGGATATAGCTTGTGGGAAAAAAAATCAGGCCAAATATATTCGTACTGGGAAAGCTGTTCAACAGGGATATCATAGTCAGCAGAAAATATCTAGCCAACCTAATTCATCCCATGCTAGAATCCACTTAAGGCCAAAGAAATACAATAGATAATATATAGTTTCACAATGCTGATCCAAATACTGCCTTTAACTCATTCAATCCTGGAACTCAGTCACTAGTTTTCCAGTTAAAAACAACCTAACTCTAATAAAAACATGGGAACTTTAAAAGAATTGAGTGATGAGGCTATGATTGCTGTAGAATATAAAATAGTGCTATTCTGTATTTCAAGATGCAAAATCAGGACTGAATAAATGAATAACAAGGGGACAAGATCAGCACTAAATACTAAGAAACATTTAGAAAAATGACTAGTCATACAGTCTGTAGTTCATTCATTCTTTCATCACCATTTCACTGTTATAATTTTGTCCTGCAATAGCTTTACTTAGACATGTACCATGAGCATGGATCCAGTTGTCAGGTACAATATCACTTTTCTGTGATTCTAAATTAACACACAGATGAACACACTTTTGATTACACCCGGTTCTTTAGAGAATCATAGAGTTAGAAGGGACAGCAGGGGTCAGCTACTCTAACCCCCTGCCAACTTGCAGGATTTGTTGTGTCCAAATCATCCAAGACAGATGGCTATCCAGCCTCCTTCTGAAAACCACCAGTGCAGGAGCTTCCGCAGCTTCCTGAGGCAGTCTGTTCCATTGTCCTACTACCTCACAGTTAGGATGTTTTTTCTCTTGTTTACTCTTCCCTTGCTTTATTGCTTTATCTATCAATTCCATGATTAAACATATTGAACTATGAGAAATGGGATTTATTATCCTGTTACTTAAATAAGTCATATTTCTTCCCCTTCATATGTTGTTCAGGTGGTAATGATTGTTCTTTAGAGAACCTGCTTAATGAACTACTGTATGGAGACCACTTAGAAGTAGTTTACTGTCTCCCACTCCTTGCATCTTTTCATACTGTCCTTTCTATGTTTACACTAAATGGCATGCGTAAACTTCCTAGGAAATCTCACCAGTTCATGTCTACTGGAGAATACTGGAAGGGGAAAATAGGGAGGGAAATTTTTAGAACTCAGTGAATACGGAACATAAAATTTGCATGCAGTACACAAGCTGTCACCTTCAACCCACTTTATGCCAACATTCTAAGGCAGTGGTTTCCAACTTTTCAGTGTCACGCCCCCTTTTGTTTTTTGAGAAATCCTCACCTCCCCCCAACAGCCAGGTGCCCAAGCCCCACGCTACCGGGGTCAGCCCGAGCCACCTGCCTGAGCTCCAAGCTGCCGGGACCAGCCCAAGCTGCTCAAGCCATGAGCCAGCCACCCAAGCTGCCCATCCGAACCACCCAAGCCCTGTGCTTCTGGGGCCAGCGGCCTGAGCCCCGCAAGCCCCACACTGCCAGGGCCAGCTGCCCACCTGCCAGCCACCTGAGCCCTGTGAGCCATGGGTCAATTGCCTGAGTCCTGCGCTGTCGGGGCCAGCCCAAGCCACTCACCCAAGACCCATGCTGGTGGGACCAGCTGCCTGAGCCCCCACCCTGGCAGGTTCCAGCCTGTCTGAGCCCCCATGCTGCTGGGTGCCAGCTTGCCCAAGCTGCCCAAGCCCCTGCACTGTTGGGGGCCAGTGGCCTGAGCCACCTGAACTCTCTCATTGCTGAGGACAGCTTCCCCTAGCCACCCAAGCCCCCTCAGTGCCAGACCCAGCCGTCCCAGCCCCATGAGCCACCCACCCGAGCCCCTCCCCCCTCACCAGGCCCCCTTGGCCCTCCATCTAACCCCTTCCACCAAGACAGGCATCCCCAGCCCTCCATCTAGCCCCATCCAACTCACATTCACTCACCTCTGCAGGAGGCAGATAGTTCCACATGTGTATTCACAAGCTGCCTGCTTCATAGGGGCTGCATGGGGTTGCCCACATGAAATGGCAGAGGTCTGAGAGCCGGAAGCAAGAGGCGACTTTTTCTTGGGGTGAGGGGAAACAGGGGTGGATGGGTCACCTCAAGCTCCCCCTGGAATTTCTTCATGCCCCCCAGGGCGGCACACCCCCCAGTTTGGAATCCATGTTCTAAGGAGAGTTCGTTCTTAGTAAAGTCTATAGGAACAAACACACAAGACCTTTCCTCTTACACATAAGCTGCGTCTACACTACTAGATGAAATCAAGTTTAAATGAGTTAGTTTAGTATTAAAACATCACTATATTCACTGTAAATACCATTAGCTCTACTTAGTGAATCCTAATATCAAAAACAAAATGTTGATATTACCAGAGGGATATAGAGTCAATATCTAATTAAAAATTTCAAATAAAGGCTAGTGTGGAAGTGCCACGTCTTTAATTCAAATTTATTAGCCTCCAGAAGTGTCCCGTATGTATCCCATAAAGCTACATAGTAACCATCCACGTATGGCCGCTTCCTCCTCCACTGCTCTCCATCCACGTACACAGAAAGAAGGTCACAAGGAAGCCTGTGAATGTTTGACTGAATTAGAACTGGAATTGGAATTCAGCAGCACCTTGGACTGCAAATATAAAGGGTGCCCATAAGGAAAAAAATCCTTTTCCCATTGCCTGGCACCACATCAATAGCCATCATACTGCATCAGCAGCAATTGCATTGGTAGCCGTCTCCGGCAATCTTGAGCGCTCAGGGTACTGAGCTGGGTAGTGTTTACTTTGCATGATAGAAGCGGGTTGTGGATGGGTATGGGGATAGCTCTGGGTATGGGTACAGGTTTGCTATGGATCTGTCTCCCTCAGAACAGCATGTTAATGTTTCTGGAGATGGAGCGCTTCTCCTTTTTGGAGATCTCCTGAAAGGCCTCATCCAGGCACTGTTGTATTTTTTTCACAACTTTCTTGGGCAGGCCTGACTTGTTGCGGCTTCCACGGTAGCACACCTTGCCAGGCCAGACAACCAGATAGTGATCTGGTGTCATGGTGCCACACAGAATTTTATCACATTTTCCAGGCTTTTGGCCACACAGCATAAGCAGGTCTTCTTTCTCCATATCTGTTAGTTTTAAGAGGGTGATGTCTTCTTTGGCAACCTGCAGAAGCACAGGAATTCGCATCAGATTTTTTTTACCATGCTTCCTGCCCTTTTACTATTCTCTGCAGCAGCTGACGGTTGCTGCATTCCCCACCCTCCAACACAAGTTGCAGGCTCTGCAGGGCTTCTCCCCTCCCATGTCCCTTTCCACCCAGAATTTCTTTTTACTTTATAGGGATCCCCCATGCCATGCAGCTGCAGCACTCTCTGTGGCCTCTTCTTTCCCATGTCCCTTTCCACCCAGCATTTCTTTTTGCTTTACAGTAGGGTTTCCCAAACCTTATATAGTTGGGACTTGGTTTTCTTCAGTACTTTTTTTTTGCAGCCCAAAAATATAAACACATATAAAAGAAATGAAAAATGAATAAATTTCCACTGTTTATTATTTATTCACAATAATAATAGCACATAGTGATCTGTATATATTCTAAGGACTGGTACTTTTTTTCAAAGGACTGGTACTGGGCTGCGAACCGCACGTTGGAAAATGCTGTTTTAAAGGGATCCCACACACCATGCACCTGCCAGGTTTTGCATGGCCTCTCCCCTCCCATGTCCCTTTCCACCCAGCATTTTTTTTAATTTACAGGGATCCCCTGCCCTGCCCCAGGACACCTGATGTCTCCCCCTGATTTGCAGCCCTTCCCTTTCCCCAAATAGTGGACAATTGCTTATAGCTTACCATGTCCATAAAGAAATGTGCTGAATAAGTGATGTTAAATGATGTATTGTGAAATGCATGCTTAGGCTACATCTACACTGATGAAAAACTTTGAAATGGCCATGCTAATGGCCAAATCGAAGAATACTAATGAATTAGCATGCCGCCGGCTTCGGCACTTCAAAAGTGCTGCGTTTCACTCACCCGCGGCTTGCCTACACAGGGGCCCTTTTCTAAAGGATCCTGCAAACATTGAAACCCCCTTATTCCTATAGGCTGATTTCAATGTTTGCAGGGTGCTTTTGAAAAGGATCCCCGTGTAGATGAGCCGTGGGCAAGTGAAATGTGGCACTTTCGAAGTGCTGCGGCTGGTAGCATGTTAATGCAGCACTGAATATTCATTTCAGCACCTCATTAGTATTCTTCGATTTGGCCATTAGCATGGTCATTTCAAAGTTTTTCATCAGTGTAGACACAGCCTCAGAATCACATTCTTAATTAGTCTTTAATGGCCTTCAAAAAAGAAATTTTCTCTGATAACAGACACAAGACCCTTCATTCCATTTGAAAGCACATTGCGTGAACTGTATCTTTATTCTGACCCTTCACTTTCCAGCTGCTATACCCAGCATGGGAGACAGGTGCAGAAAGAGAAATAGGTGGAAGCAGGATCTCATCCTGCAGGACATAGAGCAGAATGAAGCAGAACACACTAAGCTGACAAAGGACACTGCTCACAGGCATCATAGTACAGCTCAATGGTGTCAGAGTCAAGCTGAGTTTCAGCAGAGAATGCTGGGTTTACAGCAACAGCAAGCAGCAAAGCAGAGTGAGGCCATGGCAATGCTCGTAATAGCAGTTACGTAGCAATTGATGGTCCTGTGCTTCTTGCTGCAGCTGCAGAGGGACTCTCAACACAACACTGCAGGAGCCGATACCTGCTGCTGGGAGTCCCCTGGAAAAAGGTTGACTACCCCCCATCGTCACGGTCCCTGAATGCAGGGAGGGAGGGCAAGGATAGCTTGCCTCTCTAGCCCCAAAAGCCACTGCAAAAAGCTATTCAAGCACTCTTGACAATGCCTGTTTCCCCTGCCACTTAAACCTCTCCTCCCCACAAAATAAAATCATTCATTTGAGCTCGATGTGACTTTGTAGTGTGCAGAAGTGGTAGGGAGCACAAATCATTGTGGGGAACTGGGCGGGCTGGGTAAGGGCTGAAGGCACAGCTATCCACTGATAAGATGATGATGTTCACAGAGGACGCAAGGCACAGGAAACTGGGGTGGGCTGGGGAGGATGGAAGGCATAGCTGCCTGCTGTTACACCCAGCTCTGCATCAGACACATGGATGATGGAATTATGCAGGCTGGGGGACGGTTGAAGGCAGAGCTGCCCACTAATACGACATCCACAGAAGACACACGGCACAGGGAACCTGGGCAGGTTGCGGGAGGGCTGAAGGCACTGATGCATGCATTCTACTCACTGCAACTTAACCCCCTCCTACCAAGTAAAAGCATTCATTCTTTAAGATAGAGTATGATTTATTGGCATTAAGACAGAGAAATACATCACCAGCATGACTGTTACAGATCATTCATGAAGCTATGTCTCAGTGTGGTTTTTTGGTGAGTGGTCATGTGGGCATCTGAGAGTAAGCCCTGCCTATGGCCTCAGCTTTGGAATTCCAGATGGATGGGAAAGTCTGCCACCTGGATTCACAAATGTTGTTCAGAATAGCACATACTGTAATCATGGTGGAAACATTAACTTCAGAAAGGTCCAAAAGGGTCAATAAGCATCTGAATCTCACTTTTAAATGACCAAAGACACATTCAACAACTATTCTGCACTTGCTCGGTCTGTGATTGAAGTTTTCCTTGCTTCGGTCCAGGGCTCCTGTGTAGGGCTTCATAAGGCAAGGAAACAGAGGGTAAGCAAGGTTGCCAATATTACAATAGGCATCTCCACATAGCCAATTGGGATTCTGTGGTCTGGGAAAAAGATCTCATCCAGGAACTTTCTGTACAGCCCAGAATTTCAGAAGGTGCATGCGGCATGAACCCTCCCTGACCGTCCAATGTTGATTTCGGTGAAACTTTGTGACCTACCAACCCTTGCAACACCATCCAGAAGTACCCCTTTCAGTTTATATATTTGGAGGCCATGTGGTCAGGGGCCAGGATGGGGATGTGCGTGGCATTTAATTGCCACACTGCAGTTAGGAAACCCATGGGCAGCTATGGCCCTGTACATCTCCCAAGGTCATGGACTTCCTGAGGAGGTGCTGACAGATTGCATGGGCCACCTCCATCACCACAGACCACACCGTAGATCTGCCCACCCCAAAATGATTTGCTACTGACCGATAATTGTTGAGCACTGTGAACTTCCACAGAGCAATTGCCACTCACTCCTGAACTGTTAAAGCTGACCTCATCTTTGTGTTGCTGTGCTTCAAGACAGAGGTCAACACATCACAAGGTTCCATAAAAGTGGACTCATGCATGCGAAACTTCTGCACCCACTGCTGGTCATCCCAGGACTCCAAAACGATGTGATCCCTCCAGTGTGTGCTGGTCTCATGGGTCCAAAACTGCCACTCCACTGTCAGCAATGCATCCAGGGCAGTCAGCAGTTGCGAGTTCTTCGACTGTAGTTGTGAGATTTCCTATTCAAAACCATCATCCACATCATCATCATCACCATCATCACCATCATTCTGAATTATCACACACCTTCGTAACTGAAAGCAAAATTTCATGACAGCCCGTGTGGTGAGATGCTGTGTGCTATGAGTTGAAGCATTTGGGGATCCGTGCATGCAATCGCTAGTTCGTTTTCACGTGGTTACTGGATGCTCTGAATTCTGGGACAATGCTTTGTATTCTGGGATTCAAACATGAAACACCCACAAGCAATTGGGGCTAAGGAACTATGGGATAAGTATCCACAATGCACTGCTCACACTGTCGAACTTGCATAGGGCAATGGGGACACAGAAACGCAACATGGAAAAATGGTGGGTCAAATTTAAGCAAGGTTAAAAACAAGGTTAAAAAGAGAATGTATTAAAAATTGAATTTCTCTTGTAGTGTTGACACAGACTAGATTTGCTCCCGTTTAGCTAATTCATAAATGTCTGAGAGCAGCATCAGATCTATACTTTTCCATAAAGGACAGACTTCTTCAAACTCTGGCACTCTTCAGCAGTCACCACCACCACTTGTTCCCTGCAAGATGAGTGCTTGGATGTCCACCCAGGAGAGATTCAGGTCCTGCCCAGCTGATAAGCAGTGAATACACAGCCACCACATGTGTTTCCATTGGCAGTGCACATCCACATATGGCTTGGTGCACGTAACAAGATTTATTCTGCTCATGGATGGAAAAAATTGAGGGAACACTCATCATCACATCTCTTTCCTTAAGCAGTAATAGTTGCATTAGAGAAATACCTAACACTCAATTACTTCTGTTTCCTTATCAAGAATAGAAGTTGCATGGTGAAAGAAATGTAATGTAATTTCCAATATTGTAATAAGATGACTTGCAGTTAATATGATGAAACTCATGCAGGGCGAATGATCTGATCTTCCACATTTGGAAAAAAATTACAGTGGAAAAAAGAACTGTTTAGCTGTGCAAAGTCTAGAAGCTCTTTTAAATGCAGCTAGATTAGAAAACAGTTAATCATTAAAATGCTAACATAAGGTATAATTAGAATAAATTGGTCTTCTCCTGGGATTCATAAATGCAAAACTAGAATTAGGGTTGAGGGACAAGAAGTGAGCCTTAATTGTAATTTACTTAACTTAGCCACTTAAATGGATGTCATTTTTTAATATATCTAAATATGAGTTCCTACCGTGGCTCAGATGTTTGCTGTTAAACTTGTGGGTTTTTTTTTAAACATGAAAGAATATGAGTGGTTATTGAGTAGAATAGCTGTCTTTGTTGTATAAAAACCTGGGTGTGACTTTACAGATCAAAGATTGCCCTCCATTTTGGACATCAGGGCCAAAAGAGACTGCAGCTGGCATTAGCTTACAGTAGCACTTGTATTATGGAATGTTTCAGTAAAAATGCTATGACTGTAAAATACATACTTTGTGTGTACAGGAAGCATTCTTGTCACGTTTGCAGCTCTAACATGGAAAAATAATTTTGTAAGTTATTTGAATATTTTCAGTTGCCAGAAAAAGATGGCATTAGATCAAGTTTTAGTTTCATTTGCCAAGATAAGTTAGTTTTCCTTTTTTCCTAATCACCCCTAGTTTGAATTCAAAACAGAGGAGTGATAGCAAAGCAGGTTGTGCACATGCGTGTTCCAGCAAGGTGGAAATATACATAGTGAGACTGATTATGGTGAGAACTGTCTATAAATAAGGTCCCATCAATACATGCATTTGAATATAAAGTGATTTTTAAAAGTTAGTGCTAACCATGCAAATTAGCATTACATTAAAAGAAAGTTGGAAACAGTGACAGGAGAACTGGCAGCATTCATAGCAAAGTACACTCAAATGGATTCACGTCAAGTGAAGTTTCTTTAGTGGGATATTACTTAGTCAGAACAGTTATGTAATTAGAGTCCTTTGAGCTTTGGAGATAACAACACAAGAATGGACACACTGGGTCAGACCAAAGGTCCATCTAAACCACTATCTTGTGTTCTGCCAGTGGCCAATGCCAGGTGACTCACAGTTAATCTTCCAGGTATTGATCTCCTCTGCCCATTCCTTGATTCTGGTACACAGAGTTTAAAGCAGGTGTGGTCCCAGGGATCGCCAAGCCTTTTCATCCAGCCCAGAGCCAGCCCTATAGCTGTGGAGAGTGCATAGCTTCATGTGCTGCTCATGCTCCTGTAAAATTTCTCAGCTCCTATCGACAAATGAGAGCTGAGATAGTTTGCTGGAGATGGGGATAGTGCAGCACATTTTTCTGAGCTCCCATTGGTCAGTTTCTGGCCAATAGGAACTGAGACATTTTCCTGGAGTCTGAGGAATTACAGGCAACCACCCAATGGAAGCTGAGAGATTTTGGTGGGGGTGAGGGCAGTGCAGGAAGCTCTCCTCCCTACAGCATGTGAGCTGCATGTAACAGCCAGTGGGCTGGGGCTACTGGCAGGTAAGGAAGTCTGCCCAAGAGTGCTGCTGCCCAAGAGTGCTGCTGCCCAGAAGCTGCCTATATAAGCACCTCTTGGGCAGAGCCTGCTTCTGGTATCACATCCCAACTCCCTCCCAGACCCTGCACCCTATCCTAGACCCCTCACCAGGCCAGAATCTTCTCCTGCACCGATACCCACCTCCCAGACCCTGCACCCCAAACCCCACCCCCTCCTCCTCAGACTACACTCTCTCCTGCACCTCAGTTCCCTACCCCAAGTTCCCTTCCGCACCAAACTCCATTGTAAACCCCACCCCTGCTCCATAGAAAAGTGTGGCCCTTGACCACTTACAAGTGACCCTCACACAAAAAATTATTGCTCACTCCTGGTTTAGAGACATCACCTCTGCCCACCTCGGCGTATAGCTATTCTCCATGAATCTATCCAGTTCTTTTTTGAACCCTCCTGCAGTCTTGGCCTTCACAACATCCTCTTGCTAAGAGTTACGCAGATGGACAGTTTGTTGTGTGAAAAATATTTCCTTTTGTTTGCTTTAAACTCACTGCCTATTAATTTTATTTATTGAGTTTTAGTTCTTACGTTATGAATAAATAACACTTCCTTGTTTATGCTGTCTCCACCTGTCATGATATTATTGACTTCATTATCCCCTTTATTCATCTCTTTTCCAAGCTGAAAGTCTCAGTCTTACTAATCTCTCCTCAGATGGAAGCTGTTCTTTACCTGTAATCATTTTTGTTGTCCTTTTCTGAAACTTTTCCAATTCCAATACAGTAGGGTCTCAGCATTTGCATGGGTTTTGTGTTGAGAACCCTCTCAAATGTTGAATTTCACAAATAGCTCTTGTCTGGAGCCCCAGGGAAGCCGTGGCTGCTGGCACTCCCTGTCCAGAGTCCCAGGGAAGCCTTGGCTGCAGGCGTTCCATGCCCTGGAGCCTCGGCAAAGCACCTGCTTGGGGCTGCTCACAAATAATTGACTTAGTGAACCTTAGATTCGTGAATGTTGAGACCCTAATGTAAATCTTTTTTTGTGATGGGGCAACCACATCTGCATGCAGTATTCAAGATGTGGGTTTAACATGGGTGTATACATTTAAGTTTTATTCTCTATTTCTTTCCTAATGATTCCCAACTTTCTGTGCATGGTTTGGCTGACACTGCATATTGAGTGCATGTTTTCAGAGAACTATCCACAGGGTCTCTTACTTGAGTGGTTACATCTAATTGCATGCCTTATTTTGCACTTTGGAATGGAACATTTGTACTGTTTTTATTATTTAGAAATCTATTTAAATAGGACAAGTGATACAGAGATGATGGTTCTGTGCATTGGGGTGAAAATTTTGTCAAAACCTCTTTATGGCCAGGATACCAGCACCAACTCCCCATCTTCCCATCTCTACCATTCAGGTATGCTGCAAGTGGCATGTGGTGTCAGTGCTCCAAAACTCTCTCTGATGGGCTGTAAATGATGAAGACCCACTAAGATTATGGCCCACAGACCGCAGTACTGTCTCCTCTCTCCACTGAGGACATTTGTGCAGAAGGCTCTTTGCCTTGTCGTTCTCCCTTTCTGCACCCAGCCACAATATGTTCTCCCTGAAAACATAGGAAATCCTGAACGCCAGTGAACTTTCTAGTGAAGTGGGGATGATTTACTAGGATGAGGACATGTGGCTGGATTCTGTTGCCTGCCAATTCCCAGAAAGAATAATTGATATGCTTTGATACAAGTTTGCAACTCAAACTATCACATCACAAGTTTTGAACAGATTTAGGTACATACCTGCAGAGAATACCTCCTGGGAGGGGGCTAATTCAGAGGTACTCCCATGGTGATTTCACAAGGATGGCATAAGATACATTCACAGAGATGGAGGACTGTATCCTATGAATAGCAAACAAGCACTGGCTTGTTTATTTAAGAATCTCACAAGCCTGAAAAAGCCTAGTTAAAATCAGTGAAGAAGTTAAAAGATGTGTGAGGGGACAAGGGGGAATTATGATATTAAGATATACCCACTGTTCACCCAGTATTACTTATGCTTGGTAATATGGACACATCAGGAAAGCCTATCACAACAGACATTTAAAATCAGTGTTTATTTACCAACTGTAACTACAGTGAACTTAAACATGCCTTATTCTCATAACAGGAAAAAAATATTATTGTGGTAAATTCAGCTATCACCATGTGGTAATGGCTGACAAATGCTAACTATGTTTTAAAATCATGAGCACTGTAATTGTCCCATTGTAACTGTTCTTTGTGGGCATTTGGGTGTTTGTTTTCCAATAAAAAAGTGGAACCAACAATAAACTATTTCTGTTTCTGGACTGAGTGACAAATGAAGTCATTTCTGTGAAAGCATCAGGATGTAATTTAGGCTGTTTTGAGAGCTTAATAAGGAACAACTCAAAATAGGAGCTCTGTTTGCACCCTCTATATACAAAGAGGCAAATCCAGCTGATGTTTCTCATTTAAAATAATGGCCATTTTGCCTGGAAAGTAGCTAAGGACTGAGCCCCCAAAGTAACATATGCAGAGGGGCAGCTTAAGGTCTAAGGCAGGGTTTGGCAACCTGCAGCTTGTTAAGGAGCCATTTGCAGCTCTGACCTCTGCTGCTGATGATTTCACTTGTGGCTCTGGAGGCTGCTACCCCTTAAAGAAAGCCTGCAATTAAAACGGGCATTAGGTTTTTTTTTGTTTAAGTGGCAGCAGCCTCTAGCGCTGCTAGTGGTGTTAGGGATGGCAGGAAGCCCCAGAAGAGGATGCTGGCAGCTGCCTATATGCTCCACATGGGGGAAGGAGAGCTGGGGAGGAGAGGTGGCTGAGCCTGCCCTGCTGGAGCCACACTGGGGAAGAGGAGGAGGAGGAGGCCAGGCAGCTGCTGGCTTGCAGAGGGAGGGTAAGAGGGCTCTGCTTCCCAGTCATATGGGAGCTGCAGTTCAATGTGAAGGGCTGCTCGAACCTCCCGCTGTACTCAAACCATGCAAGCAGGGCTGGACTGTATGGCTTGCCATGGTTGTGTCAAGCCCAGGGTGCACACCCAGCACAGTGACTACCTCCCGTCTCAGGACACTGCAGAGTGTCTGTCCCCTACCCTGAACTTTCTTCTCCCACCTGAAATCAGTCACTTCCTTCAAACTGCCTTTAATATAAACACCCAGGCAGCAGTGGGGTGCAGTGGTAAAGGCAGTCATCTCAGGCAGGTAAATCCTGGGGATGCTGGGGTGGGGCCTGGTTTGGGGCTGATGGGGGTTAAGCCTGGGGTGGGGGGTGGTTTGGGGCTAATGAGGGTTAAGCCTGAGGAAGGTGGGAGTGGTTTGCAGGATGTGGGGGGTAAGACTTGGGGTAGGAGAGCAGATTTAGTGGCTGAGGCTGGTAAAGCCTGTAGATGGGGTAACAACTTTCTAAGTGGTACAAATAATTGTGTGTGCTCTTCTTAAAATAGAAGAGACAGAAAATACGGTGTGCCGTTATTTATTAAGGACTGTCTTGTGTTCACGTGCATTGTGGCTCTTGCAGTATTGATTTTGTAACTGAATTTGAAAAAAAGGCTCTTCTCACTATTTCGGTGGCAGACCCCTGGTCCACAGCACCGCTTGAGACTCAGTTGGGATATAAGAGGTGTATAGGCATTGTACAGGGCATCTGCCTGAGGTGAATTTTGGCCTAGGTGAAAACTTACTTGATTTGACGGGTATGGTCAAAGTGTTCCTGACAAACATATCACCATTAAATGATAAATATTATACGTATAGTACTTTTCTGTCCTTAATTTAATATCAATCATTCTGATGATGAAACTTAAAGCAAAAAATAAAAAAGAAGAGTTTTTAATCAGATTGACCATTTTTGTGATGTCTTGCTCACTACCAGAAGAAAATTCAGCCTGCATAGCAGGTGGTATCTTTGAGATGGAAAAGGGAGACATTCTAGAGCCTGGAAAAAATTAAGACTGAGCTAGAGTTGGGGAACATACATTAGTTAGTGAAACTAATTCTTTCCTAGGTTACAGGGAGAAATTGGTTGTTTTTTTTATTCATAGCAATCATTGCTAATGCAGCTAACGTGCTCTTGTATCCACTAGCTGTTAGAGTCTCTGCTGCTCCATGGGGAGCTAAATAGGGTTCTGTGCTCCATGTGGCCTAAAATCTCCTAACTTCAAATCTGAGTATCTTCTTTTTTTGGGATGAGTTCTCTGTTTCTCCATTTATCTCTGCTGACTCCTGTGTTCTTTTAGCTTTCTGCCTTGTCGTGTGAAGGTGTTAATATTCATATTTAAAGACTCCGGTTGAAACACGCCTGTACCACAGATAAAACTGAAAACACACTGAGGTGTTGTAGGTGAGGTCTACTTGAATAAGAAAACCCAAACCCTGAATAAATAATAAAATTAATCTTAGCTGACATTTTAGCTCTGAGACAAGGGTGGATGATTGATGCATATAACCAGGACAGCAAATCAACCATTGTAGGTTACAGGTTACAGCAGATGGATGAATGAATACGTAGGTGAATGAATATGTAAGTGACAAAGTATAGCAGATGAATGATGTAGGTGACAGGCTACAGACTAATGTTATGTGTAACTGGAAGGGGTAGGGCAGATTAATTCTATACTTATCAAAAGTAGCAGATGAATTCTGTAGGTGATATTAGGGCATAGGGCAGAAGACGAAAGCTATTTGACAGTGTGTGGGCAGACAAGATGTAGAAGATGAATGTTGTGGGTGTTGGGGTACAATGGAGAATGTTGGACATGATGAGGATAGCTGAATGCTAAGTAACCTAGAACTTTACAGCATTTAGTAAAAGGTTGGTATTAGTAATCCTGCTGCAGAGACATGTGACAACAGACCACAAAATTAATAAAAACAATTATCGAGTAATCCAGAGAAACATTTGTAATATATGGAATACAAAGCAAAGGCGGGGGGGGGGGGGGGGAATAGATTGACAATCCAATGCCCTAGCTTTACAAAAGGCTTGCACACTTTTGCACAATTTTACTGAGGTTAAGCATGTGCATAAATTGTTGCTGCATGAGGGTACAAAATGTTGCTATGAAATGATGTAGTTCATAGAATCATAGAATTCTAGAGCTGGAAGGGACCTCAGGAGGTCATTTAGTCCAGTTGTACCAAGTTAATACCATATACATAGAACACATCCACTTCACATATAGAAGTTTGCAAAAGAGGAGCTCTATAGGTATATAATCATGTTTACTGCCAACTTGCATAGATCTAGGTTGACAATATTCTTGGTACATAAAATACATAATTTCTCCTCCTCTGTTTCAAAGTTATTTCATTTCAGTCTTTTCCTCATATGCAAAGGCATTCCTGCACAATTTCGCTTCCAGATCATGTAATTACCTTCATAAACCAAATAAGAAGAGCATTTTAAAATGTATACTTTTTAGCCCACTCAGAATGGTGAGAAATTAAAA
Source organism: Carettochelys insculpta (assembly GCF_033958435.1). NCBI lineage: Eukaryota > Metazoa > Chordata > Testudines > Carettochelyidae > Carettochelys > Carettochelys insculpta. The sequence continues at coordinate 10,769,685 of NC_134150.1, read as the reverse complement.
ATAAACTGGCCACCTGCATCTTAAACTGAATGTTTTTCTGCCAATTCCTTGTCCCCCTTTTACAGCTTTTGTAACAGAATCAGAATCTTTTTGTTATTTTAAGTGCTTGCCTGTTTTCTGCAATGATTATGATGGTATCACAATGTGTGACTTGACATCTTTTCCTCTCCTCTCATTCCAATTCTCCCAGGACCCAGGCATTTCACACAGGCTTGCTGTAGGCATTTATTAAATATGCACCTTCCAGTAGGGTTTAAAAACACCAACTAATCTCATCAGAGGCCAGAGACCTCTAGATATGTAAATCTACATCTGTTTCTCTTCAAAGGAAAGATTCTCCTGGATTACTCCAGGAGAAATGCATCCCACTTGGATGTAGCCACTGAACCAGAGAAAAAGAACTCCCATGGCAAATGTGCCACCTCAAACTCTCCAAGATCCAACGACAATGAAATTACACTTAATGTAATTTTCTGTTAGCTTTAAGAAGCAATTAAGTAAAAGGCAGTACAGCACTTGCCGTAGGCTGTTGGTTCCAACAGGGGCTGATGGAAAAAGGCACAATTTTAAAACTGGTAACATTAGTTTTAACATACTGATGAACTGTAGGTGGCTGCTCCACTACATTGTTGTAAAATAGCAGGCTCCCATAACAAGCAGAAAATCTCTCCTCCCCCTTTTTAATGTGCTGCAGATATTTGCAAATCAAAGGGCAGGAGTAAGAAAACTGGCTATTAGCTTGTTCAGCTAGGTTTTCTAGCTCACTCACTCACCCCCCCCCCCCATTCTTGGCGTTAAGACAAAACAGTTTAACAAAAATGATTCAAAACTATTTCAGGCAACTGAGACTTCAGTACGGGACTACAAAACAGCATATTTCAAAACAGGAAAAGATTTGTCAAATCATCCAGCATACTGCCTTGCCAAAGCAAAACCTAGCTCTCCAAAAGATTTTGTCTCTGATTCTGGCTAATCTGGTGTGAAGCATTTTTCTCTTCACTCAAGACGGTTTTGTACCAAGTTGTGTCCAATGGTACTAGAGTTCTGCACTTATTTCAAAAAGACAGTTGAAGTAAAAGCAAGTTTGCTTTTCAAAAATTAAGATGAAACCTAATTAAGCATCCCCAACTCAGGCTATGTCTATGCAGCAAAGTTATTTCAAAATAACGGCAGGTATTTTGAAAAAAATTTGCAAGCATCTACACTATGCACATGCTATTTTGAACTAAATTCAAAATAGTGGGCATGTTATTTCAAATTACATAAACCCCATTGCAGGAGGAATAAAACCTATTCTGAAACAGGCATTGCTAAGACATGGAATAGCGCTATTTTGAAATAAGCCATAACAGTATCCAATGGCAGTATTTTGAAATAGGCACTATGTGTCTAGATATGCTATTATTCCACTTCCTACAGGTCTTACTTTGAAGATCTTTTGAATACTTTGCGCAAATTTGTGGCTTTAGTACTCTTTTGTAAGTATGTTATGGGATAATCTATTTCTTGAGAGTAAAAAGTAACCTTGGAATAAAGAAAATATTTTATTTTGTTTAATCCTTGGCTCCAATTTTTAGCCCTTTAAAAAAGAATATTCTCATGTTTTGAAGAATTACTTGGTTGATGGCAAGAGTTGTACATCATGGATTTTATCTAACTAGAAGACGCAAGTATGATAAGTTTAGTATCCCAGAGCTATATGAAATGCTATCCTTTTTATGATTAAAGGGTTATACTGGAATTTTCTACATGCTTTATAGGTAAAATATAGTAACTACAGAAGTCCAGGGGGAGAGAGGAAAGGGCAGAGATGAAAAACTTTGTCTTAAAGAGAGTGAAAGAGCTACTTTAAATGAGACACGCTAAAACTTTCAGATCTAATGAAGTGATAGCATAAAAAGTGAAACTCACGAACAATTAAGGCTTATATTTTTCTCACAGATAAGATCTGAGTGAGCTCCATAAAAGTCAACATTATCTGTCATAACAGACATTCTAGGTTTCACATTGCAAACAAATAGCACAAAAAGGGGGAGAGAGATGAAACAAGGGGTATGTGCATGTGAATGGAGTCTAAATCTTTTAATTAACACCCTCTGAAAAGCACACTCTTCTTCCACCGAACTAATAAAAAGCATGAGTGTGGGGTCTTTGTTGCTGTTCAAGTCTTGCCTGTGCTCTAACAAACTGAGAAAAGGCTAATCGGGGTTATTTAAAGCCACTTTCTACTTGCCAAGCTCCAAATATCTCATTAATTCACTCTTAGTTAGCATCATTGTCTGGTGGTGTTTGAAAATCACCAAAGAAACAACGATTTCGCTTAATCCTGTCCATCAAAGGTAACCCGCCTGAAGATGATGCCATGTTTTTGCTTTAAGGCTGTGTCTACACTACAAGACAAATTCAAATTTCAAGGCATTAGCTTGATATTAAAATGTGACTGTCCTCACATGTAATACTGTGAACTCGATTTATTGAGCCGTCTATTACAAAATATCGACATTACGGGACAGATATAGCATCAACTTTCAATTCAAAATCTCAAATCAAAGCAAGTGTGGAAGCACCATGTCCTTAGTTCAAATTTGTTACCCTCCAGAAGTGTGCCGTAAGTATCCCACAAAGCTACACAGTGACTCTCCAAGTATGACTGCTTTGTTGTCCACTGCTGACAGGTGTACAGGAAGAAGATCAAAGTAAGCCCTCAAAGTTTTGATTAATTTTGAATTTGAATTAAAATTTAAACTGGAATTTAGCAGTCCAGTCCTGCAAATATAAAGGGCTTCTATTATGAAAAAATCCTTTTGCCCCTCGCTTCGCACTGCATCAGTAGGCATTACATTGCATGGGTAGCAATTTTTGGTAGCCCTATACTGCAATCATGAGCAGTCAGGGTAGTGATCTGATTGGCACTTCTCAGGCTTGCAAGACAGCCCCAGCTTGGACACACCAGGAAATTCTTGATTTCATAGCCACTTGGGGAGACCAATTGGTGGCAAAGAGACTTCAGGTCATCAAAAGAAACATGGCCATCTATGATCCAATAAGAACATAAGAACATAAGAACATAAGAATGGCCATACTGGGTCAGACCAAAGGTCCATCAAGCCCAGCATCCCATCTGCCGACGGTGGCCAATGCCAGGTGCCCCAGAGAAGGAGAACAGAAGACAAGTGATTTATCTCCTGCCATCCATCTCCTGCCCTTGTTATGAAGGCTAGGGCACCATACTTTATCCCTGGCTAATAGCCATTTATGGACCTGACCTGCAAAAATTTATCAAGCTCTTTTTTAAACCCTAATAGAGTCCTGGCCTTCACAGCCTCCTCGGGCAAGGAGTTCCACAGGTTGACTGTGCGCTGTGTGAAGAAAAATTTCCTTTTATTAGTTTTGAACCTACTACCCATCAATTTCATTTGGTGTCCCCTAGTTCTTGTATTATGGGAAAAGGTAAATAATTTTTCTATATTCACTTTCTCCACACCATTCATGATTTTATATACCTCTATCATATCGCCCCTCAATCGCCTCTTTTCCAAACTGAAAAGTCCCAGTCTCTCTAGCCTCTCCCCATATGGGACCCTTTCCAAGCCCCTAATCATCTTAGTCGCCCTTTTCTGAACCTTTTCTAATGCCAATATATCTTTTTTGAGGTGAGGAGACCACATCTGCACGCAGTACTCGAGATGTGGGCGTACCATAGTTTTATATAGGGGAAGTATGATATCTTTTGTCTTATTATCGATCCCTTTTTTAATAATTCCTAACATCCTATTTGCCTTACTAACTGCCGCTGCACACTGCGTGGATGTCTTCAGAGAACTATCCACTATAACTCCAAGATCCCTTTCCTGATCTGTCGTAGCTAAATTTGACCCCATCATGTAGTACGTGTAATTTGGGTTATTTTTTCCAACATGCATTACCTTACACTTACCCACATTAAATTTCATTTGCCATTTTGCTGCCCAATCACTCAGTTTGCTGAGATCTCCTTGTAGTTCTTCACAATCCCTTTTGCTTTTGACTGTCCTGAACAACTTGGTGTCATCTGTTATTCATGGGACTCTATACAATGCCGGGTTAAAGAACTCTGGCAGGCCTATCAAAAAGTCCTGGAAGGCAACCAGTGGTCGGGGCTTCTCTGTAGACCTGCTGCTATTATCAACAGCTGCACGTGCTTATGGGGAGCGATCCCACCATGCAGCCAACTTGGGGAGGCCCTGGTATGGAGTTCAGGGTGAGCCCAGAAGATCAGGGTGGCCTGGAGGAAGAGGGCAATGGAGAGGAGGAAAGGAGTCATGAGCAGAGGACAGAGGCAGTTGTTCCAGAGAGCCCGGAGCTCTTCACCATCAACTTGGAACCAGTCCCCTCCACAGCGGGTCCCTCCATGGTGCCTCCCTCCACACTGGGACCCTCCCTGGCAGTCCCTCCGTGCTGGTCACCTCCAGACCTGTCCCAGAACCCCCTGGAGCAAGTAGTTCAGGTGAGTATTTATTCTGCATACTGGAAGTGGGTTGCTGGTGGGTATAGCTATCAGGTTTTGTATAGGTACAGGTTTGCTAGCTGTGCTTGTGTGCCCCTCAGAAGAGCATGTTAATGTTTCTTGGGATGGAGCGTTTCTCCTTTTTGGAGATCTCCTCAAAAGTCTCATCCAGGCACTCATGTTTTTTTCACAAGGTTCTTGGGCAGGCCTGACTTGTTGAGGCTTCCACGGTAGAACACCTTGTCATGCTAGGCAACCGGATAGCAATATGGTGTCACGGTGCCACACAGAATTTAGCAAATTTTCTGGGCTTTTGGTCACACAGCAGGAATAGCTGTTTTTTCTCCATATCTGTTAGTTTTAGGAAGGTGATGACTTCTTTGGCAAACTGCAGAAGCACAGGAAGTCACATTTTTTTTAACTTGCTTCCTGCCCCTTTACATTTGCCTGCAGCAGCTGGTGGGCACCCCGTTCCCTACCCCACAACTCAGTTTGCAGGTTCTGAGGTGGTTCCTCCCTCCATGTTCCTTTCCAACTAGCATTTCTTTTTATTTTTCATGACTCCCCTATGCAAAGCTGCTGCTGGGCTTTTCCCATCCCATGTCCCTTTCCCCTACTATTTCTTTGCATTTTCCAGGACTCCCCATGCCACGTGGCTGCTGTGCTCTGCTGGGTGCTTCCTGTCCCATATCCCTTTCCAAGCACCATTTCTTTTCAAGTTTTCAGGAATCTCCCCCACCCCACCCTGTGGGGAATTCCTCTTCTGTGCTTTTCCCTGCCCATGTACCTTTACATCCAGCCTTTCTTTCGATTATTTTTTCCTTTACATTATTTTTAATGTACATCAAACTCCCACACGCAGCTGTCAATTTCTCACTGCCACAGGACACCCAGCCAGGACACCTGGCAGCTGTCCCTGCTTTGCAGACCTTCCCATTCCCACCAGAAGAGGACAGTTGTTTGTAACTTACCATGTTCAAAAGGCAAAGTGCTGGATAAGTGATGGCAAGTAAGGCATTGTGACATGCACACTTAGTATCCCATCCTTAATAATCCATGTATCCTTCAAAAATGTACTTTCACAGAGACCCATTCATTGCACTTCAGAGCATATTATGTGAATTGTATCTTACTTTTAACTTCATTTTCCAGACCCAATGCCCAGCATTGCAGATAAAAAAAACAAAAGATGCAAGAAATGCAAACAAGATTTGATCCTGCAGCACATGGAAAACACTGAGGCAGAGCACAAGAACCTGACAAAGGACACTTCACAGTGGTGTGACAGTACAGCTGCATGGCATCAAAGTAAAGTAAACTTTAACAAGAGAATGCTTGACCTCCAGCAGCAGCAATTGTCAAAGATGAATGAGGCCATGGCAAAGTGCACTGAGGTTGCAGCAAAGCAGACCAAGGCTGTTGCAAAGCTCATAATGGCTGTCACTAAGCAGGTGGCGATCTGTGCTCCCTGCTTCAGCTGCAGAGGCACTCCCAACCCAGCAGGACAGCAGCTGATACCTGCTGGCCAGTCCCCTGAGGAGAGTTCACCCATCTTCCTTCGTTGTGGTCCCCACGTCAAGTCCTCTGAGGAGAGGTTGCCCACCCCTGTTGTCGCAGTCCCTGCAAGTGGGGAGGGAGGGCAAGACTATCCTGCCACTCCAGCCCCAAGGACCACTGCAAAAGGCTCTTCAAGCACCCTTAAGAAGGCTTATTTTCCCAGCCACTTAAACCTCTCCTCCCCCTAAAATAAAATCATTCCTTCGAGCTCGGTGTGATTTCCTGTCCTGCAGGAGTGGTGGTGGGGTGAACACAAATCAAAATGGGTGGGTGAGGGGAAGGGGGAGTACCGCTGAAGGCACAGCTGGCCGGTGATATTCCCTGGTCCGCAGAAGATGCATGGCTGAGAGAACTGAGGGAATGGGGGGAGAGGGAGTGCCACTGAAGGCACAGTTGGCCAGTGATACCCCTGGTCCACAGCAGACATATGGCTGAGGGAACCGAGGGGGACAAGAGGGGGTGCTGAAGGCACAGCTGTCCACCACATGCATTCTGTTTACTGCAACTTGATCCCCTACCACCAAGTAGCCCTACCTGTTGCCTCCGCTTCAGAATCCAGCTAGATGGGAAAATCTCCCACCTTGATTCACATATGTTGTGTGAAATAGTGAACTCTGTAATAATGGTGGGGACATTAGCTTCCGAAATGTCCAAACCTGTCAATAAAAATCTGAACCTCACTTTTAAACATCCAAAGGTGCATTCCACGATCATTCTGCACCTGCTCAGTCTGTGATTAAAGTTTTCCTTGCTGGGGTCAAGGGTTCTTGTGTAGGCTTTCATCAGGCAGGGAAGCAGAGGGTAAGCAGGGTCGCCCAATATAACAGTGGGCATCTCCAATCTTGATTTTCCAATCATGGCAAAATGTCCCATCCAGGAGCTTTTGGAACAGTCCTGAATTTTGGAATATGAACACATCGTGATCCCTCCCTGATCAGCCAACACTGACGTCGATAAAACTTTGTAATCTACCAGTTCCTGCATCACCATGGAGAAGTACCCCTTTTGGTTAATATACTCCAAGGCCAGGTGGTCTGGGGCCATGCTAGGGATGTGCTTGCTATCTGTGGCCCCACTGCAGTTAGGAAAGCCCTGGCACCAAAGCCATCCACTACGGCCTGTACATCTTCCAGGGTCACAGTCTTCCTGAGGAGATGCTGACAGATTGCATGGGCCACCTCCATAACGGACTCCACTGTAGATCTGCCCACCCTGAACGGATTTGTCACTGACCAGTAACTGTTGGGGGTTTCAAACATCCACAGTGCAATTGCTACTCACTTCTGAACCATTAAAGCCAGCCTCATTTTGGTGTTGTTGTACTTCCGGCTGGGCACCAGCACATCACAAAGTACCATATAGGTGTACTTGATCATTCGAAAGTTCTGCACCCACTGCTGTTCTTCCCAGGACTCCAGAATGATGTGGCCCCACCAGTGTGTGCTGGTCTCTCGAGTTCAAAACTACCATTCCACTGTCAGCAATGCCACATGGCAGCCAGCAGCTCTGAGTTCTTGGACCACAGTTGGGCGATTTGCTCTTCCAAACCATCCCCATCCCCATCATCATCATTATCATCAGCAGCAGCAGCAGCAACAGCAGCACCACCAGTAGGATAGCCAAGTGTCACTGAGCTTTGGAATTGAAGGATAAATTACATGACAGCCACTGTGGTTGCCAAAATGATCAGTGCTATGAGTTGGAGTGTTCGTGGATCCATGTTTACACTGGAATGCTGCAGCAGGAAATGGCATGATCTTCAGCTCTTTCTTCGCATGGTTATTGATGCAGTGAATTCTGGGACAGTGCTTGGAATTCTGGGATTCCAACATGAAACACCCACAAGCAATCAGGACTAAGGCACTGTGGGATAGGTACCCACAATGCAGTGCTCATGCTGTTGAACTTGCAGGGGGCAATGGGGACGTGGAGATTCAACAGGGAAAAAAAGTGGGTTGAATTTCAAGAAGCTTTGTGGACCCTTTATTCAAATTCTTAGTATCGAGGTTAGATGTTGAATTTATCTCATAGTGTAGACACAACCTGAGTGTACAGAATGCTGAGAAAGAGGGTGTGGAGTGGGGGTGGGACTGTTACATTTTCATAGAGCTACAGATAATAGCACTTTTGTCACAATACACCTGACGTTTACGAAGTTGATTAGAGCCAAGGGTGATAGTTTAAGCAATAATCCCACGAGGAACCAGTCACGGCTTGTAGTGGGCGTGGTTATTTAACCATCCAAAGGAGAGTCTGACACAAAATGTAGTTTGAATACAAAATGTAACTGGGCAGTGATTCTGAGCACTCTCTGAGCAGTCTGCTGCAGCTTCCTTGACAAGAATGGAGTTACTTCTAATTTACACTGTCACAAAAAAATGGAGATTGTTAAATGTTTTTTGTTGTAACTCATGTTAGGCACTGCTAGTGTGGGCATCTTACCCAAGCAGGGCTGCCAGACATTCTAAATTTCCATGACAATTCCCATGTCTCACATTTATGCAAAAATGTCCTGCAGGATGTGGGACATGTCATGGAAATTCCTGGGCCACAGCTAGGGTTCCACAGATGGGGCTTCCAGTGGGGCTCCATGCCCCAACTGGCTCCCAGCCACGGGAACCGTGGCTGGGAGGACAGGGGACCCCAGCAGCCCTGCAAATAGGAGCTCAACTGGGATGCTGAGCTCTGCTGGCAGCCCTAGTCGTGGAATCGCTGGGTGGGGGCCCCCCACCTCCCAGTTGTGAGGCTGCTGACATTACCCTAATTCCCTTGGCTGGGGAATCCCATGGCTGTCGTTGTCTGTCCTGAAAACCCTCCCCAAAAATCTGGCAGCCCAATACCCAAGTGACATCCTGGCATATTTCTGCAGATTGCGACAACTGATGAAAAATCCAGGCCAGCTACTGTGTTCTTCAGTTCAACAATAAGTTTTGCCTTTTGGTCCAAAATGAATCTTAAGTGATTTTATTTTCCCTTACTTAGTGTTACCACATTTGAACTTTCAAAAAAGAGGACACTCCTGAGAGGGAATGTACCAGTATCAACCATCTCATATTGTATTAATGTATGATACTAAAGAACATTAATACAACATAAGTTGTTAGATACTGTACAGCTATACTCCCTCATGGGGGTGTCCTCTTTTTTATATGGTAACCCTCCTTTAGTAACAGACTTTCCCCCCACCCACACCTCCAGCCCCCATTGCCAACTGTCCCATGGCTTGTAACCTTTCCCTTTTACTTCCTGTGCCAAACCTTCCTTTTGAAATATCAGAATGGGCTTCAGTGTCACCTCTCCAGTGTTTGCCACTGCTGGCCTTTGGCTGACTAGTGTGGCATCCTCCTGCATTGGCTGACCTTCAGCAGTTTCAAATATTTATGGAGTCATTCATAAATAGCCCCAGTTGCTTTTTATTTGCAATAAAACAAACAAACAAAAATGATTTGGTTACAAAGGAAGTACTGCGACATGTCCAATAAAAGCCATGGCTGTTAGCCTAGCATCACACACACTTTTAAAATGCAGTTTTTAGTCAATTTGTCCTCTGATATTTTATTGTATTTGTGCTGTATAATTTTGCCATCTGACCCTTTAAGGTTGTAATTACATATGAAATGAATATGGTTCAAAGACAGATCATATGAAAATACCATTGTAGAGTTGCCCCTTAGAATATCCGAGAGCTGGAACAGAGGTAAATATGATTCTGTGGGTGTTTCTTAAGGATGATTGAGCTAAAAAAGGTTTAGAGGTTTTGTTATCCAAAGTGATGCCAAACTATTTTGCATCTCTTTACTTTAGAAATTAGGTTGACAATCTCCAGAATCAATGTCCTTAGGGAGCTTTCCATTTTCTTCTGCTTCTGGGTGAAGCAGAAACCCATCAAGAACAACCTCTTCTTAAAAGAATTAGGTATTAGCCACTCCTGAAACTATGGGAGACTCAGGACACTCCCAAACAAAGAACATCTCATGGCCTTACTAGTACTAGCATTATTGTGGGTATCGCAGCCAGTCTCTCCACTCCTGTCCCCTACCCGTATTTTTGTACATAATCTCATTTTGTTCTATGGACTGTCTTGTGAAATGGTTCAGGATTCCTGAGCAAGATTATGGTGCTGGGATTCCAGACTTTCCCCTCAAAAAACAAGTGAACCCCCCTGGCTTCAAGAGTTCATAGAATCATAGAATTCTAGGGCTGGAAGGGACCTCAAGAGATTATCTTGTTGAGCCCCCTGCCTAAAGCAGGATCAACCCCAGCTAAATCATCCCAGCCATGACTATGTCAAGCCGGGACATAAAATCTCTAGGGATGGAGATTCCACCACCTGTCTCACTGAAGCATTCCAGGGCTTCACCACCCTCCTGGTGAAATAGTTTTTCCTAATATCCAGCCTACACCTCTGTCTGTAACTTCAGACTATTGCTCCTTGTTTTGCCATCTGTCACCGCTGAGAACAGTCTCTCTCCATCCTCTTTAGATCCCCATTTCAGGAAGTTGAAGGCTGCTATCAAATTTCTTCTCAGTCTTCTCTTCTTCAAATTAAATAAGCCTAAATATCTCAGCCTTTCCTCATAGGTCATATGCTCCAGGCCCTTAATAATTTTCATTGCCCTCAGCTGAACCCACTCCAGTGCATCCACATCCTTTCTAGACTGCAGGGTCCAGAACTGAATGCAATACTCCAGATGTGGCCTCACCAGTGTCAAGTAGAGGGGAACAACAACTTCTCCAGATCTGCTGGAAATGTTTTTCCTAATGCACCCCAATATGCCCTCCTATCCAGCCTCTCATCCACTATAATCCCCAGGTCCATTTCTGCTGCACTGCTACTTAGCCATTTGGTTCCCAGCCTTTAACAGTGCTTGGGATTCTTCTGTCCCAAGTGCAGAGTCCTGCACTTGTCTTTGTTGAACCTCGTCAAATTTCTTTTGGCCCAATCCTCCAATTTGTGTAGGTCATTCTGGATCCTATTCTCACCTTCCAATGTATCTACCTGACCCCTTAGATTACTGTCATCTGTAAATTTACTGATGGTGCAATCCATCTCCTCACCCAGGCCATTAAGAAAGATGTTGAACAGTACTGGCCCTAGAACTGATCCCTGGGGAGCTCCTTTTGAAACCAATCACCAACCAGACACTGAGCCGTTGATCACTACCCAATGGGCTTGTCTGTCAAGCCAGCTTTCTATCCATTTTATAGTCCATGCATCTAATCCATACTTCCTTAACTTATGGGCAAGAATGTTGTGGGAGACTGTATCAAAAGCTTTTCTAAAGTCAAGGTGTATCACATCCACTGACTTCCTCATGCCCACATAGTCAGTTACCTCATCATAGAAACTAATCATATTAGTCAGTCACGACTTGCCCTTGGTGAATCTATGTTGACTACTCTTGATCACTTTCCCTTCTTTCAATTGCTCCCAAATGGATTCCTTGAGGATCCCCTCTATGATTTTTCTGGGAACTGAGGTAAGGCTGACCAGTCTATAGTTCCCTGGATTGTCCTTTCCTTTTTTAAAGAGGGGCACTACATTTGCCTTTTTCTAATCATCCAGGATCTCTCCCAGTCTCCATGAGTTTTCAAAGGTAATAGCCAAAGGCTCTGCAATGATATCTGCCAATTCCCTCAGTACCCCGAATGCATTAAATCCGGACCCATGGATTTGTGTACCACTAGCTTTTCTCTTAACCTGTTCTTTCCCCACAGATGGCTGCCCACCTTTTTCCCATACTGAATTGCCTAGTGCCACAGTTGGGGAGCTGACCTCGTCTGTGAAGACGGAGGCAAAAAAAGCATTGAGTACTTCAGGTTTTCCTGCACCATCTGTCACTAGGTTACCTCCCTCATCCAGTAATGGCCTCATGCCCTCTCTGATCCCCCTCCTATTGTTAACATACCTGTAGAAACTCTTTTTCTTACCCTTCATATTCCTTGATAGACGCAGTCCCAATTGTGCTTTTGCTTTCCTGATTACTCCCTGGCATTCTCCAGACATATATTTATACTCCTCCTTTGTTATCTGTCCAAGTTTCCACTTCTTCTACACATCCATTTTGAGTTTGAGCTTGCCAAGGCTTTCCCTGATAAGCCAAGCTGGTCACCTACCATGGCGGCTTTTATTACTGTGCATTGGGATGGTTTGTTAGTGTGCCATCAGTTAAGATTTCTTTAAAATACTGACAGTTCTCCTGAACTCCTTTCGCCTTCATATCTGTTTCTCAAGAGATCTTGCCAATCAGTTTTCTCAGGGAGTCAAACTCTGCTCTTCTGAAATCTTTTATTTTTTGCATAATCTAAATTTTGGTTTTGACAGGAGAGGAATTCATCCATGCTTCCAAAATAGATATAGGCTGAAGCAGTTTTCCCTTGTCATATTCTGGAGTGAGCACCATCTCTCAAATCACTAAGCAGGGAGAAGTGGGGAAGGAAATGAGCGAGACACACAGTGGAAAGAGTAGCCTTAAATAAAGAGATACAGATATTGACCCGCTGGTTCAGGTCCTGAAAAATCCCACTGTCTTCATTAGAGCTGTTCTCTGAATAAGAAGCATCAAATGTAAAACATTTGAAAAGTTTTATAAAGCTTTTCTATGTTTATGGCTTGATTAACAGATCACTTGATATTTTAATCACAAGTGAAGAACGCAGACAACAAAATAAGATCTCCCAGAAAGTTTGAAAGGTGGCTGGATATTTATTTTTAATTTTCTCTGACACATCACTTAATTCTGAAGGTACTTGAAAAGCAGCAAGAGAAGAGCATGTGTGGGATAATAAAATATGCACTATGCAAGTCACAGAACTGCTAAGTTAAAATGAGATTCTTGACTGCAGACCACTGTAGCCAGTGCGAGGCTCTTTGTATTTCAGTGGACACTTTCTATTATTTGATGTTACAGAGCTACTTTACAACTTCTGTGGCTGTGAAATGCCAGTGATTCTTTGTCTAATTAAAAGATGGGCAGCAGATTGCCATTAATGAGATTTGGCTTCAACAAAATGAGGCTCTCCTGGGGTGTGTCTGGGTAAGTCAGTTAAGAGAATCAGACCACCCTTTAGATGAAGGGAATCTGTACAGATCAAATTGAAGTTCATCTAAAAGTAATCCGCTGTATAAAGGAATGGGCTTTTTACAATTGTATTTTTGAGTGTGCGCAGGGGGTCCTTGAGGATTTTGCAACAACAAAGATGTCATTCACTTGAACTGGGACTTTGCAAGTAACAAATAGGTAGTAGAGAAACAAGGATTTAGTTTTAAGGCCTGCTTTCAAGGATGTTACTTAAAAAATTAATACAAAGGCTGTGCTTTTCCATACTTTAGTCAGACAGTAATACCTGCAAATATTCACTATAGTTTAATATTGCAACCTAAACAGTTATAATGAGAATATTTATTGATTTTAAGATCATTAGATCATCAAATCTGACCTTCTGTTACCATAAACCAGATTATCACCCAGATACCCCTGTGCTGAATCCAGTTCCTTAACCTTATTCAGCCATTTTCATCCTCTCAGCGTTCAAAGGATAAAATATGTAGGTCTAGATTTACCTCTGATAACTTTAATTGACTTACACTAGGCATGTGGCCCACAGTACCCTGTTACTGAACGAAATCGCTGGTACTTCAGTTTGCGGTAACCTGGCTGGAGAAATATTGGAGCTGAAGCCATCTGAAGAAGAGATTCTAGAGTTCCTAATCTAAAGAGTAGCTAACAGGACATAATTCACTCACTACTGTATACAGTTGCAAATACAGGGACTCCTTTTGCAATTACTCTACTCAGATGCATAGATTTCAAGGCCAGAAGTGAGCACTGTGATATTCTCGTCTGACCTTCCTTGCCCCTATCCATATAACATATGTGGCAGAATTTCCCCCCAAAATAATCCCAACAGCAGAGCTTTGAAAAAAAAAGCATACAAAGTTGATTAAAAAATTGTCAGTGAAGGAGAATCCACCACGATCCTTGGTAAATTGTAACAAAGGTTAATTACTCCCACTGTTAAAAGTATATGCCTTATTTCCAGTCTGGCATTGCCTAGCTTGAACTTTTAGTCATTGGATTATGACAACTTTATTCTGCTAGACTGAAGAACACATTACAAAATATTTGTTGCCTATGTAAGGAGCTATAGGCTATAATCAAGTCACATCTTTCTGATGGTCATTTGAGATCCAACTGAGACCAGTAAGGGTTGTGTCACCACTTGCTCTGAAGTCCTGGATGCTTTTCAATGCTTTGCTGTTCTTAACCCCAAGCTGGGAAGCTCACAGCCACCCTGCAACACATAGATACCCTGAGTGTTTGGGGTTTAGAATCTCTGACCCCAACAGCCTCCCCACTGTCCCACAGTTCCATTTGGTCTTCTTTCAGCCTTGGCTACAACCAGCAACATAACCTCAACATGCTCCCACGCCCAGATTTTCCCAAAGCAGAGGAAGTTCAGATAAAAATAAGGTCCACTTGTTCCTCTAGGCTACATCTACATGTGAAGCCTACTTCGAAGAAGCTTATTTCGATGTAGTGACATCGAAACAGTCTATTTCGATGAATAACGTCTACACGTCCTCCAGGGCTGGCAACGTCGATGTTCAACTTCGACATTGCACAGCACCACATAGAAATAGGCGCAGCGAGGGAACGTCTACATGCCAAAGTAGCACACATCGAAATAAGGATGCCAGGCACAGCTGCAGACAGGGTCACAGGGCGGACTAGCGCTTCCGGGGCAACAGCTAGCCGCTCCCTTAAAGGGCCCCTCCCAGACACACTCAGCCTGCACAGCATGTGGTCTGAAGAGCCATAGGCACACAGACCTCGGGTGACGCAGGCATGGACCCCCAGCAGCAGCAGCAGTAGCAGCAGCAGCAGCCAGAGGTCCACCCAGCCCTCGCGGCAGGAGCAGGGCTCGCCATGATCCATGCCATGTGGGAGGCAGCTGAGCACCTCCTTGCCACACCAGAGGAGGAGCGGCCCCCAGGGGAGCAGGGCTCAACCCCCAACCCTGCAGCACCCCGACCCACCCCACCGCCTCACACGCCACTGCCTGTGGAGCTACCCCACCATCACCGACTGGTGGGAGCGGCTGGTGCTTGAGGAGTGGGACGACGATCGCTGGCTCAGGAACTTCAGGATGAGTCGGCAGACATTTATGGAGCTATACCAGTGGCTCACCCCCGCACTCAGGCACCAGGACACCGCCATGCGGCGTGCCCTCCCTGTGGAGAAGCGGGTCGGCATCGCTTTATGGCAGATGGCCACTCCAGACAGCTACTGATCCATGGGACAGCAGTTTGGCGTCGGCAAGGCTACCGTCGGGGCTGTCCTCATGGAGGTAAGAGGACCCACGCGGGGGGGAGGGCAGGGGGGCCCTGGTAGGGGAGGGCAGGGCAGGGCAGGGGTGGGGAGAGGAGGGGAGGGCAGGGGGACCCTGGCAGGGCAGGGGAGGGCAGGGCAGGGCCACGCACACCCTGCACACCCCTCATTGGTGCTCTCCCATGTGCTTTCCCTGCAGGTCATGCGTGCCATCAACGCCCTGCTCCTCCACAGGCTCATGAGGCTGGGGGACCCAGATGCCACCATCGCGGGCTTTGCCACCCTGGGCTTCCCCAATTGCTTCGGGGCTCTGGATGGGACTCACATCCCCATCCGCGCCCCGCAACACAGTGGAGGACGGTACATCAACCACAAGGGCTACTACTCAGTGGTCCTCCAGGCCTTGGTGGACAGCCGGGGCCGTTTCCAGGACGTTTATGTGGGCTGGCCTGGCAGCACCCACGACGCCCGGGTTTTCCGGAACTCAGGCCTGTGCCGCCGGCTGGAGGCGGGGACCTACATCCCCCAGCAGGAGATCCCTGTGGGGGGCACCACCATGCCCCTCTGCGTCATTGCAGATGCGGCCTACCCCCTCCGGCCCTGGCTCATGCACCTGTACACGGGGCATCTCTCTGCCAGCCAGGAGTGCTTCAACCAGCGCCTGAACCACGCGCGCCAGGTGGTGGAGCACTCATTTGGCCGCCTCAAAGGGCGCTGGAGATGTCTCCTGACCCGCCTGGATGCGGGCCCCAACAACATCCCCCAGATTGTGGGTGCCTGCTGCACCCTGCACAATTTGGTGGAGAGCAAGGGGGAGGCCTTTTTTCAGTGCTGGACTGTGGAAGCCGGCAGGGGCAACGTGCAGCCACCCGCTGCCCCCAGTCGCCAGGTGGACCCTGAAGGGACCTGGGTCCGGGAGGCCCTGCGGGCCCACTTCAAGGAGGCCACAGGGTGAACTCTGCCAGGCCCCGCACTGCACCCCACCCTTCCTCCACAACACTCCCTGCCCCTACGCCCACACCACGGAGCTCCCAACAGCACCCCCCACACACTTCTCCTGTACAAATGACAGCACGCACTTCTGGCTAAAATTAAATTGGTTTTTCTTTTAGAACTGTTTTTTTGTAACTATAATTAAAACAAGAACAAACTATATACAAGACGTCTTTAACAAAAGTACTCTGTACAAATAAAACAATAATAATAAAAAAGTTTGCATATAATAATATGGGTCTGTTGTTCAATAAAAAGAAAACCAGGGATGATAAGGAAGGAGAGAACTATTTACATGGGGGGGTACGGGGCAAAGGGGGGCACAAATATAAATGAAACTGTCCATCATAGTCCTTTTCTGGAAAGTAACTATATACAAGGGGGGGGGGGCCACGTTCCGGGCCCCACGCCCCTAAAGTCCGGCCCTGGCTGGGGCTGGCTGGGGGCCTGGTGGACCGGAAGATATGTCTAGCGAGTCTCAGCTGGCCCCAGGTGTCCCTCGGTGGTCTGGCCCTCGGTGGTGGGTGGCGGGGCGACGGCGGACGGGACGGCGACGTGTGGAGCAGCAGGTGGTGCGGCGGGTGGAGCAGGCAGGGTGGGCGCTGCGGTGGCCGGCGCAGCATGGGGGGCCAAGTAGTCCACCAGGCAGTTGAATGTGTCCATGTAGGCCCCCCATGCCTCTTGGCGCCAGGCCAGCACCCGCTCCTGCAGGTCCAGGCAGCGTTGCTCCACCCGCAGGCGCTGCTCCGCGACCTCCAGCTGCCGACGATGGATAGCCAGCAGCTGGGGGTCCGTCGCCGCCGGGTGTTGTTGTGGGGTCCGCCGTCTAGCCCACTGTGGGGCCGGTCGGTCCTCCGCCGAGGGGCTTGCCTGGAGCGATGGCCCCAGAGGGGTCTCCAGGACCACTGATGCCTCGCCGGCGCTCTCTTCCGATCCTTCCAATGGTGCAGCTGCGGAACACTGGAGGAGCAGGGGAAGAAGAATGGAGACAGGCGTTAGTGTGGGCCCCGAGCCGTGGCCCTTGTCCCCCCACCACTGTGCTGCAGGTTCCCCATCCCCGTCCCCGGGAGATGCTGTTGTGATGGATGGGGTTCAGGGGTCCCCCTGCCCTGCACCCCGTCCCCTGGCGGGAGTGAGTCTCACTTCACTCAGCAGGGTCTGACAGGAGAGGTGTCTTAGGCCACAGATGCCCAGTTTCTCCCAGGATTGACAGCACAGCAGTCAGAGACAGTCCTTCCAACCCGTCCTGGGGAGAAGACCCCAAGGGGTGCCCCTCTGGGGTGTAGCTTTCCCCCTCCTCAGGCTGGCTGCCTTCCAGCTCTCCCTTCCCCTAGCCTCTACCTGCGGCCCCCGCCCCGATTCAAAGCCAGCTCGGCTCCTCCCTCCTCTTTGTTCAGGAGAGAGGTGTCACCTGCCAGCTGTAGCCCCAGAATCATCCTTTGCCCCTGGGAGCTATTCAGCTTGTTGCTCATATCTAGCCTGAGTCTCCCTTTTGCACTCCCCCCACTCCATCACATGCTGCTGCTGCTGCTGCTGCTGCTGCGGCGTGTCCCACCCCCTCCTCCCGGGGGACCCTCGAGGTTCCGCTCCCCCCTGCCCCGAGGATGGGGCATGGCACTGTCATGCTGGAGGTGGGGGCAGGGGCTGATGCACTCCTGTGAGGGACATGGCCCTGCTGTCCTTGGGGCCATGGACATGTGGGCATGTGGGGGGCCCTGGGCACATATCTATTACCCCCGCCCCTCAACCCCGGGAGTGTACACCAGAGGGGGGTACATACCTGTCGGTCCATTCCCACGGTCCGGAGATCCCCAGGGGGCGGACGCCCAGCTGCTGCTCCGGGAGGGTAGGAGGAGGATCTGCAGCCTGGACTCTGCAGAGGAGGAGCCCCCCTCCTCCTCCTCCTCCTGCCGCGATGGCCCGGGGGTGGGCTCCAGGGGGGGCCCCCGGGGTGCGGGGCTTACCTCTGGGGCAGACTCCAGCTGCAGGGCCTGCTGGGGCTCATCGGCCGAGGTATCAAGGGTGGCCGGAGGGGAGGAGGTGTGCCGGAGGCCCAGGATGTCCCTGAGCTCCCTGTAAAAGGGGCAAGTGACGGGGGCGGCCCCAGATCGGCTGGCCGCATCCCGGGCCTGGGCTTAACCCTGCCGCAGCTCCTTAACCTTAGTCCTGACATGGTCAGGAGTGCGGGCAGGGTGACCCCGGGCGGCCAGGCCCTCAGCCAGCCGAGCGAACGCATCCGCGTTCCGCCTCTTGCTCCCCATTACCTGGAGCACCTCCTCCTCACTCCAGAGTCCCAGCAGGTCCCGCAGCTCGGCCTCCGTCCAGGAGGGGCCCCGCTGCCGCTTCCCAGCCTGGCTGCCGGGCTGGCTGGCCTGGCTGCTCTGGCTCCCCTTGGAGGGGGTCCTCTGGGGGCGCTGGGGGGGCTGCTGGGCAGCCATGGCAGGTGCTGGCCCTGTTCTGGGTGGCTGAGGGATGTGCAGGCTGGCCGCGTGTCTGGGCTGCCGCCTGCACGTTCCCTCAGCTTCCTGCACAGGAAGGGAGCAGGAGGGGACCTTTAAGGGGCCGCTCCACACGGCCACCATTGAGCTGAGGGGCTGGAGAGAGCGTCTCTCAACCCCTCAGCTGATGGCCTCCATGCAGGACCCCGCAATTTCAATGTTGCGGGACACGCAACGACTACACGGTCCCTACTTCGACGCTGAACGTCGAAGTAGGGCGCTATTCCCATCCCCTCATGGGGTTAGCGGCTTCGATGTCTCGCCGCCTAACGTCGATGTTAACTTCGAAATAGCGCCTGACACGTGTAGCCGTGACGGGCGCTATTTTGAAGTTAGTGCCACTACTTCGAAGTAGCGTGCACGTGTAGACATGGCTCTAGAGATACAAAATCTTATTAATTTCAATGCATTTAACCCTTTCACTTAAAGACAGCGCTGAGTTGTTTCAGAATAAAAATAAAGCAAATGTACTAACAATAGCAAATAGGTCATGGAGTAACAAATAGAAGGAATAAAGGTAGAAGAGGTCACAAGCAAACAAAAGGGAAAACAGGCACCCAAGAGTCAACAACTTAATCTAGCAAGGTACCGACTTTATTTAAGATGTTTCTCAGACCTATATTTACCTCCCAGAAGCTTCAACCCCTTCTTAGTTAAACAACCCCTCTCCCTGAGTTCCAAAAGCTCAGGCCTCCTTGTGTGAGTCTAGTGATAGATGCCAAAGATGGCTTCTGCCCTTGCTTATGTATTCTAAAGTTCAGTGAACTTGTTTCAAGAGTCAGAATAACATCCTGCTTTTCTTCCCTTCCCATGGGAATCCCATTCATTCTCTATGATTTCTATGTAAACAGGCTTCCATTGTTTCTACTTCTACGCAGTTTAATTTATGAAGAAGACTTAACCACGAAATCCCTCCTGTATGAGAAGACTGGGCAATGATGCTTCTGCTTCTCCTCCTCTATGCCATCAGGAGCTTGCCTGTGCATTAACAAAAGACCAGCTAATGCTACCAAAAACCACCTAAAAGGTAAAGTTCTGCATCTTTATTTATTTATTAATGAAGCCATTGTAATTGGCGCTATTAGTGACTTTACAAAGTATCACCATCTATTGGACCGTACATAGAGGTCAAAAGGTCAAATTTTGGCTCCACCTCAGAAAGGTTGCTGACCCCTTGCTCTAATCTTTTCCCTCCAGGTGTGGATTTTTATCATCCATGTGTGGAATAAAATGTTTATGTGGACAAAAGCATGTGTGAATGTGCATCACCACCAGTAACACAAAACCTCTGTGCAGGCACTCTGCTAACCAGTGTGGCAGCATTTAAATTTTTCCTGAGTGGCCGTGGAAGCACACAGCTTTCAGTGAACACTGTTCTCGCCCTTCGTGTCCTTAACGGCAAAATGAAGGTGAAGACTAATGGTTGTTGTACAATAGTTAGTTCCATAAAACCTCTAAAGTGTTTTGAGCTCCTTTGATCGTATTTTGAGTGGGTTAAAAATGCAAAGAACCAAACAAATGAATGGGACTTTGATGTATATTTTCAGGCTGCTGAAATGCCGAAGAAACTGATCATTTGATATATAACATACACATTATGGCAAATACAGAAGTCAGTAGATGCGTGTTTATTCTACCCATTTAAAACTCCTGTTTTCCCTCTACTCCTGTTTAAAGGACTTTTCACTTTTTTAGGGTTCTCTCCCCAGTGGTATGAAAATTACAGTAATAGGCAATACTTTTGCTTGTCTATGTTTATGAGTGGTGCATCACTAGCTAATATTCTTGAGTTTATAATTAAGAAGTGCAAATGGGAATATTAGTTGCTAATGCCCTGGTTTTAATCTAAGAAATATTCCCATTAATAAGAAACTTAATTAAAGAATATGTTAAAAGTCCATAACATTAACCTAATGGAGAAAATCTAGAAAGGTTAAATTAGAACTTTTTCCTCATGTAAAATTAACATCATTGACTCTTAACAAATATCTTACATAGCCATTGTTATTCATAGAAGGGTTGAAAATATTAAAGCCAGATTCTAATTGTGACAGATCTGGAGGCAGTGGAGAGCTCAGTCTTGTTAGAAATGCATCAAACATACCCAAAATAAATTCTTCATTTAGTTCCATGATTCTTTGATTAGAAAATTAAATTCCAAGTTTCCCTATTAAAGTATAACCTTTGGCCACTCTTTAATGGTGCTGTATTTTCTACAGTGTATTCCTGGAGAACAAAGTACAGCAGCAACTGGCAAAGTTTCTGAAAATACTAGGAGAAGGATTCCAAGGAGCCACAATCATTATTTTTGCATGGAGTGTTTCATACCAAACACAAACTCTGGGGGGTCTTGATTGAATTCCTATGCCCTCCTGCAGTTTATGCCTATGATATTTTACGCAGCTTTGGATGAAACAATATGTTGGCTAGGGAAGTTCTTGTTTGTTGAAGGGTTTGGACTACAGTTGTTAACGAAAATGAACACATTTAGTAAGCCCATTTAAAAGGCTTCATCCCATTTTGCTGCAGGTTTTTGAATGGTTTGCTTGCTATGCTCAGGACACACTTTGCACTATGCCGTTTGAAATCTAGAGGAAATCCAAGTCTCAAATTAATATAAAACTAACCACAAATAAGAGTTCTATGACTGAATAGGTCTGCGGGAGCTACAATTAATGAGCCTTGGCAGTGGCTTTTGCCAGCATGCTGCTGCTGAAATGTTGCACACACATGCACAGTGGTAGAACTGTAAAGGACATGTTCCATTAATCAAACTAGTTTTCTTTTATCCAACTCCAGTTTCAAGGCCTTGCTCATATTAGAAGGATTCCCACCCTCAACATGCAAGAAAATATTTTTCAAATGGCATCCCTTCATTAGACATCTCCTATCCTCCCAATACTTCTGTATCTCTTCAGTACAGAATCTTCCTACCCCCTTCCCCCAGCCATGATTGTGCAATAAAACACTCCCTAGCCTCCCTTTCTGGTAAAAAAAAAAAAAGGCTAGATTTGTCAAAATTGGGTGCTTAAAGTTAAGCACCTAAAGCTATATATTCGTGCTTCTAAATCAGAGGAATCATAGAATCATAGGGCTGGAAGGGAACTCAGGAGGTCATCTAGTCCAGCCCTCTGCTTCAAGCAGGATCTACCTCCGCTAAGTCACCCCAGCCAGGACCTTGTCAAGCTGGGACTTAAAAACCTCGAGGGATGGAGGAATGATTCTGCAGTATCTAAATCTCCCATTTATTTCAACACATCTCTTCAAAATCAGGTCATGTATATTTGTGTCTAACTTTATTCATTCAAGTAAGAAAATGTAGGCGCCTTCAGTAATTGCTACACACCAGCCCTGTTACCACTGAGGTCAATGCTACCAACACAGATTCCACTGGAAGTGGTGCTGAGTCCCTAACGTTATGGACTTCTGCCTCTGACTCCATCCATCCTTTCAGAGATCAAGATTCACAAACCAGGAGTCCTGCTAGGTATGCAGTGCATCTTTCAGGTGCCTTTTAGCAGAGCACAGCAGCATTATTCCAAACTAATCATTCTGGAATAGCTATTCTGAAATAGCTTATTTGAAAATAACACAGTTACGCACAAGAATGCATTTCAAAATAGTACCCAGCTATTTCGAAAGAGCATGCCTGGACACAGTAGCTCTGCTGCATGGGAGCCCTCTTTCAAAAGGCTGAAAATCGAATGACAGCAATTGAAATCTAGCCTTTTTAAAGCATGCAGCTGCACAGCAAAATCAGCTGAAAGGTTCTATCTGCCCTTTCGAAAGACTGCTCCATTTTTTCAAAATGGAGCATCCACACCGTAACAAGTGTTCTTTCGAAAGAACAGAGCTGGAGATGTTGTGGACAGATTTGCATAGCTGCCAAGTCCTTCTGGGGCCCACATCCAGCCAATTCCTTAAAGGACCCCTCCCAAACACCCCCACCCTACATGAGCCAAGGTCTGAGGAGCTACCCAAAGCCCAGTAGAGACCAGCAGGCAGCACAATGGAGGATGAGCACCCGCTCCTGGCTTTAAACACCAAGGCTGCGTCTACACGTGCACGCTACTTCGAAGTAGCGGCAGTAACTTCGAAATAGTGCCCGTCACGTCTACACGTGTTGGGCGCTATTTCGAAGTTGAAATCGACGTTAGGCGGCGAGACGTCGAAGTCGCTAACCCCATGAGGGGATGGGAATAGCGCCCTACTTCGACGTTCAACATCGAAGTAGGGACGTGTAGACGATCCGCGTCCCGCAACATCGAAATAGCGGGGTCCTCCATGGCGGCCATCAGCTGGGGGGTTGAGAGATACTCTCTCTCCAGCCCTTGCGGGGCTCTGTGGTCACCGTGGGCAGCAGCCCTTAGCCCAGGGCTTCTGGCTGCTGCTGCTGCAGCTGGGGGTCCGTGCTGCATATACAGGGTCTGCAACTAGTTGTTGGCTCTGTGTATCTTGCACTGTTTAATGAAAGTGTGTCTGGGAGGGGCCCTTTAAGGGAGCGACTTGCTGTTGAGTCCGCCCCGTGACCCTGTCTGCAGCTGTGCCTGGCTCCCTTATTTCGATGTGTGCTACTTTGGCGTGTAGACGTTCCCTCGCTGTGCCTATTTTGATGTTGGGCTGAGCAACGTCGAAGTTGAACATCGACGTTGCCAGCCCTGGAGGACGTGTAGACGTTATTCATCGAAATAAGCTATTTCGAAGTTGGGTGCACGTGTAGACGTAGCCCAAGATTGTGGACACTACTACAGCTGCTGTGCGCAGTCATCATGGCTGCCCCCTTCCTCCTCAGGAGACTGAGCAGCACCCCCAGGGACATGGAACCACCCCCCAGCCTGGATCCTGCCCCTGGGTACCCCGGTGCCTCTGGAGCCACCCCAGCAGCTTGGACTGATGGGAGTGGCTGGTCCTGGGGAAATGGGACGATGCCAGATTGCCACAGAACTTCCTCATGAACAGGGAGACCTTCCAGGAGGTCAGCCACTGGTTTGCCCCCACACTGAGGCACCAGGACACCACCATTTGGCCCACTCTCCCCCTTGAGAAGTGGGTTGCTATTGCTATTTGGAAACTGGCCACCCAATACAGGTACTGCTTCTGTGGGGTGTCAGTCTGGGGTGGGTAAGGCCACTGTCGGAGCTGTCCTCATGGTGATAAGCCAGGCCTGGGTCACACCACGGCCATGAGTGGGGAGAGAGGGAGCTCCTGGTCTCCGGGATCCTCAGTGACAGAGGGCTGAGAGGAGGCAGAGGGCAGGGGCTGTTGGCCGAGAGGTGGTGGGGGGCAGGGGCTGCTGGCTAGGAGAGGGAGGGAGGGCAGGGGCTGGGAACTCTCTGCCACACCCTCAGGAGAGCTCATGTCCTCCATCCCTTGCAGGTCGTCTGCTCAATAAACGAGATGCTCCTCCATGGAGTCATCCATGACTCCTCTGTCATTGGATGAAGGCCTGAAACCCTGGAAGTGAATCCCAGCCAGAGGGGAAGCCCTTCTGGGACTGCTGGCCCCATGTGCCCTTAAAGAGCCCCCTCAGCACCCACTTGCTGCACAGGCCCAGACTCAGCCCCCTATCTGAGATGAGGCAAAGCAAAGGTGCTGCAGGGCACCTTCACTTCTTCTGAGTGACCACCTACCCTCCGCACCCCTGTCAGGCCGGAGCAGCCTCTACCTTTGCCCTGAACTAAGAAGCCTCTCTTGCTGGCCCTGACCCTGTTCCTGACAGTCATTTTCCAGTGCACCTGGGAAGAGCACCCCAGCACGTGGTCTGCGAGGCTCACCCACCGTGTCCAAGTCCCCAGGCACATCAATGCCCCTAGGAGCTCAGTCAGGTCTGGTGGTACCCCTGGTACACCAGCTCTGACTAGTGGGGGTGGCTGGTCAGGGCAAGGGGATGCCACCAGTGGATACAGAACTTCAGGATGTGCACGGACACTATTCTTGAGCTGTGCACAAGGCATACCCCCACCCTCTGATGCCAGGATACCAACATGTGGCCCTCCCTCCCCCTCAAGAAGTGAGTTGGAATTGCGCTGTAGATGCTGGCCACCCCTGACAGCTACCATTCCATGAGCCACCGATTCAACATCAGAAGGTCCTCGGTAAAGACCGTACTTAGGCAGGCAAGTCACCCCTGGGCCACAGGCCCTGCATGGGGGGGAGGGCAGGACAGGGGAGGGTGGCAGAGCAGGGAAAGGAGGCCGGGGAGGGGAAAGAGAGTGAGGGCTGGAGGGGGTTTGGGAACCTGGTGCGGGCCCAGGGTATCATCACTCCCAGTCACTGACATGTGGTCCAGTCTCCTCCCTTTGCATGTAGTGCAGGCCATCAACATGAGACTGCTCTGGAGGCTCATCCATATCACTGATGTGGATGCCCTCATGCCCAGCTTCAATACCTTCAGCTTCCCCAACTGCTTTGTGGTGCTGGATGGGAGACACATCCCCATTTGGGCCCCAGACCAAAGTGCTAGATGTAGCATCAACCACAAGGGCTATCACTCCATCATCATGCAGGACCTGGTGGGCTACTGCAGAGAGTTTCTGGACATCTATAGCAGCTGGTTGGGTTATGCCCACAATGCAATGGTGTTCCAGAAATACAACCTGTGCTGGATGATAGTGATGGGAACCTAATTCCCCTGTCGGGAGCTGGATGTCAGGGACGTGGACACGCCCTTGTGCATGGTGGGGGGATGCAGCCGACTCCCTTCTGCCCTTGCTTATGAGGCTTTACACCGAGCACATGGACCCCACCCAGAAGCTATTCAACACCACCTCAGCTGGGCAAGGAACCCAGTGGAGCTTGCCTTTGGGTACTTCAAGGGGAAGTTCTGCTGCTTGCTGATGAGGCTGGATGTGGAAGAGTGGAATGTCCCTCATGTAGTGGGGGCATCCTGCACCTTCCACAACCTAGTGCAGAGGAAGGGGGAGGACTTCCTGCAGGGTGGATGGTGGAGGGGAGGGGCCCCTACAAGCTGCCAACACAGCTCCCAGCCACCAAGCACACAGGGATGGACTCCACATCCAACAGACCCTGCAGGAGAGCTTTGCCTATGCCCAACAATGACCTCCTGAGCACACCCGGTGGTGCCCTGGGCCCAAAGCCCTCCCCCCTCCCCAGATGGACCCCTTCCTCCTCCCACCCCTTCCCCAGTTCCCATCCAATAAGGAGAACAGTGGGGCTGGTGCAAAATATGAACTTGTGAAAAAGAAGAATAGAAACAAAACTATATACACAGTCAAACGTGACTATATATGGTGGGCCTGGGGCCATCTCAACTTGGAGAGGGTCTGGGAGCTTAGTGCTGTGAGAGGGCAGACGGGTGTGAGACCTATCACCCCCAGCATACCCTCCCTCCCCAGGTCCAGGATCCTCGCCAGGGCTGCAATGACGACAGGAGTAGGGGAAGTGAGGTGGGGTGGGGTTCAGTATGGTCGGGCTTGTCAGGCGGCAGGTGGTGTGGGGGCAGGCAAGAGCACCAGCCAGGCACATTGCCCAGTGCTGAAGGGCCTGTACCAGCACCTGGGGAACGGGCTCTGGCAGAGCGGGGACAGGAGGATTGGGGAGGAGGGGGAGCAATGGCAGCAGTGGGAGAGGGAGTGGAGGGGCCACAGGCACAACAGCCTGGGCCACACCGGCCTCCAGAACATTCAGGAGACAGTCCACCCAGGCCCATTGTCACTGTTCCTTCTGCTGTAGCTGCTGCTCTGCTCTTTCATTCTTTCCCCAGAGAGCGGCCACCGTTGCCCATTACCCGTCATCATCTAGGCAGTGATAAAAGCTCTGGCCACGGCCACACCCTGGTGGTGGTGGGCTGCTCTCCCGGTGCAGTGCTGGGCCCGGCTCACCCAGCTCCAGCTCCTCCTTGGGATTAGCCTGTCCCTTGGATGATGCACCTGAAAGGAGTGATGAGGAGATAATGAGTTGTCCCAGTGGCATGGGAAGGCTTCAGCCCCCACAAGTGGCCCCCTGAGTTATGGTATGGGGCTAATCTGGGTTTGCGTGCCCATGCCCCCTGTACTGTGGACCCAGTTGCACAGGGACCCTGTGGTGCTTCGGGAACCAGGCTGACCACTGCCCAAACACCCAGGTGATGGTCAAGCAGCCCAGGGGGGCAAGTCTAGCCACAGAGAGGTCTCCACTTGGGCGGTGGGTGAATAGTGCTGAACTATGCCCTATCTGGGGCCTCCCCACATGTGCACAACAGCCAACACTATCCACCACACAGGTGCTGCCTCTTGGCTACAGGTGGGCCCCCTGGCAGGGAGCTGCCCTTTCCAGTGGTGTGTCCTGGGTTGGGTTGTCAAATGTGTGGTCGGCCTGTGCTGAGCTGTGGCTGGGGCAGGCAGCCTCCCGACTCCAGGGTCTCTGGGGCTTGTGTGGTCTCCAATGGCACTGGTAGCAGGCTGGCACCCATGCACACGGGCTGCCTGCAGGGTCCAGGTGGGATGTACTGCTGTGTACATGGGTGCACATGCTGGACCTGTGGTGTGGGTACCTGCCTGAGCCGTGCTGCTGAGGCCTATGACGTGCCTTGTCTGCACTCCTGCCACTGTTGGGCATGCAACCCATGTGGTGCTCACCAGATGGTCCCCTGAACAGGTCCAGTGAGGTCCATGCTGAGGTGGTTGCACTGGAGGGGTCCAACTCCAGCATGATGACCAGCATCCCCATGCTCAACTCTCTGTCTGAGGGCTGATCCTCCTGCAGGTTCAGCGGGGTGGGCTGCAATACTGGCTGCATTAGTGGGGCCATCTCCCCAGTGTTCAGGGTGTTGCTGCACATCACTCCAACATCACCTCCACACCAGAAAGCAG
This sequence comes from Carettochelys insculpta, assembly GCF_033958435.1. Taxonomy (NCBI): domain Eukaryota; kingdom Metazoa; phylum Chordata; order Testudines; family Carettochelyidae; genus Carettochelys; species Carettochelys insculpta. Next base: position 10,742,009 of record NC_134150.1, on the reverse strand, counting down.
TTTAGCTCCCCGTAGAAGGGGCAGCTGGCCATCAATGCCCCCAACAGTTGTTGCTCATCCCAGGCCCAAATATACCACTGGCACAGCTCTTTACATTTCATACGCACCTGCTCAAAAGTGCAGATGGGGTGGTGAGGCTGGCGTAGCCAGGGGCATTGCAACGTTTGGTTGTGGGATCAAGAAGCATGGCCTCCTCAGCCCAGAGGGAGAGCAAGTCTCTGGGCCAGACCAGGACAGGTCTCGCTTTTTTGACCCCCGGGTTGGGTCATGGGAGCTCTCCCCAGAACCCTGTGGCAGGTGGCCTGAGACATCTTTCAGAAAGTTTGGGGTGTGGCTGCTGGGGTGTGGTACTGCTGGAATGCAGGCACACCCTCAGCTTCCTTCCGCATGCTTTGTGTGGTTGCCTGTGTCTTTAAAAATGGCGGGCAGCAAGGATCATAGAGCCCCACTTGTGGTGGGCAGGGTGCCTCATGTCTCCAGTTGGCTGGTGCCGTGGAGGACTGCTCTGTCGACAAAAGAGGCCCTGGAGCGTCTACACAGCATTTTTGTTGACAAAACACTGTTAACAAAGGTGTTATTCCTCAAAGCAGAGAGGAATGTCAACAAAATGTTTTATGTGTGTAGACTGACCCTGAGCTTTGTCGACAGAACTCTATAGTGTAGACAATGGCCATACTGTATACTTAAATGTGGAGTGTATGCCAATACCTGTGAATATTTTCATTCTTCCTTTTGTTTGCAAAGATCTAATATAATGCCACACCTCCAGTCTGCCTAAGCCCTCCTCTTTTCCTTGTCCTTATTTTTGTAGTTACCACCGCCCTAAATTGCTATATCTGTGTAATATTGTATGGTTTTCATTGTCTGGTGTGGCAAGCCGTAAAAATGTACAATATTGTAATTCTATTGGAAATCCACTGAAGAATGTGGTATTTGGAAAAAATATACGTTTTTACATCTTCTATCTTTTTGTATTTTTGGTATTACTCACCCCTCCCCACAAACTTAACAGAACTAAAACAGCAGGAAAACAATGCCCTTGAAAAATATTTTTGTGTCATGACTCTCTTTTTGGAGTATGAAAAGCAACAGGGTGCTGATTTTTCTAGAAGGAGGGTAAGAATGAGAATAACAATCATTGTTAGCATTACAGATAACAGGCCAGAGCCTTAGCTAATGCAAACCTGTGCAGCTGCCGATCAATTGACTCAAAGCATTGTTCACATCTATACATGTAGCAGTTCATATTTTCCCACAAATATTCAGTAAAGAGGCGTGTCAGAAGTCTAAATCAAGCCTTCCAAGGCTAAGAGTGGATTATAAAAAAAATTGGGGCAGGGAGGGAGATTATTAGTGGCCTTTAAAAGGTAAATATTTCCCATCAGTTTTTGGGGCTACAGCTAATGTTAATTGCTAACCTCCTCCTCCAAGTGGCTGGTGCCTTTTTAATTGCTTCAGCAAAGCAGAGGGAGTAGCAAAATTGCGGTAGCTGTTGCAGCTTTTGTCTCAATGGCATTGTCTACACTTAGTAAAAACTTTGAAATGGCCATGCTAAGGGCCAGATCAAAGAATACTAATGAGGTGCTGAAATGCATATTCGGCGCCTTATTAGCATGCTGGCTGCAACGGCTCTTTGAAAGTGCTGCATTTCGCTGCTGCGGGACTCGTCTACACTGGGGTCCTTTTCAGATGGACCCCACCAACATCAAAATGAGCTCATAAGTATAAGGGGATTTTGATGTTGGCGGGATCCTGTCAAAAAGGACCCTGGTGTAGATGGGTCCCGCGGCAGTGAAACACAGAACTTTCAAAGTGCCGCGGCTGCCAGCATAGTACATGTACATCTACTAGTATTACTAGTACTACTACTAGTAGATCTACTAATATAATATATGCCGTCATGTGCCAGCAATGCCCCACTGCAATTTACATTGGCCAAACTGGACAGTCTCTATGTAAAAAAATAGATGGACATAAATCAGACATCAGGAATGGTAATGTACAGCAGCCTGTGGGGAACACTTCAATCTCCCTGGACACTCAGGCTACGTCTACATGTGCACGCTACATCGAAATAGCTTATTTCGATGTAGTGACATCGAAATAACGTCTACACGTCCTCCAGGGCTGGCAACGTCGACATTCAACTTCGACGTTGGGCAGCACCACATCGAAATAGGCACTGCGAGGGAACGTCTACACGCCAAAGTAACACACATCGAAATAAGGGTGCCAGGAACAGCTGCAGACAGGGTCACAGGGCGGACTCAACAGCAAGCTCCTCCCTTAAAGGGCCCCTCCCAGACACAGTTGCACTAAACAACACAAGATCCACACAGCTGACAACTGGTTGCAGACCCTGTGCATGAAGCATGGATCCCCAGCTGAAGCAGCAGCAGCCAGAAGCCCTGGGCTAAGGGCTGCTGCACACGATGACCATAGAGCCCCGCAGGGGCTGGAGAGAGAGCGTCTCTCAACCCCTCAGCTGATGGCCGCCATGGCGGACCCCGCTATTTCGATGTTGCGGGACGCGGATCGTCTACACGTGCCCTACTTCGATGTTCAACTTCGAAGTAGGGCGCTATTCCCATCCCCTCATGGGGTTAGCGACTTCGACGTCTCGCCGCCTAACGTCGATTTCAACTTCAAACTAGCGCCCAACACGTGTAGCCGTGACTGGCGCTATTTCGAAGTTGGCGCCGCTACTTCGAAGTAGCGTGCACGTGTAGATGCGGCCTCAGTGGCAGATTTAAGGGTGACAGTCCTCAAACAAAGAAATTTCAAAAATCAAATGGAGACAGAAATCTCTGAGCTGCAATTTATTTACAAATTTGACTCCATTAACCAAGGATTAAGCAAAGACTGGGGATGGCTCGTAGCTTACAAAGGCAGCTTCTCTGCCCTCAGTGTTAAGATCTCCCCCATTAGACTCTGTCAATGGCTCATATCCCCGTCTGACCTGACTTGTTTTTTCTTCTTTTGATACCTACTATTGATAATGGGCCACTTCCATCTTGCTGAACAGACCTTGTCAGCTCTGGCCCTCCCTTTTTCTGGGACCCCATTCTTTAAATACCCCTCTGAAACTCCCTTCCCCCAATTCATGCATCTGATGAATTGGGTCCTTGCCCATGAAAGCTTACGCTCCAAAATATCTGTTAGCCTATAAGGTGCCACAGGACTTCTTCTTGTTCTCACATCTGTCACTGCTACTGCTTCCAAGAACTAGCCTAAAAGCCTCAGAGGCAGCAGTTAGTCTGTAAACAAAACAAAAGATTTTAATCGATAAGAATTTGGCTAGATGTGTATCAGGTGCCTATTACTGTAATATCTGAATTCCTCCCAGAAAGAACTAAGGGAGGAGAGAGAAAGAGAGAGAGAGTGCATGTGCCTTGCTATTTTGTCTTGCTTAAAAGGGTAGGCTATTGAGGAGATATATAAGCTTTTGAGAGAATAAAGATGATAATTTTTATAACCTAAATGCTAATGGTTTATGATTGTGTAAGTCATCAGTGGACAATGTAATTAACAACAATGCTCTTGCTTTATTTATCATCCAAGGAGATTGTAATTTAAATACCACTCAAGACATGAGAGATCTCATTCTATCTCTTGTAGACCAGCTTAATTTTTTTCTATTTCATGTTGCTCTTTCCTTTCCTTTCCTTTTTTTTCTTTTTTCTTTTCTTTTCTTCACCTGAAGAAAGTTTCTCTTCTTGCTATAGTAATTGAAAGTGCACCATTTTCTGTTTCTATTCAGAAACACAGAAGATATTAAGATCCAACAATTTAAAAGATGCCCCAACAACTAACCTCTCTCCCATGGCAAACCAGCACAGGTGATGCATATGAGTGATACTGGAATAGGCGGGAATTCACAAGATACCAACCCAGCTTCCACTCAAAGCAGTAGGGTCTGAATGTAAATAAAGAGCTGCACAGTGTAATTTAGTTGAATGACAGTCAGGCCTAGCAGACCTAGTCAGGAGGGGTGGGAGGCACTGAGCAGCCAGAGTACAATAGGAGGAGGTGAGATGACATGATCATTTACAGAGCTATCTAGCATATACAAAGTAAAGCTGTCAGGTACATAAAAAGCAACACTTTAAATTGTTGAAACAGATTGGCTAGCTGCTGTGTTCTGTGAAGCTCTTTCAGAGTCCAGCAAATTATTTAAACAGTTAACTTGCATACATAAAATGTTCCTATAATGATAAACTTTCAGTTTAAAAACAGCATTAATTTATTGTTGGTAAAAGGTGTTGATTGAACAGCCATGGTATATGAAGCCTTTTGTTTATCTCCATGGCAGCAGGAGGATGAACTTCCCATAAACAATGACATGCCTACCTGCCTCAACCCACATCACGGGTGGATTTCCTTAAAGAGTGACAAAAATAATACAATTTCTTTGTCCCAGAATCCCAGAAAATTTCAATTTTCTTCTGTGTCCTCTCACATGAGATTTTATCTAGTATGCTTGCAGGCATGACTAGGAAGCAGATGCATGAATGTTACCTGAGGCTACGTCTACACTACAAGATAAAATAGTTTTTTTAATAAATTTGATATTTAACATTGCTGTTATGAATTTGAATTGTGTCCACAAAGCTTCTTGCAATTCAACCCACTGTTTTTCTGTGTTGAGTTTCTGCGTCCCCATTGCCCTATGCAAGTTCGACAGCATGAGCAGTGCATTGTGGGTACCTATCCCACAGTGCCTTAGCCCCAGTTGCTTGTGGGCATTTCATGTTTGATCCCAGAACGCAAAGCACTGTCCCAGAATTCAGAGCACCAGTTACTGCGCGAAAACAAACTGGAGATAATGCCATTTCCTGCTGTGGCATTCCAGCAAAAGAATGGATCCCCAGAAGATTGAACTCATAGCACACATCCTTTTGGCAACCACACTGGCTGTCATGTAAGGTTGCCTTCAATTACAAAGCTCAGTTATGGTTCAGTGTCATGATGATGATGATGTTGACGATGATGGTTTGGAAGAGCAAATCTCCCAACTGTGGTCAAAGAACTTACAGCTGCTGGCTGCCCTGGATGCATTGCTGACAGTGGAGTGGTGCTTTTGGACTTGTGAGACCAACACACACTGGTGGGACCACATCGTTTTGGAGTCCTGGGAAGACCAGCAGTGGGTGCAGAACTTTCGCATGATCAAGTCCACCTTTATGGAACTTTGTGATGTGCTGCCCTACCCCTCCGCCCCGCCCCCCCGCCCCGAAGCACAGGAACACAAAAATTAGGCTGGTTTTAACAGTTCAGAAGTGAGTGGCAATTGCACTGTGGAAGTTTGCAATGCCTCACAGTTACCAGTCAGTGGCAAATCAATTCAGGGTGGGCAGATCCACAGTGGGGTCTGTGGTGATGGAGGTGGCCCATGCAATCTGTCAGCATCTCCTCAGGAAGACCATGACTCTGGGAGATGTACAGGCCATAGTGGATGTCTTTGCTGCCCAAGGGTTTCCTAACTGCAGTGGGGTAATAGATGGCACACAAATGCCCATGATGGCCCCAGACCACCTGGCCTCTGAGTATATAAACCAAAAGGGGTACTTCTGGATGGTGTTGCAGGGCTTGGTAGATCACAAAGATTGTTACACCAACATCAAAGTTGGATGGTCAGGGAGGGTGCATGATGTGTACATCTTTCAAAATTCTGGGCTGTACAGAAAGTTCCTGGATAGGACTTTTTTCCAAGACTGGAAAATCATTTTTGGTGACATGGAGATGCCCATTGTTGTATTGGTCGACTCTGCTTACACTCTGCTCCTTTGTGAAGCCCTACACAGGAGCCATGGACTGCTGCCAGGAAAGCTTCAATCACACACTCAGCAGGTGCAGAATGGTGGTTGGATGTGCCTTTGGCCACTTAAAAGAGAGGTTCGGATGCTTATTGACGCATTTGGACCTTTCTGAAACTAACGTCCCCACCGTGATTACGGTGTGTGTTATTTTGTACAATATTTGTGAATCCCAGTGGGAGACTTTCCCATCCATCTGAAATTCCAAAGCTGAGGCCATAGGCAGGTCTTACTTGCAGTCACCTACACAACCATCCACCAGTAACCATGCTGAGGCAGCAGCATTAAGGGACACTTTAAAACATAGCTTCATGAATGATCTGTAACACACGTGCCACCAATGTATTTCTCTGACATGATGCCAATAAATTATACAGTGTCTTAATGAATGAATGCTTTCACTTGGTGGGAGGGGGTTAAGTTGCAGTACACCCAGTTCTGTCAGCCTCGCATCCGCTGTGGACCTGGGAGTATCAGTGGGCAGTTGTGTGTTCAGCCCTTCCCTAACATGCCTGGTTCCCTATGTTGTGCATCTGCAGTGGACCTGGGAGCATCAGTGGACAATCATGCCTTCAGCCTTCCCACAACCCCCCAATATTTTGTATTCCCTACCACACCTGTGCACCACAAAATCACACCGAGCTCAAAGGAATGATTTTGTTTTCCGGGGAGGAGAGACGTAAGTAGCAGGGAAAAGAAGCTTTCTCAAGGGAGCTTGAATAGCCACTTGCAGTGGCCCTTGAGGGATGGAGAAGCAGGCTATCCTTTCCCTCCCTCCCTGCATTCGGAGACAATGACTATGGAGAGGGGGGCGACCTCTCTTCAGGGGACTCTGAGCAGCAGGTATCAGCTCCTGCAGTGGTGTGTTGGGAGTCCCTCTGAAGCTCCAGCAGGAAGCGCAGGACCTGCATTTGCTCTCTAACTGCCGTTACAAGCTTTGCTATGGCCTCACTCTGCTTTGCCACTTGCTGTTGCTGGAAGTCAAACATTCTTTGTTGAAGCTCTTCTTGACTCTAACACCACTGAGCTGTACTGTGACGCCACAGAGAAGTGTCTTTTGTCATCTTAGTGTGTTCTGCTTCATTCCACTCCATGTGCTGCAGGATAACATCCTACTTGCACCTCTTTCAGTTCCTCTCTTCTCCTCTGGGCATGGGGTCTGGAAAGTGAAGGTCAAAATTAAGATACAATTCACTTAATGTGCTTTCAAATGGAATAAATGGGTCTCTGTCTACTATCAGGGAAAGTTTCTTTTTTGAAGGCCACTAAAGGATGGGACAGTACGCGTGCATTTAACAATACATCATCTGCCATCACTTACCCAGCACATTTCTTTGTGGACATGGTAAGTTATAAGTAATTATGCACTTTTTGGGGGAAGGGGAGGGCTGCAAAGCAAGGGAAGCCATCAGGTGTCCTGGGGGAGTCCTGGGGCAGAGAAATTTGTGCCCGTCTCTGGAGCAATCATCCCCAGTGAGCAAGCCACATAAAGGGGATGGTTACAGCTGCAAGGCTGCTGCATGGGACATTCCATGTAAAATAAAAGGAATTTAAAAAATAAAATAAAAAATTAAAAGAAATGCTGGGTGGAAAGGGAGCCTGGCAGCTGCATGGTGCTGGGGAGTCCTGAAAAATGAAAAGAAATGCTGGGTGGAAAGGGAGATGGTGGGGGAGATGCCCCAGGGACCCCAGCAACTGCCTGGTACATTGGATTCCAGAAAAATAAGAAGATATGTTGAGTTTAAAGGGACCTGATGTTGCGGGGAGGTCTCTGCCCCGCCCGGGGATCCCAGCAGCCACATGGCATGGGGGATTCCTGTAAAGTAAAGAGAAATGCTGGGAGGAAAGGGACATGTGGAGAGAGATTTCCCACAGGGCCTTGCAGCCACCTGGTGAATGGGATTCCTGAAAAAAAAATGCAGGTTAGAAAGAGACATGGGTGGGGAGAAGCCCTGCAGAGTCTGCAAACCACATTGGGGGGTGGGGAACGGAGCACCCGCTGGCTGCTGCAGGGAAATGTAGAGGGGCAGAAAGCATGTTAAAAAAATAGATGCAAATTCCTGTGCTTCTGCAGGTTGCCAAAGAAGACATCACCCTCTTAAAACTAACAGATATGGAGAAAGAACACCTGCTCATGCTGTGTGACCAAAAGCCTGGAAATTTTGCTAAAATGCAGTGTGGCGCCATGACACCAGATCACTATCTGGTTGCCTGGCATGGTAAGGTGTGATACTGTGGAAGCTGCAACAAGTCAGGACTGCCCAAGAATCTTGTGGTAAAACAAACAAACAAACAAACCAAGAGTGCCTGGATGAGACCTTTGAGGAGAGCTCCAAAAAGGAGAAGTGCTTCATCCCAAGAAACATTAACACAGTCTTCTGATGGGCACAGAACCATATCAAACCTGTACCCACACCAATCCCTTCACCTATACCTACCTACCCCCAACTCGCTTCTAGCATGCAGAATAAATACTCACCTGAACCGCTTGGTCCAGGAGGCTTGGGGGCTGGAGTGGAGGGGACTGGCATGGAGGAGACCAGTTCTAAGCCTATGGTAAAGAGCTCCGGGCTGTCTGGCAGAACTTCCTCAGTCCCCTGCTTGTTGCTGTTTACTATCCAGTCATAACGTACTGTAACAGAACTATCTAACCAATCATAACCCACTACCTTACCTGATTTACACCTAGCAAAATTAATTATACGGTAGGCTTGAACAATTACAAACCAGACAGAGATTATACAGAAAACAGTAGAAAAATGAAGACTATCATGATATGATTCCTCAGCTCTTGATAAGTCATTGCTTGCCAGACAAAACACTATTAACAAAATTATCTTTACACATCTTGAGATCTGTTTCTTTATCTGTTAACAGTGGGTGGCATAGGATGTGGTCTTCTTCTTAACAGCCTGATGTGACACTATTGTGCTGAAATGTAGATGAACAGTGAATATGTGACCTGTAGCTTCACAGGTAATGGCTGCTGCTCTTTTTTATGGATGCAGAAGAGCTCTAGGCCTCTCAATGGCCATTTTCACACATGCCTGCTAATAAACAGCCCAAAATATGCTAATGAGGCATGTATGTAAATTCCCAGAACCTCATTAGCATAGGATCACATGATTTGGACTCCAGAAGAAGCCCTTCCGGACTCTAAAACAGCATGGAGAGGCATGGCCCCTGCGGGATCTGGCCACTTCTTCCCCAAAATTTTCAGGAAGAAGGGGCCTCTGGAAGGAGGACTTCCTTCTGGAAGATACCCCAGGGACTGCATCTCAACTCACTGTTTTGGAGTCTGGAAGGGATTCTTCCGGACTCCAAATTATGTTACCCTATGCTAATGAGGTGCAGGGAATTTACATCCATGCCTCATTAGCATATTTCAGGCCATTTATTAGCATGCCACTTTCAGAGAAAGTGGCATGTGTAGAAATGGCCAATATGTCTAGAGAGAAACCATATTGGTTATACTGTTACAGTTCCCCATAAGCATGTGCAGCTGTTGATAATAGCAGGAGGTCCAGAGAGCTGCCCCAACCACTGGTTGGTTTCCTGGACTTTTTGAGAGGCCTGCTGGAGTTCTTTAACCTTCACCCAGCATTGCATAGAGTTCCAGGAGTAACCTTGAGCAGTCATCTTGTGCAACATCTGATCAAAGATTATCATGTTTCTCTTGGCCACCCAAAGTCTCTTTGCCACAAACTGGTGTTCCCAGATATCAAGAAGGTCCAGAATCTCCTGGTGGGTCCATGGTGGGGCTCTCTTGCAACACTGAGAAGTACTAGGCAGATCACTATTCTGAGTGCTCATGATTGCAGTAGGTGGTTAATGATGCAATTGCTACTGATGCAGTGCAATGGTTACAACCGTCATGTGATGCAATGGGCAAAAGAATTTTTTCATAATGGGCGCCCTTTATATTTGAAGGGCTGGGCTCTGCTGAATTCCAATTCCAATTCCAATTCTAATTCTAATTCTAATTCTAATTCAATCAAAAATTTATGAGCTTCCTGTGACCTTCTTCCTGTGTACCTGGAAGGAGAGCAGCAGAAAAGGAAGCAGTCATATATAGAGGGTGACCACATAGCTTTGGGGGATACATACAGGACATTTCTGGAGGCTACTAAACTTGATTCAAGGACATGGTAGTTCCACACTAGCCTTTATTCAATATTTTAAATTCAAAATTGATGCTATCCACATCCTGTAATATCGACATTTTGTTGTTGGTATTATAGCTCAATAAATCAAGCAAATAGTATATACAGTGAGGTTTAATATCAAGCTAACTCCTTTAAATTTGATTTTATCTCATAGTGTAGATACAGCCTGAGATACTTGAAAGTTGGCAAGTCTGACATTGTCTGAACACACCAGCCAAACTGCCCTTTTACCCCCTACACAATTCCACTAAATCAGAAAGAATGCATGGACGTAAAAATAGAATCGGGCAACACGTTTTACCTTTGTGCTGAGATACAGGAAAACTGGAGGATAGGATATGGGTGATGGTATTTCTTACTCATTTAGGGCCCACTCTTCCTCCTGTTGAAGTTAATGTGACTTTTGCCTTTGACTTCAGTAGGAGCCAGTGCTCATTCTTAGTCAATGAAGCTGAATTATGGCATTTTGAATGTTTCTGAGCCATTGAAATTCTAGAGTCTGATCCTTTAAGTAGAAAGGAGTCCATTCTAATCAATGCCTGATAAGGAAATGACTGTGCTGAAAATAAATTTCCTGTGGCTTACATTATACAAATTCTTAATGTATAATGAAATCCTCTTAGTGCCATAAATGAATAGATATATCCTGTGTATAGCATCAAATGATCCAATTTTAACACATCCTAAAACGTATGGATTATTAATCAGCTTATATTTAAAGTTTAAATTCTTTGTCTTTATGAGCCAATGTGAGTTTGATTTAGAAGTGTTTCAGTTTTGCAATTTGATGACACCATGTTTTGTATCCCCCTAGCTATAAAGACAGACTTCCTTATTACCATCAGTCCAACTGTATAAACCTCAGCAGGAGAATAAAAAATGTTCCTTGTGCACGTGGAATTCCCACTGAAATGAATGGCCATTCTGAAAGCACAAAAACTGCAGATGTGGGTCTTTATAAACCAGCAAGTTATACAGGTTTTTATGGGCCAAAGAATCAGCTCTAGTATATCTTTACTGACTACAATGGAGTTAAACCTGAGACTGATGTGGCCCTGCGGGTCTAGCGATGTGGAGCTTGTCATAATAGGTCATAATCCTATAACTTGCATACAGTATGGAAGTTTACTTAAGACAAAACAAATAATCATGCATATGCTGAGGGAGGCAGAGGTTTCAACAGCAATTGTGGGGAAACAAAGAAATCAGATTCTAAGCTAAAGAACACTTTCTTTTACCTGCAGATTGTAACAATAAATATATCAGGAACCACATAAGCTGGAATCGTGTAGTGCAACTGTTTATTTTAAACACTTGCTTTGAGTATTCATGCTGTCCAGCTGATCTCTACTTACGCTAATAATTAATGTACAAACAGTACTCTGAGGGACTGATTCCAAAGCCACAGAGGAAAGAAAAAATCTTTCAACTCCCCCCATCCCTCAGATAAATAAAGCTGTATTTGGAAGTGATATAAAACAGGATTTAACAACCACATTTTGACAGAGCTTTCGTTTTCTGTTGAATTACACAATATTATCTGAAAATGTAGGGTCTATAGTTTACTGATGAGAATTGACATGGAAAGGAGGGATTCAAAGTATGTTTTTCATCCCTGGAACTGAGTGGATTTGTGCTGAGCTGTAAGTTTCAATAGATTCATAACTTCCATTTACAGACACTACAACATTGAGAAAAAAAGATGCACACCACATTCCTTTATTTCTTTCTATTACTCTGAAGTTCTGTTCACACAAGGGGCTTTCAGTCCTACCAGACAGAGTGAAAGTCAGGAGATCTGATGTGATCTCACTAGTTGGTTTAAGTTTTGCTCCTTGTCCACATTGGAATTACTTAAAATTGGTTCTGGTCTAATGCCCCTTTGGGTACATACTCACAGCTCTCAAGGGATCTATTCCATTGCTTAAAATAACTTCTTGGCTTTGCACACCACGCCCTCTCACATCACCTTCCCTTGGCTCCTGCTCTGACTTCTTCACCCAGTGAATCACAGTGCATTTGACAGTTTCAGCTCCTGGTCTGACTAACTATTTAAGGTTCATTGAGCAAAAACTTGCAAATGGTAACTTAACTATTAACTGGCTGAGAATGTAATAGAAAAGTGGAAAAGTGCAGAAAAGTAATGCCACTAAAGGAAGTTTGGGACAGGAGATTTGAGAAATTTCCTCTCACACACCTGTAAATTATTTCTGCTTCCCGCCACCCCCGACTGCAAGGAAGGTTCCCCCTTCTCCTCCTACAGGGTCAGATGAAGTAGTGGGAACTAACATCGATTAGATATACAAAATTTTTCAATGTAGATAAAGTCTCGTATTTAATAGCCCTGTTAGCAACAGCTTAAGTTGTTAGTGCCCTACTTCTCAGGGCCTGAGTTCTCTTTTTCAGACCCCTCTTATCCTGCAGGGAAGAGTTTATTATGCTAAGCAAATTTGCCAGTCTCTGTTCTCTTGAGCCCCTCTCACAACCACATTTGCCTGGAATGCCATTAATCTTCATGGGGCTCTGCATGTGTATAAAGTTTACCGTACGCTTATTCAGTAACATTTCTGGTGATTAGAAGGACAAGTTGCCATAAAGTGCAGCCAGTGTCTGGTACAGTGAGCTAATTATACGACTTCCATAAAGTAAAGAAACAAAAGGTAATTCTAATTACTGCAAACATGCTACCTTTTATCTAGATAATACCATAGATAATTAGCTGATGTTAATATTGTGGAATTTTATTTCTTACACTTCTTTATACCTCACTATAAAAGGTAAAAAGAAATACCATGATTAATAAATACTACAGAAAGTTTATAAAAAATGCAGCTGCTCAAGAGACAAGGGGACACAGGCACTTCATCTGGCCAGGAGATCAAGCAGCACCAAACACACACTCTGTGATCGAAAACCTGATTAAATTTTTTCAAAGAAATCATTATTGGTGAGAAACTAATTAAAAGGTCTCCTCCTGCCTGAGCTTTGCCAGAAAGAGAAAACTTCAAAGGCTTAAGGGGTGAGCTAATGTTTTCACACTTAAAACTGAAAAGAAGCAATCCTCATGTTTGTGTTTGTTCAGTACACACTTCTCAAATGTTGTCCCCTCATGCTCTAAATCTGCTAGGTTGAAGATCTAAACCTTGAATATATAATACACTTTATCTGGGATTCAGAGTGCTATTCTTCCATGCTGTGTGTCTCTCTATTCATTCCTTATTCTTCACACTGATATACAGTAAACAATATGGTTAGCCACTTAAAATTCTCTGGGTTATTAAAATGAGTAGAGCTTTTTCTCTCTCCTGGATTTCATCTGGAACCACTATCTAATTAATAACCAGAACCCAGCAGGAATCTGAATAATAAAAAAAAAAGAAAAAAAAACTTTTGTTGTTCCTTGAATAAATCTGTGTAATTTAAACCATAATCATGGGGATTTCATCAAAAGTAACTGGGTTCTTCCAAATCCCACATCACCAATACAAACAACTTTGTAGTGCAATTTCTAAGGCAAGATTTCACTGCACTTTCATATTAAAAATAATTCCAGTAATGATGACAAGAAAGAATTTTAAACTACTGGAGTGGTTAAAACACAATACAGTCTCCTATATCTTTTACTAATGCACATGCTGTACTGTACAGGATCAGTTCATACAAATCCTTCCTTCTCTCAAAGATACATTGTCTTATCAGTAGGGAGCTAAGGTGCAGTTGGAGTATAATGCAAGTCCATTTCTCACAAGCTTAGGAGCTTAAGCACTTTGTTATTGGTTATTAGGGCTGGACTCCTAGAGATAAACCTACAAATACTGTATACCAGTGAAGGGCAAATAAGCAAAATCCCTGACAGAAGTCTGTTGTAAAATGATGAATAAGCCTCCTAAATTGCCATAAGGCTCTAGTCACAATGGAATTGTATTTGTCAGACATGCATTGTAACCCTAAGGTTATCATAGTGGGCCAGCAGATACAGGAAAAGTGCTTAACACTATCACCCCCTAATCGTATCTCCTACAGGCTAAAAACTCTGCAGGGAGCATTACCACTTAAAGAGGTGGTAGTGTTTCTATGGACAGAATGTAGACAGCTTTTGATGAAGAGAAAAATAACCCCTTAGAAAAGACTGATAGACATACACATGCGCACACACAGACACACACTCTCTCTGATCACAAATGTGTTCTAAATTGAGATATAAAAAAAATCTTTAGCAACCATATTCCCAAGGCTAGGGTTCTAAATAATAAAACAGTGTAGATTATTACTTTATTAGTTTTTTAAAAAGCTTATGAAAAATTATCTTTTGCCTGTGGGAAGACATTTTATCTGAAATTATAGCAACTCTAACAGTTCTAAGATATCAAATTTAGAAATTGAGCTTCAATAGGAAATGGAGCATGTTATATTTTACCCTGGCAAATTAAATTCTCACATTCTGCCACCTATAAAATGAGACATTTCATTGTAACTTTTTTAAGCTTTCATCTTCACTAACACTTAAGTATAGCATAAGACACAGCAATGTTGGGTTATAAATGCTATATTTTACCAAAGCGCGTCAAAACATTTTCAGTGAAACTTTTTTTCTGTTTAAAAATGCCATTTTGTGGAAGTGCCTGAAGGTCCACTTTCCTGCCCTGCCTGAGACAGAAAAGGCCTTGTGCAGTGGCAATTGGTGATTTTATTGACAGGTGAGGCACACATTGCAAAGCCTTACAACTTTCAATATACATCCATCTCCTTGTAGTTCTCTTCTAAGGGTATCTCCTGTGCCCAGCCAGGCCTGCCGCCTGCTCAGTTTACCTTGTGCCTGAAGGGATCCAGCATCATTGACCTTGTCAGTGTAGAAGAGGTCCCCAGGCAGGCCACCAGTGAGAAGGCCTCCTGTGCAGCTGCAGAGGTTGTCCTTCTCCTTGCAGTCCTGGCTGATGGTCTCTGTTCTGCTGCATCTAGATGACTATAGACTGCTGCACATTGTGCCCTGGTGTTTTGTGGCCCTCAGCAGTGCAGAAAGCCCCTGCCAGTCCTGCTTTGTAAGTGCCAGAGGGCACCTTCCGCAGCCCTGCTACCAGAACCGGCTTTAACGGCATCAGTTTTGTCATGGCCTCATGGGTTGCCTAAGGCCATGGCAGGATTTCATGGTTACCACAGCAACACTCTCATAAACAGATTCCTGAGTGTGGTAAGTTGCCAAAATAATAAGGTAGTTTCCTGAGGCACTATTACCTGTACCGTGATTGGAGCCTCACCTCCAGCTTTTTTCTAGCACCAAGTTTCACTACAGAGGTGGAGATAGAGTGTGAGATTATCATGACATGTTTAAAGCAAATCATAGAATCATAGAACAATAGAGCTGGAAGAGACCTAAAAAAGCCATCGAGTCCAGCCCCCTGCTCTAAGCAGGACCAAACCCATCAGATCAGCCCAGCCAGGGCTTTGTTGAGGCAAAACTTAAACACCTCTAGGGATGGAGACTCCACTACTTCCCTGGGTAGACCATTCCAATGCTTCGCCACCCTCCTAGTGAAAAAGTTTCTCCTAATGTTCAACCTGGACCTTCCCAACCGCAACTTGAGACCATTGTTCTGTGTTCTGCCATCCATGACCACTGTGAACAGCCTCTCTCCAGCCTCTTTGCAACCCCTCTTCAGTATGTTGAAGGCTGTTATCAAGTCCCCCCTCAGTCTTCTCTTCTGCAGACTAAACAGTCCCAATTCCCTCAACCTTTCTTCATAAGTCATATGCTACCGCCCCCTAATTATTTTGGTCACCCTCGGCTGGACCCTCTCCAGAGTATCCACATCCTTCATATAATTGGGGGCCCAGAACTGGACACAGTACTCCAGATGTGGCCTCACCAAAGCTGAATAAAGAGGAACAATCACTTCTCTGGATCTACTAGCAATGCTCCTCTTGATGTAACCTACTATGCCATTAGCTTTCTTGGCTACAATGGCACACTGTTGACTCATGTCCAGCTGTTCGTCCACTACAACTCCTAGATCCTTTTCTGCAGAACTACTGAGCCAGTCAGACCCCAGCCTGTAACAATGCTTGGGATTCTTCTGGCCCAAATATAGGACTCTGCACTTGTCCTTATTGAAATTAATCAGATTTCTTGCAGCCCAGTCTTCCAATTTGTCTAAGTCACTCTGGACCCTGTCCCTACCCTCCAGCGTATCTACCTCTCTCCCTAGCTTAGCGTCATCCGCAAACTTGCTGAGGGTGCAAACCAACCCCTCATCCAGGTCATTGATAAATATGTTGAACAGAACAGGACGCAGAACAGAACCTTGGGGCACTCCACTAGAAAATGACTGCCATCCCGACACCGAGCCATTGATCACTACCTGCTGGGCCCAACCTTCTATCCAGCTTTCTATCCATCTTACCATCCATTTAGCCAATCCACATTTCTTTAACTTGCTGACAAGAATATTGTGGGAGACTGCATCAAAAGCTTTGCTAAAGGCAAGATAAATCATATCCGTTGATTTTCCCCTATCCACAGAGCCAGTTATCTCATCGTAGAAACTAATCAGATTCGTCAGGCATGACTTGCCCTTCATAAATCGATGCTGACTATTCCTGATCACTCTCCCCTACTCCAAGTGCCTCAAAATGACTTCCTTGAGGACCCCCTCCATGACTTTTCCAGGGACTGATGTAAGACTGACCGGCCTATAGTTCCCTGGATCATCCTTCTTCCCTTTTTTAAAGATGGGCACTACATTTGCCCTTTTCCAATCATCCGGGATCTCTCCTGATCTCCACAACTTTTCAAAGATAACGGCCAAGGGGTCGTCAACAACATACGCCAACTCCCTCAGAACTCTAGGATGAATTAGGTCTGTGCCCATGGATTTATGCACGTTTAGCTTTTTTAGACAGCTCCTAACTTGTTCTTTCCCCACCAAAGGCTGTCCACCTTCATCCCACAAAGCATCACGTATCGCATTAGTCTGGGAGCTGCCTTTGTCCGTGAAGACAGAGGCAAAGAAAGCATTAAGTACTTCAGCTTTCCCTACATCATCTGTCACTGGGTTACCTCCCTCATCTAGTAGGGGCGCCACGCCCTCTCTGATCACCTTCTCTTGGTAGCACGCCTGTAGAAACTTTTCTTGTTATCCTTCACATTCCTCGTGAGTAACAATTCCAGTTGTGCTTTTGCCTTCCTGATAACTGCCCTACATTCTCAAACTATATGTTTATATCCCTCCCTAGACATCTGTCCAAGTTTCCGGTTTTTGTAAGCTTCCTTTTTGTGCCTAAGTTTTCCAAGGATTTCCCCATTAAGCCATTCTGGTCTCCCACCATATTTACTTCTCTTGCTGTGCATCAGGACGGTTTCTTTCTGAGCCTTCAATAGGGCTTCCTTAAGATACTGCCAGTTTTCCTGGACTCCTTTTCCTTTCATGGTAGCATCCCAGGGGATTCACCTATCAGGTTCCTGAAGGAGTGGATTTATGTTACGTATTTAACAAGTACAAGTTCACCTCTCCTTAAAAATCTGTATCTATTCCCAAAATGTAGTTTTTGGAAATTAGTCTTTGAATTCTTTTGCTTAGGCTGAACCTCACTTTCCCAGGCTGATAAAGTGTCACTGGACCTGAGCGTGGGTCTCCCACAGGTGAGTGCCCTAATCACCAGGCTAGAGAATCTCTCTCTCTCCCTGGCCCAATTAATGTTTATTTTTACCAAGTAGCAGCACAGTGCTAACAAGAGAGGTTGTGATACCCTGCCTGCTCTTGCACTTTCTCCCTCTGCAGAAAATCTGAGAGATTATTTTTATTCTGTGTTCGTATGAGCATTCAAACCATGGAACATTCAGTGAGCTGCTGCCCTCTAAGATATTTCTCTGGAGGCAAAGTCTTGATTCCTTTCATGTCAGTCGGAGCCATACAGTGGATTACAAATTGGAAATTGACCCTTAATGTTGGTTTTCAAGTTGCCATATGGAATGAAAAGAGAGCAAAAACTCAGTATTTTTTTGGGAAACGCAATTATTTCCTCCCAGCCAGCCCGACATATTGCGTCTTATTAGATAATACAAAGCTATACGGTGCTAATAACTTTGTAACAAACTATTTCATTTATTCTTAGCTTTATTTAAAACTGATTTATAGGAATAATTATAGATACAGGTACAAAGTACAGTAAACCCTTGAGTTACACGATGGTTGTGTTCCTGCAACCCCTGTGTTACTCACATTTTTGCACAAGTTTGGGTGGGGGAGACGGGAACCTGCCGCCTGGTTCCCATCTCCCTGCTGATTGTGGGACCTGGGAAATTGACCAGCCATGTGCAATAATTTTTGATGTGGGGGGCACTCCAAGAATTGGGAAAGTGGTCAAGGGCTGCAATTTTCCTTGGTGTTAATGGAGGAGGTGTGGGGTCTGGGATGGAGGTTGGGTGCAGAAAGGAGCTTGGGGTAAGGGACTGGGGTGCAGGAGGGAATGTGGGGCTTGGAAGGGAATTTTGGTGAGGGAGGTGGTTGTGACCTAGGCAGGAGTCTGGGATGCAGAATGAGGTGCTGGGGTTTGGGCTGTGACCTTGGGCAGGAGGAGGTTGTGACCTGGGGAAGGGGACTAGGGTGCAAGGTCTGGGAGTGGGTATGGGTGCAGGAGGAGGAGCAGAGGGTTTGGGTTATCTGAGGTAGGAGTGGAGAGCAGACGGTTGTGGAGTGGAAGGCTCTGGAATGCCAGAGGAAGGCTCTGCGTAGGAGACTTACATAGGTGGCTCCAGCCAGCAGCCCTCTGAGGCAAGCTGTCTGCCTCTGCAGCCCCAGAATGCTCAGAACTGCTGCTGCTTCCTGTAGCTCTCTGTCCCAGATGCCGGGGTTTGGGGAGGAGGTTTTGCGTGCTGCCCCAGTCT
The DNA here is from genome assembly GCF_033958435.1 of Carettochelys insculpta. Lineage (NCBI taxonomy): Eukaryota > Metazoa > Chordata > Testudines > Carettochelyidae > Carettochelys > Carettochelys insculpta. The sequence goes on along the minus strand of NC_134150.1, from coordinate 10,723,146 downwards.
CCCAGCTAATATCTCTCAGCTTCTATTGGCAGGAGCATTGTGCAAACCTCCCTCTCTCTTGGCCTCTGGAGCTGACAGCAACATGGAAGAGGAAGCCACTTAAAGCAGTGCTGGCTGTTCTGTGCCTGAGGCAGTTTGTAGGCCAGATCCAGCGGTTTGATGGTGCGGATTTGGCCCATGGCCATATCTTGCCAATCCCTGCTCCACTATCTCACTAGTTCTCACACATAGACAGGTAATGCACTCTGCTAGCAATCAATACCAGCTCCAAGAATGCCATCTCTTCTATTCTGGTTACATAAAACCCAGACATTTTGACTGACTCAATATGTTCGCCTGAATTTATTTCCATTCAATGGAGACACGTAGAAAACAGTTTTCTATTTATCTTTTTTCCTTCTCTGGATAAGGTAGGAACCTCATTTTTAATCATTGTGAGACCCAATTAAAGTGCCATTAAAATATTGGAGTGCTGCTATTGACAAATCAAAAACTTATTTGGGTGCTAATGTAAGCACGAGAGGGTGAATTTCCAGATTTGGGTAGTCAGAAGCTCCCAACACCAAGCCATAAAGAACAGAACAGTAGCCATAGCTTTCTTAAGACTCTTCGTAACCTGCAACCTATTTTCAAAGCTGTGCCTATAATATCCAAACCCTTCTGAGCACTGCATTTCTGACTGCCTCTACATACTGTTTATCTAACTACTGCATCCACAGATGCATGAAGCACACCGCCATTTTCCTGAACTAATTGATCAGCAATTTCTGCCACATCCTCAATCCTTTTGTTCTGACTTGGCACTTGTTGCTCTACTGCTTTGGTAGAAATGTCTGTAGTTATCAGTACGTCTCTATTCTTATTTTGCAGCAGCGTTTCTCTCAGAGTTCTCCTGACTAGTATAATTCCATCATCTGCAACACCTTCAGTGGCATCTAGTGTATAAAACTATGGGACACTTGCTATTTTTCTCTTTCCACGTGTTTTTTAAGACAGCAAGAATCTGTTTTTGCTGGAACCCTCCTGCAATGCCTTTTAGGAAAGGGAAACATGCTTTAGTTCCTTAGGCTTTACAAGGCATCAACTCACTTTCTTTGCTTATCTGATTTACGGTGAGAGAGCACTTACCACCATTTACACCATTCCTGGTTTTAATCTTAGTTTAGCTGGTAAAGTCACAATGTTTAGCTTGTATAAGGTGACAGCACCAGCCTGTCCTGCCATTAAGATGGATCTATTGATCTATCTATCCATCCATCTATCTATCCATCTATGATCTAGACAATAAAATTGAACAAAGGTCATAAGTAGGAATAATGAGATGGAATTACACAAAGGAAAAACTAGATTATATACAAGGGAAAAAATCTTTTGAAGTGAAATGGCAGAAGCTCCATTGCTTAACTGGCCCATACAATCCAATAAGCAGATTCAACTTTTCATTGGCAGAGAGAGGGACATGTTAACCAATTAATTTGTTCCCCTAACTAACTGTTTTTTTTAAAAAAGTTAAAACATGGCCTAATTTTACTTACACGCAAACTCAAAGCCCATCCAAATATAAAACATTTAATTACAATATGCTGTACATCTCTCCCACACCCCCAGGAAAGAGCCAGTAAGCCTCCCTCACAAGCTGATGTTTTCTTTGTATTTAAAAATGGCCATTTAGCCATTCAAGAAACTGAGACCTTCCTTCAGCTGCAGGTCAACCTAGGAAAAGCCCCACCTTGCTCACTCTTATGAAGGGGCTCCTGTAGAACATTAGACTGTGCTGCAGCTAGGCTTGTTTCTATGGGAACGATAGGTTGGCATATAGGTAGTATAAGCATGTGCTTGTGTTTAAGGAATTAAAAATCAAACTGTCCTGTGGAAGACAGGGGGAAGTCCATGCTGTACCCTGTAAGGGCTAAGAGAGAGGGAGATACACATCCTGGTGCCCTGAGATACTCTAGTTATCACAACAAAGATTTTGGATGTTCTCAAATGTGATATAAAGCAAGAGCAGTAATTATCACACTGACCATGGAGGGCAGAGTACTCTAGTGACCACAGAGCACAACATTTGTAAATGTCTGTTTAGCCTCAAATTTTAATAAATCTTTATACCAAATACTGATTAACAACAGTTCTTGTACTGCTATTTGAATCGTATGCACCGTACTGTAACAAGCTACATATATTTCCAATGATTGTTTTTGAAATAAGTACTATTTAATGTGAGCAATTAGTGTTCTAGTATGTGCAGAATATTGCTGTACTGTTATTACTTAAATGGTTTCCCTCAACTTAACAGAGGCATTTCATTTGAGCTATGGTGCAGTCTAAGGCTGTCTACACTACAAGATAAAATCAAATCTATTAATATTGATTTTGTAACTCTGTAATTTATAAATTCGATTTTGACTATCCTCACCCCTCCATTACTGCCACACTCAACTGGCAAACATCGACTGTTGCAGTTGTGCATTGTGGAAACCTATTCCACAGTTCCCTCATCCCTGTAGCATTCTGGATATGTTCACTGGTCTTGGACATCTTGCCACATTGCATTTTCCTCATTCCCCTCCTGTGGAAAGCAAACATCCATTTTTCCGGTTGAAAGGAAGGAAAAGTAGGGCATCCACAGAGATGGCAAAAAAGTTAACAGAAATGTCTTTCTTCTGTAGCTGAATTCTCAACTGGCCATCCACTGAGTATCCTCCCCCTCATCCATGATTGCATCTGATCCCTGAAAATAACACAGGGACACTGAAAAGCTGGAAAAAAAGAGATGATAGAAAAGTTTTTGAGAAAAAGAGAGTTGCTGAGGGGCAGGGCTTGGGCTTTCCAGTGGACTACAGGGCTTCGGTGCACAGGCTGTGTTCTCAACAGGCCATCTACTGACTGCCTCCCCTCCTGTGATTCCATCCAATCCCTGAAAATAACACAGGGACCCTGACTGTATTCTCAAAGTTAGAAGAAAGAGGATAGAAAAGTCAAGGAAAAAAGATCTTTGTCTTCCTCCTCACTACACAGACATTGCCAACATGGGGTACAGCAGCGAAATATCATACAGTGACCTTATAACGGAAACAGGAATCTCAACTGGCCCTCCACCCTGTGTTTTCTGGGGAGTCAAAGCATGAAGATAGATAGGAAATGTTTGGAAAAAGATGTTATAACAAAAATATCAAAGCAGTAGGTGTGTGCAATGGACAGCAAGCCCCTGAAATATTTCTGGGATGAGGGGCAGGGGGTTGTGGTCTGCAGCTGTAGAGCCTATTGAAATGTTGAAGTAGTTGAAGTAGCCTCCCCCCACCCCCCCGAATATCTTAGCTGCCAGGGGAGACTTCCCCCTGGAGGCAGCAAGCCCACGAGTATCTTACCCGCTGGGAGAGACTTCAGGCAGCACAGAACAAAATAACAAGTGTAGAGACAGAACCACAAACTCCCTGCAGGGGCTATTTGTAATGGGTAGATGTGCTCACAGTGCTAATAGCAAAGAAAGAAAAATATTTCTCAGGCTCTGATGCAAACATGAGCCCACAGCCACAGGCTTCTGGGTCCCAATTTGAAATTCATGGTCTTCCTGTTACCTAATTCCTGCACCCCTGGAGAACAGTGGCCAGAGCTGAGCAGCGAGGGGACTCGTGGGTCACACATGGGACACCTCCGGAAGGTAAAAAATTCGATTTTAAGACATGGTGCTTCCACACTGGCCTTTAATTAAACTTTTCAATTTGAGCTTGACGCTGTGCCTGTCAGGTACCGACAATATTATAATATCGATATGAATGCTCTCTAAAGCTGCATCTACATGTACCGGCTACTTCGAAGTTGAAATCGATGTAAGGCGGTGAGACGTCAAAGTTGCTATCCCCATCAGGGGATGGGAATAGCGCCCTACTTCGACGTTGAATGTCGAAGTAGGGCACGTGTAGTCAATCCGCGTCCTGCAACATCGAAAGAGCGGGGCCTGCCATCAGCTGAGGGGTTGAGAGACACTCTCTCCAGCCCCTGAGCTCTATGGTCGCCGCATGCAGCAGCCCCTTAAAGCTCCCCACCCCCTGCATTCCTGCGCAGAAAGCTGAGAGTGCGTACAGGCGGCAGCACTGCCACGCAGCCAGCCTGCACGCATCTCTGCAGCCCCAGGCCACCACCCCTGCAGCGATGGCCGCCCACCAGCCCCCCAAGCGCCCCCAGGGCACCCCCCCAAAGGGGAGCCAGGGCTCCCAGCCTGGCAGCCAGCCCAGGAAAAGGCAGCGGGGCCCCTCCTGGATGGAGGCCAAGATCCGGGACCTGCTGGGGCTCTGGAGTGAGGAGGAGGTGCTCCAGGTAATGGGGAGCAAGAGGCAGAACGTGGATGCGTTCGCTCGGCTGGCCGAGGGCCTGGCCGCTTGGGGTCACCCTGCCCACACTCCTGACCATGTCAGGAGTAAGGTGAAGGAGCTGCGGCAGGGTTACGCCCAGGCACGGGATGCGGCCAGCCGATCTGGGGCCGCCCCCACCACTTGCCCCTTTTACAGGGAGCTCAGGTCCATCCTGGGCCCCCGGCACACCTCCTCCCTGCCGGCCACTTTTGACACCTCGGCCGACGAGCCCCAGCAGGCCCCAGAGGCGGAGTCCACCCCAGAGGCAAGCCCCGCACCCCAGGGGCCCCCCCAGGACCCCACCCCTGGGATGCTGGAGGAGGAGGAGAGGGAATCCTCCTCCAGCGACGGGGGGCTCCACATCGCGCTGCCATCCCGGAGCTCCAGCAGGGCGTCTGCCCAGAGGGTGTCGCCCGACCGTGGGAGCAGACCGTCAGGTATGTACCCCCCTGGTACACACCCCCGGGGTTAAGGGGCGGGGACAAGAGACATGACCAGGGCCCTCCACATGCCTAGATGACCATGGCCCCATGGACAGCAGTGGCATGTCCCTCAGAAGAGTGCATCAGCCCCTGCCCCACAGCAGGACAGTGCCATGCCCCATCCCTGGGGATGGGGGGAGCGGAACCTAGGGTCCCCCGGGGGGGGGTGGGACACCCATCAGCAGCAGCAGCATCTCCCGGGGATGGGGATGGGGAACCAGCAGCAGACGGGTGAGGGGACAAGGGCCACGGCTCGGGGCCCACACTAACGGCTGTCTCCACTCTTCTTCCCCCCGTGTTCCTCAGCTGCACCATCGGAGGGCCCAGAGAGTGCCAGTGAGGTGTCAGTGGTCCCGGAGAGCCCACCGGGGCCATCCCAGCAGGCCAGCCCCTCGGCGGAGCACCAATCAGCCCCAGGATGGGGCCGCCAGAGAAGGAACCACCACCAGAGGACGGTGACGGACCCCCAGCTGCTCACGACCCTCCAGCGTCAGCTGGAGGTGTCAGAGCGGTGCTTGTGGGTGGAGGAGCGGCGGCTGGAGCTCCAGAAGCGTGTGCTGGCCTGGCACCAGGAGGCATGGGGGGCCTTCATGCGCACCCTCGACCGCATAGCGGACTACCTGGCCCCCCATGCCGCGCCGCCTGCTGCTCTGCCCACCCTGCCCGCTCCACCTGCCGCTCCCACTGCCATCCCACTGTCGTCGGGCCTCCCGCCGAGGGGGACCTGGGGCCTGCTGACACCCGCCAGCCATACCTGCCGGCTCGCCCAGCCCCCAGCCAGCCTCAGCCAGGGCTCAGGCCGAGGCGAGGGTCGTGCCCACCAACCCCGGGCGCCGGACAGTAGAGGGGTGTGGGGCCCAGGACGTGCCCCCCCCCTTTGTACATATCCCCCATCATACCTATTTGTTGTATATAGTTTTTGTTACACCCCTGCTCTGTTTTATATGGTACCAGCCCCCCATGTAAATAGTTCCCCCCTTTTGTTTTGCTCTCTCTCTCTCTATATATATATATATTTACTTGTACTATTAATAATAAGAAAAATCACCGGTTTTGGTTTCAAAAACAACAGGTCTATTTTTATTTGCAAGAAAAGTGCAGGGGGGGGTGTGCTCTTGGGTGTTCTGTGGTGTAGACGTGGGGGCAGGGAGTGTTGTGGGGGGCCTGCCAGTGTTCACCCCGCGGCCTGGTCGAAATGGGCCCACAGGGCCTCCCGGACCCGGATCCCCTCGGGGTCCACTTGGTGACTGGGGGCAGCGGGTGGCTGCATGTCAGCCCTGCCAGCCTCCACAGCCCAGCCCTGAAAGAATGCCTCCCCCTCGCTCTTGACCAGGTTGTGGAGTGCGCTGCACACGCCCACAATCTGGGGGATGTTGGTGGGGCCTGCATCAAGGCGGGTGAGGAGACACATCCAGCGCCCTTTGAGGCGGCCAAAAGTGCGCTCAACCACCTGGTGCACGTGGTTCAGGCACGTGTTGAAGTGCTCCTGGCTGGCTGACAGATGACCCGTGTAAGGGTGCATGAGCCAGGGCCAGAGGGGGTATGCTGCATCTGCGACAATGCAGAGGGGCACGGTGGTGTCCCCCACAGGGATCTCCTGCTGGGGGATGTAGGTCCCCGCCTCCAGCCGGTGGCACAGGCCTGAATTCCTGAACACCCGGGCGTCGTGGGTGCTGCCAGGCCACCCAACATAAATGTCCAGGAAGCAGCCCCGACTGTCCACCAAGGCCTGGAGGACCACAGAATGGTAGCCCTTCCTGTTCAGGAAGCGTCCTCCGCTGTGCTCTGGAGCACAGATGGGGATGTGGGTCCCATCCAGAGCCCCAAGCAATTTGGGAAGCCCAGGCTGGCAAACCCTGCGATGGCGGCATCCGAGTCTCAAAGCCGTACGAGCCTGTGGAGGAGCAGGGCGTTGATGGTGTGGATGACCTGCAGGGGAAGGACATGGGAGAGCACCAGTGAGGAGTGTGAAGGGTGTGTCTGGCCCTCACCCCACAGGGCTCCCACCCCTCCAGGGCTGCCCTCCACCCCAGGGCTGCCCTCCACCCCCCGGCTCCCCCCCGGCCCCCCGTGGGTCCTCTGACCTCCATGAGGACAGCCCCGACGGTGGCCTTGCCCACGCCAAGCTGCTGCCCCACGGATCGGTAGCTGTCTGGAGTGGCCAGCTTCCAGACAGCGATGCTGACCTGTTTCTCGACGCTGAGGGCACGTCGCATGAAGGTGTCTTGGTGCCTCAGTGCGGGAGTGAGCCATTGGCAGAGCTCCAGGAATGTCTGCCGGCTCATGCAAAAGTTCTGGAGCCAGCACTCGTTGTCCCACTTGCCGAGCACCAGCCGCTCCCACCAGTCGGTGCTCGTGGGGTAGCTCCACAGCCGGCGGTGTGTGTGGCGGGGGGGGGGGGGGGGGGGGCGGAGGACAGCAGGGTCTGGGGCTGCTTCCTCCTCCCCTGGGGGCAGCTCCTCTTCTGTGAATAAAAGGTGGTCAGCTGCCTCTTGCATGGCATTGAGCAGGGCAAGCACTGCTCCTGCAGGGGTGGCTGTGTGTACCTCTGGCTGCCGCTGCTGCTGCTGCTGCTGCTGCTGCTGCTGGGGGTCCATACTGCTTCGACGGGTGTGCGTGCCTATGGCTCTGCAGACCGCGTGCTGTGCAGGCTGAGTGTGCCTGGGAGGGGCCCTTTAAGGGAGTGGCTAGTTGTTGCCCCGGAAGTGCTAGTCCGCCCTGTGACCCTGTCTGCAGCTGTTCCTGGCACCCTTATTTCGATATGTGCTGCTTTGGCATGTAGACACTCCCCTGCAGCGCCTACTTCGATGTGGTGCTGCCCAACGTCGACACCACCAGCCCTGGAGGACATGTAGATGCTATTCATTGAAATAGCTTATTTCTATGTCGCTACATCGAAATAAGCTATTTCGATGTAACATACACTTGTAGACGTAGCTTAAGTAGAGCTAATAGTATTTACAGCGAACACAGTCTTGTGGCAATATCAAGCTAACTGCAATAAATTCAAATTTATCTTGTAGTGTAGATAGATATAACCTAAATGGTCATTTAATGATCCCATGGCATTTTTCACAAAATCTCGGTGTCATAACCATGTTTGGGATCAATTCCCAACAAACTCACTTAAGGGTGCCAGGCCAAACATCATTTGTGTAGGATTATTGACACAAAATAATTGCTCTTTCTCACCCCAGAGGTGGCTGCATTCCAGTGGTGAATGACCTTTTTCAAATGTCCATCAATGTTGGTTAATATATATGATGATACAGTTGACCACATTGATAGAAGAATGATTATTCCATATTAAGAGTAAGTGGTGGAAAATCAAGAGGTATAACAAAAACAAAAGGAAACTGACTGGCTTAGAATGTCAAGTGAGAATTGTAACAGCAGTGAAGGTCCTGTGGCACCTTATAGACTAACAGAAAAGTTTTGAGCGTGAGCGTTCGTGAGCACAGACTCACTTCATCAGACGTGAATTGTGAGAATTGTGAAAATTGTGAAAAGTGAGAATTGCTCATGCACATGACGAGATCACTGCAGACAAAATTAGCAGTGTCTCCATTAACTTACTGTTGTGGTAAGAAAGCTGTGAGTGTGGAAAATTGACACACTTTACTCAACAGATCTGTCTCCCTAGACTGATCCTCTTATACATCCTTACTGAAGACAATGGATGTTGTTTGCCTATTGGGCTTGCAATAGACAGCCAGTGGGTATTCAGAGTTCACATGCAATTGCATTTGGGTGGGAAGCAGAGGAGGAAACATTTATGCTATTTTACACCAAAATCCAAACAAGCATATAAAGAAACATTGTCTATCAAAGAGCACTCATTCCATACTGGGGGCATCTTCGACTCACATTTAAAAGCACAATAACAGAGGAGTTAACCATGAATAGCCCAAGGCAGCAGCAGGACCTGCCCCACCTGATTTCCACCCTCAAACCTCTATCAACAGTCACTCAAGCAGACAGGCAGTACAATGTAACCTGAGAATCTGTGTGCTTGAGTGCCTTGGAACCATTGCACCTGGTGGGGTGGGGGACAGAGAAAGGAGATAGAATTCTAAAGGAAAAGGGACCTTTATGAGCAGCGCTTTGCCTGCAGTCTTATATTGTCAAGTGCTCTCACAGATCTCACCCATAGAAGCTGGTCAAATGCTCAGAGGTTGCTGTGCTAGGTAGGCAGAGCTGAGGGTATTAAGGTATTGGTTATGTGACCTATAAAACTCCTTGGTACAGGCAGTAAATGAGATCCTGGATCACAGCAAACTGCTTATCAAGAGCGCTTCTGACACTCCTATTTGCTGTGTGGAGTTACCAAACCAAGGGAGAATGAGCTAGGCCGGGGGTGGGGGTGGGAGCAACCAATTAGAGATAAAGAGCGAAAATAGCAGTGGATAGAGTGCACTGGGACGTGTGTGCAGGGTGGCGGACAGCACTCCTGGAGCACAGCTCTGAGGGGGAGCCTCATTTAATGTCTCAAAGAGCTGCATGCCACCCCTGAGCTAGGCGGAGGGAAAAGTCTTTTGCCGTAGTTAGAAAGGTCAGTTGTGTTGTCTTGGCAATCACTTATCATGTGGGGTCTCTTATTGTGATAGGAGTCACAGGATGAATGCTTAAGTCCTTAGGCAGCTAAATAAGTGGTCTGATTTTCAACAGCCACTTGTCATAGAGACATTATAAACACCTGCAGCCCCCATTATCATAGAAGTTGAGCTCCTGGCAATCATGTAAGAAAGGTGTGTATTCTCAGAGGGAGTGAAATTGTATTACCTCCAATTTTCAACTGCCACAGAGAGGCTACAGGACTTGCCTAAAGTCACACGTGAAAGCCTGAAGGGCATGTCAGGAGAGGGAAATTGAAGCCAGGTCTCTCATGAGTCACAGGCTAACACCCTAACCATTGGGCTCTTTTTACTCCCTTACTCACTTCTCCTCATTACCACGTAGGCTATCAGTAACACAGGGTTTTTGCTGAATGTGGGAATATTTCCATTCAGCCACATTACTCACTGTGCTATTTCCATAGTTTTCTTTCCCTCTGCACAGCACAGTGAGGGTAGAGAAGCAGAGCAACTAAAAATTTCACCTCTCCTTTGCCCTTTAAGAAGAGGTATGCCAAAGGGCTGGGGTTATTGTTTTTAGAAAGCTTTGCCTCATCAAATATTCAAAGGGAGAAACAAGACTGATGTTGGTCAGTTGCTCACAGTTCATATTATTCCACTGCTTGCCAAAAAAAAAAAAAAATCAGTAGGACATTTTTCCAAGCACTTTTTCTAAAAATAAAGAGTAAAAAGGAAAAAAAAACAGTCAAAAACTCTAACTTGGAAATTATTACTATGTACTTACCAAGCTGAAAAATAACTTCAAAATTATAAAAGCCACAGTCAAACTTAGTGCACTTTTAGAAAGGGGAAAATAGCACTCTTAAGTATCAAATATAGTATAGAAGTAAAGATCTGAGCTATCATTAACAGGCACACTCAGTAAGAAACAGGTTTTAGGGGTACTTCTGTCATCCAGTAATTGTCTGAGAGTGAAATCTGCTAATACAATTGTGGGGAAATGAATATTTGAAACTTGCAGTGTGTCTGACAGCATTTGAGGGAATCCTTGCACTCACAGAAAAGACAGCAGGAAAAACAATACTGAGGAAAATGTTGTTAGGGGAAGAGACCAGGAGAAAAGATGAGGAACTGGTGTGAGAACTTCACTTAAAACATACTGAAATGACCTCATTCACCTTATACATTTACATAATTATTAAAAGATGTGTGCTTTGGAGAATCCAACCCTGCTTTCTGCTTATTGGCTCTGGTTTGAAATGGTGAAGTGAAGCTATTGTTACACTCTTGACTAAATTATGTAGACACCAGCAATGAGCTCTTTTTTCTGTGCTAAAGTCCTTTCAGCCACTCAAAATAAATCTGCCTTTTTGGGTGAGATATAGTAGCACCATTACAGTGATAACGCCAAAAAATAAAAACTGTACACTCATCCCTATTTTAATGAGTACTTGACTTACGAGTACTCGCTAAAATGAGGGACATAAATAGATACCTTTGTTCACTAAGGCTACGTCTACACGTGCAGCCAACATCGAAATAGTCTATTTCGATGAATAACGTCTACACGTCCTCCAGGGCCGGCAACGTCAATGTTCAACTTCGACGTTGCTCAGCCCAACATCGAAATAGGTGCAGCGAGGGAACGTCTACACGTCAAAGTAGCACACATCGAAATAGGGATGCCAGGCACAGCTGCAGACAGGGTCACAGGGCGGACTCAACAGCAAGCCGCTCCCTTAAAGGGCCCCTCCCAGACACAGTTGCACTAAACAACACAAGATACACAGAGCTGACAACTGGTTGCAGACCCTGTGCCTGCAGCATAGATCCCCAGCTGCCGCAGAAGCAGCCAGAAGCCCTGGGCTAAGGGCTGCTGCCCACGGTGACCATAGAGCCCCGCAGGGGCTGGAGAGAGAGCATCTCTCAACCCCCCAGCTGATGGCCGCCATGGAGGACCCAGCAATTTCGACGTTGCGGGACGCGGATCGTCTACACGGTCCCTACTTCGATGTTGAACGTCGAAGTAGGGCGCTATTCCTATCTCCTCATGAGGTTAGCGACTTCGACGTCTCGCCGCCTAACGTCGAAGTTAACTTCAAAATAGCGCCCGACGCGTGTAGACGCGACGGGCGCTATTTCGAAGTTGGTGCCGCTACTTCGAAGTAGCGTGCACGTGTAGACGCAGCTTAAAAGAGTTAACTTCCCCCACTTATACAAGCAAGATGTGGGGTCCCTGGCCCGGATGCAGGGAAATCCATAGTCCCACAGCTAGCTGTGCTCCAGCTGCAGGGTCCCTGACCAGGGCGCAAGGAAACTTGCAACCCTGCAGCTGGCTCTGCTCATGCCATGGGGTCCCTGGCCAGGGCGTGGGGAAATCCTCAGCCCTGCCCCACCCACTCCCAACACCCCTGGCCTGCAACGCCTCATGCCCCTCCCCCCTTGCCCCACCAGCTCCCAGCTCATGGGAATAAGGGGACTTCGAAGTAGGCGGGGCCCTTTCGAAAAGGAGCCCCGTCTGGACGCGCCGCGCGGCGGCAAGGTGCGTCAATTTCGAAGCGCCGCTGCCGCCCGCATGCTAATGAAGCGCTGAATATGCATTTCAGCGCTTCATTAGTAAACTTCGAAATGGCCATTTGCATGGCCATTTCGAAGTTTGGGGCACGTGTAGACACAGCCTGTGAATAAAGATCATATCCAGCTCTCTGACTGGTATAATGGAGATCAAGTCTTGGCTATAGGCTTCTATGACTGATGCATCCCTTGACTGATATATTGATTGAAAAAAGATGCAAAAAGAACTGATTTTCCACTCTGTTGGCAAGCTAAACATTAGTCTACGTCCACTGTGTCTGAAATATTTTCCAAGACTCTAATGCAATTCTAATTCACTATGTGTATGTCTTTAAAAAGAAAAATAGTTATGATGATGGCTAAAGAAAGCTGAAATCTCAGGGGGAGCATCATGTGTTCACATAAGGAAACTGACCACCTTAGTTAAAAGTTAATTGTTTGACATGAACTCGAGTCACAGAAAAATATGATTCAGTCTTTCAGCAAGCAGTGTTTATAAAAGCTTGAAAGAGCTGAAAACCGAGTATGATTTATATCCTGGGAATTGGTATGCAACTTTAAACATGTTCTTTTTTCAAGTTCATCTTGTCATACGTAGATAAATATAGATGAGGACAAACCAAAATAAATGGGTGGGTACCAAAATCCACAAAACAACTAACCATAATGGAAGAGTTTGTCCTTCTATTCAATAGCAAAAACAGCATCTTACTTGGTTTAAATAGCTAGTTGAGGTAAAATAAGTATTACTGGACAGCAGCACTTAGCCAGTATGATCCAAACAAGTCAAAAAATAGCCAGAGTACAACCACATAAAATAAAATGTTGACCAGATTTAAGTATAATTGGTCACCCACCCATGTTTTCAGATTTCTATTATTATAGCTTAGGAGGCTTTGTAATATACCTTTGGAGAATGTCAGGCTGTTCCCCTGGGTTTCTAACCTTTGCACTTCAGTAAGATGATCCTCTGAGAATGGTACTTTGTGACTATAAAAACAGAACTGCTTTATTCATAGAGGTGCGCCAGCAACCACCACTTCCCAGCAGACACTTATATGACAGTTCACTGTCACCTGTGTCTCCAGCTTTGTTTGCTCATGTATTTTGATGGAAATATGAGGTGAGCTTTTATATAGTCAACTATAAGGAGCAATTCTATTTTGAGTATCTAAAAGAGAACTCAAATATTTATTTACGCCTTCTCACTGGGAGAAGATTGGTCATATTACATCCCATTATGTTTCTAATTATGCTATTAATATGACTAAATCTAGATTTTACAGTATGTATACCTCCTCAGTACAATGGGAGTATTTAACAATGTTACATGGGACAATACATTAGAAAAGAGTTCATTTGTATATGGGAAATGTCACTCCAGCATCTCTGCACCCCAATTTTCTCCTCTTCAGTCCCTTCCAACCATAATAACCTCTCCAAACATGTTGTGACCTTCTCTCTGACCAAGTGAGTCTAGGCATGGATTTCTCCTAATAACACTACCCTTAGAAAAACCAAAAGCTCCATCACATCTCCAGGAGAGGGCAGATTCATTCCATAGCATTCCAGAGAGCTTGGAACAAGAGCAGGGTTTGAACTTGGCTCCACAAGGTGGTATTGAAGTACTCTACCATTAAATGTCTACCAGGCTGGCTCCACTGGGCATGCGCTAAGAACTAGGGATCACCACCCATTTTCATACATGGTGGAATTTTCTACTGCAAGATGTACAATGCATTAGAGTAGTTGAAGGGACACAATATGAAACTTTACAAAGAACTGGAATTCTTAAACAGTGGGACAGTACATAAATTATAAACTAGAGAAAAATAGAGTATGTGTGTCTCACTTTCTCTCATATGGGCACACACAGTTGGTAAGTCCAATGTTGGTCTTTTAACAAAATTGTAATTCTAAGTTTGAAGAAAGGAAGAAAATATGAAATTTTCTGTTATTTTCTCCTGTCTCTAAACTCTGCCTATTAGTTTGTGCCTAGACAGTGATACCCTCATGTAGTGATCATCTTTTCTTTATAATTTAGAAGTCTATCAAATCACAAACACTGTCATAAATATGAATTAAATAATAGTATTCTGTTGTAACATAGTGAATTTGAAAACCCATCTCGTACTCTTCACTTTTTTTGTTTTTGCTTTTTTCATTCATCAATATTCAGACAATTCATTGTTTAATTATAGAAAAATCTTGAAAAATCTCCAAGTCAAGTTACTTCTAAAGAGACCAGGGATATAGCTATTTGTCTTTGGAGGTAGCAGAGAAACAGAATAATTGTTTGCTGCAACTAATTTGACCAATTGTACATGTTATAGAGCTATAGTTGGTATATTCACTCCAAAAATATTTTTTGCTAATTTCAGAAAGGAAGAAACACTGATTATGGTTACTCTAATTATTCAGTTTTTCACTGTGGTAGTAGTCCAGTTAAGCCATATAAGGGAGAAATATGTTCCAGAATGCAAAACTGATTTCATGTTAATTTTGCTGAATAACCAATAGTGGACAATCCTTAATGAAGCCCTAGAAAATGAGCCAGATGTGATAAGTGAGGTTGATTTAGGGGAACATCTCAGAAGCACTGATTTTTATGCACACACATAAGATTAAATGATTTGCTTTAATTTGGAAAACTCTTTCTCCATCTTCACTATGAAGTTTAGGTACTCATGCAAACCATTAGACATTTTTGCCGATTCTCCATGTCCCAGCATTTCCAAACTTTTCCTGCTTGTTCTTTAGGCCCATTCCTTACTTGTCCTGATCTGCATATCTTCTCCTGACTCCAAATGGCTCACTTGCTTCTTCCCAGTTCTTTTTTTATCAGTTTTATGATACTATATTGGAGAAGTGTGTCAAGATTTATATTCTTTCCGATGTCTTCTTACAGGCTGATCTGTGTTCAAAAATCTTGTGGCATGTGCCATAAGTGGATCCCAATGGCTAACAACTATCTAACATCTCTTCCAGACTCCAAAGCAGTGTGTAGAAGCGCGGCCCTTGGGGGGCCATCTGGAAGAAAGTCCTCCTTCTGGAGGCCCCTTCTTCCCAATAATTTTCTCTGTTTTGGAGTCTGGAAGAGCTATGTCCAGACTCCGAATCATGTGACCTTATGCTAATGAGGTGTGGGGAATTTACATCCAAGCCTCATTAGCATATTTTGGGCTGTTTATTAGCATGCCACTTTTGGAGGAAGTGTGGAAATGGCCATTGTAAGGATGCTCCAGTCTCTACCTGTCAGAAGAAAACTGACAGATTAGCTTGCTCAAAGAATTATTGTAGGGTAAGAAATGGAAAATATCTATTTTGAACTAAAAATGGTTTCAGGTGCAGTTCAACTTGGAGGTCTGGGTGATGGTTTGTTCTTTAATCCGCTTCAGACATTTGTAGGAGCTGAACCCCTTGATGGCTACATTTGAAATTCTTAAGGCAATTTATAGTTGAGGAAGCAACTCAGTCTTTGACTTGAAGAAAGCACACTTCCCAGGAACACAAGTTTCCTTGGAAAAGATGCTTGAAATTCTGTAACATGTAGGGTCTCACCATTAAACAGAAAAGTCAATATACGAGACTTCATTTAGTAGTTTTCTAAATAATGAGCTTGTAAAGCAATAATCAGATGAAAACATTTAAAGCATTTACATGAAATATTTACATGTATAACAATGAGTTTGAAGTGCATTATCACCAGACGAGAGAAAACAGTACTCAAGTAGAGCGTCAACTTATTGCTGATGAATTTATGAGCCCCTTTCTCAACTTATTAGAATGGCATTTGTTTTTCAAAAGTTTTGATGTTCACTGAACTGAATGGGGAATTAACTGAGGAAATGCAAGAGAGTAATCAGAGGCAGAGAGACTGCAAATGGAAAGAATCCATGTTGCATCCAGAGATCTGAAAGATGAATGCAGGAAAATATACTTACTGTGCAGAGTACTAAATAAATATATGTAAAGAGCAGGAGTTTTATACAGTAAAAGCAACTTAGTTAGAAAACAATGTTGCACTGGAAAAATCTTACTATTATGTGTACAATATAATGCAAGGAAAATTAGTGCAGCAAAATTTTATGGTAATTGCAGAGAATATTTAAATCAGAAAATAAATGGCCAGATTCTTGTGAAATGGGTTGATACTGGTACCTTATTCATTTAGACCAATGACAATTAGAATCAAACTGCTGACATAGAAAAGGTAATTCTATATATTAAGCCATTCCAACCCATGAAGTTGCAAACTATTCTTCACTTTTCTCTTGAGCCATTGTTCTTTTATCTTTTTGACGTCAGATAACATATATTTGAATATTGTGGGCCTGCTTCTGACATCTCTCTCAAGCTGCATACAATCTCACTCCAGTCTTACTGGCAATCTCAGCAGAGTCCAAGCTTTGACTGGGACAAGAACATTGAACTAACCACTTGTCTCCAGATGAGGTCCCACTACTCTAAAACAGAACTAAATAAGTGAAAGTTTTAAAGCTATCATTTGCTTCTTTGTAAATGAAGACCCTCAGAGATATAGATAGCTGATTACTGCATATTCAGCACTTGTGTGTGCATCAGTTTCTCTAAAGGGAGGAATCCCTCATGCCGGAGCTGGCTGAATGATCAAACATATGACATCTAACATTAGCACTTTTCAGCAATAGTAAATGAATAGTTTCAGAAACTTGGCACAAGGTATTTGGGAAATAAGAGTAGTATCAAACAACTTATTCAGTGAACAACTTTGGGGAGTTATTTAAACTGTTTGATTACTTTACAGATTCCAACTAATGCCACTAAAGTTAATTGGGCTACTTATGTCACCAAATATCAGGGTTTGGCTCTGAAGTCACTATCTTGCAAACACTTTAAGAATGTGTGGAACTTAACTTAATGGCAAATTATGCATGTAGTCAAATATTTGCTCAATTGTGGTGCTTTATTTATTGGAATAAGGAGGAAGAATTTCATTTGACTTCATTATTGGAAAATCATATTTATTTGGAAGTCTTTCTGCGAGGGCATATATACATACACAGCCATACTGTGAACAGTCTCTTGCTATCCCAAATGCCATTATCACAAACGTTTCTTTCTTAGGCAAATACCATGTGAACAGCTTGCCTGGGATAACTGGATGTTATCACATCCAGGGAGTAACGATCAGCTGTGAGTATTGAAAGAGCATGGAGGATTGGATGGGACAGCAGATAGGAAATGCCAGAGGACATTTTGGGGATGTAAGAGAGGGTTGTACTAATCAGTCAAAGCTTAGTCAAGTCCTTGCATGCTCTTGCCTTTCGTGTCTAAACCATGCAGGATTGAGCTCCTAAACTGGGTGGAGTATTCTTTCTTAGATGAATCAGACTAAGGAGGGAAGAACAGTGAGCTCAATTTACCAGCTTGGTAGAATATTTAAATACTGCTTTGGGGTATTCAAATTAGACATGCAAAGAGCTGATTTATTCACCTAAAGTACTGGGTTTAGTATCCAAACATAAGAGCTGGATGTTTTGTTAAGATTTCCATATAGAATAATCTGGCTTGCAACATGCAGACTGACACATTGATACATGCCATAGGAACTCCTGTAAACATTAACAAATGATGCAATCACACTCCCATGTTTAAACACAAGGAATAAGTGCAAGTATTTGAATACATATATATAAAAGGAATTTATTTAGAGCATATTCAAAAATACCAAAACAGGTTGAACCTCTCTAGTCTGGCACTCTTGGGACTTGACTGGTGACAAACGAGAGAATTTGCCAGGCCACGGAAGGTCAATATTGTCTAGCAACATTACCAACACTTCCACTGCTTACTAGGCTCTTAGAAGGCAGATAGGGATAAATTAGAGAGAGCCGATCTATGAAAAGAGGCTTAAAGACAAACTGAGGAATCACAGGCCAAACAGCTTAACTTCAGTATCCTAAGAGATATAATTAAGCATTTTGCAGATACCTAGAAGATAATAAGCTGATAATGGCCAGCATGAATTTTTCAAAAATTATGTCAAACCAACCAAGTAGCTTTGTTTGACAGAGTAATGAAATTGTAGATAGGGTGGAAACAGTAGATGTGATATTTCTTGATGTTAGTAAGGCTTTTGATAGTGTCTCACATGACCTTCTCATAAATAAATTACAAATTCCAACCATAACTGGTTGGAAAACTCCACTTTGGAAGGAACAATCAGTTGCACACATACAAAATGGGAAAAAACTGTGTAAGAAGGCATGCTGTGAAAAAGGATCTGGGGTCACAGAGAATCACAAGCTAAATATATGTCAAGAGTGTAGCAATGTTGCAAAAAAAGCAAACTTCTTCCTGGGGTGTATTAGTAGGAGTGTTTTAAGCAGGACACAAGAAGTAATTCTTACATCCTGCTCTGCACTGGTTAGAGACAGCTGAAGCATTGTATCCAGTTCACATGCATCTGATGAACTGGGTCTTTGCCCACGAAAGTTTATGCTCTGTTCACCTATAAGGTGCCACAGGACTTGTTGTTGTTTTTGCTGATACAGACTTTCACAGCTCTGATACTTATACAGTTCTGTGTGCCACATGTTAGGAAAGGTAAGAACAAACTGGAGAAGGTCCAGAGAAGAGAAACAAAAATTATGAAAGATCTGGAAAACATGAGTTATGAGGGAAGACTGAAAAAACTGGGTCTGTTGAGTCTGGAAAAGTGAAGATTGAGAGGGGCTGTAACAGTTTTCAAGTACATAAAAGGTTGTTACAAGGAGGAAGGAGAAAAATTGTTCTCCTTAACCTCTGAGAAGAAACAATGGAATAAACTTTCAGCTTGGGCAGTTTAGAAAAATTCCCTAACTGTCAGGGTGGTTAAGCACTGGAATAAATTGCCTCGCGAAGTTGTGAAATTGCCACCATTGGAGATTTTTAAGAGCAAGTTAGGAGTGTTCTGGGGCCAGGGATGGTCTAGATCAGGGGGTCTCAAACTTGAGGCTTGGGGGCAATCTGCAGCTCATGCAGTTTCACTCTGCAAATGGATGCTGGCATTGAGTCCCTGTGGCTGGTGGTGTATCCATATCCTTTACCCAAGTTCAGCCCCCGCTCTGCCCTCACCCTACCTCTTCTCACCTGTGGTCTGTCCTTTCCTTCCCTCAAGCCCTCTTTCCTGAGGGATGTGACCTTGAGAGTTAATGGGAGGCCTGGCAGGAGACAGCAACAGGGATGGGGTCCCCTGCACTCACCACAGTAGCAGGAACTGCTGGAAAGCAGAGCAATGCAGCAGCTGCTGTTCTGCTGCCATCTCCCAGGTCAGTCCGGTCAACCAGCTAATCTGCAGCAGTGAGAAGTGGAGTGCTCCAGCCCCCACAGAGGCTGGCTTAGGAGATAGCAGTAGAGGGGTGTGGGATGTGGTGTAGCTTCACTTCCCCATGGTGAGTGCGGGGGGGCTCAACCTTGCTGCCAGCCCCAGCCCATCCAAACCTTGCAGGCTAACCTGAGAATGGAGAACCATCCTACCCATAAAACGGTTTGGGTGCCCACTGTGGGTGCCCACAAAGACCAGGGCCTATGGCAGCTGTGCTAAAATGTCCAATGGACAGGGCATCTCTGCACACACCTCCCCTGAGCCACAGGGAGGTGCTGACAGCAGCTGAGAGGTAACAGCCAGAAGTCACTCTAGCCCTTCTAGTGGCACTGGGAAACCCCAAGAATCCCCAATTCTATGTTTGCTTCTAGAACTATTTTTAGACTTTGATGCTCATCTGCCAAAATTTCTTGACAGAACTGAGCCAGAATATCTGCTGGTATAAATCAAAATAGCTCTGCTGACTTCATTGCACGTGCAAAGGGTCTGCCACCTTGTGCTGTATTTTATAGGAATTATAATCACAGTTTAAATAGGCTGAGATAGGTAATAATAGATAAGAAATTTTTTGAATAAACTGTTCATAGAATATATAGGAACAGTTAATTTTCTGGAAATATTTGCCTAATCAAATTTGCTCAGCAGATTTTAAAATTCTAATTGATAAGTTGATTGTCAGCTAAATATCTAACTGATGACATTCAAACATAAGATTGTTGGAAAATGTATTTTTTTCACTGGACAGTGATTAAAGAAAAATCATCTAGTCTATTTTTCATGGAAAATTCCCACATTATAAAAAACAGACTTTTTTGTTTGTTTTGGGGCTTTTTTAAATTTATTTTCAGTACCTGGAAAATTCTGTACCTTAATCCTCCCACAAAGCAGACCTTTTCTGCAAAAAACCTATAAACGCTCCTTGGCACAGGCAGTAAGTGAGATCTTGAAGGAGCTCATGGCAAACTGCTTATCAAGAGTGCTTCAGACACTCCTATTTGCTGTGTGGAGTTACCAAACCAAGGGAGAATGAGCTGGGGGTGGGGGTGGGGGGCAACCAGTTAGAGATAAAGAGCCAAAATAGTAGGGGTTACAGTGCACTGGGACATGTGTGCAGGGTGGCAGACAGCACTCAAAAATGTAGCACTTTAAAGACTAACAAAATTATTTATTTGGTGATGAGCTTTCATGGGACAGACCCACTTCTTCAGATCAAGTTTCTTTCTTGTGTTGCATCTACACTATGAGATAAAAATTGATTTTATTAAAATTGGTTTCTTAATGCTGGGTTTTAGCCATTTGATTTTGAGCATCTTCACCTTCCCACATGCTCCCCGTAAAATTGACTTACTGCTGCCACACACAAGTCGCTTAAATCGAGCTTAAATCGAATGCCGCTGCAGTGTTTTGTGGGAACCTATCTCACAGTTCTCTGAGCCCTGTAGCGTTCTGGCCCCATGAGTAGATGTGGGTATATGACACCATCTTCCCACATTTCAATTACCCCTTTCCCCTGCCACGTTAACTATTTTTAAGTAGACACAGTTGTTACACTGAAACTCAAATAAATCATCAGTAATGGCCCAGTTCAGCTAAAAGACGGTACCCAGCTGACAGCCATGCAAATCATGACTGCCCACAGAGTGCCTCTTTCACACTTGGATCTGGATTTAGGCCACCTGAGAAAGAAGACCCTTATGTCAAAGTAGGCATGGTTGTTACACTGAAATTGGAAGGATTCATTAGGCTAAAAGACCCCAGGCTAAAGCCAGGTTTGCACATGGAAAAGAAGACACTTAGGATCTGAATATGCCCTTCTGCAAGCCTTACATCAACAGCTGTGGATATTGCATAGTTAATATATTGCCTTCATTGAGACATGTATGCAAGCCTTACTTCAACAGCTGTGGATATTACATAGTTAATATATTGCCTTCATTGAGACATGTATGCAAGCCTTACTTCAACAGCTGTGGATATTGCATAGTTAATATATTGCGTTCATTGAGACATGTATGGCTCGGAGTGGCTACAAGACCCCCAGCTACAGCCAGCCCCTGAAAATCACGACCGCTGAGGGAGATGTTCCCTGGGTGGTTAAAAGAGCCCTGGCTATCGCCAGCCCCTGAAAATTGTGATCACCAAGGGAGACATCCCCCAGGCGGCTAAAAGAGCCTGACTACAGCCAGACCCTGAAAATCGTGAACCTCATCGCATGCAATCTTCCTGGCACCTTGCACAGCACATCCTTTTATTGGTTCAGTGTCAAGCCATGTGATGCAGCTGGGCGCAGGAATGTTCGAACTGTGTGGCTTCTCTGGCGGGAGCAAAAGGAGGGGATGTGGGGGTCAGGACAACATTTAAATGTCTGAAACGAAATTTCTCGTCCTA
This sequence comes from Carettochelys insculpta, assembly GCF_033958435.1. Taxonomy (NCBI): domain Eukaryota; kingdom Metazoa; phylum Chordata; order Testudines; family Carettochelyidae; genus Carettochelys; species Carettochelys insculpta. The sequence continues at coordinate 10,701,428 of NC_134150.1, read as the reverse complement.
CCAGACAAGCATGACCCACGCTCACAGCCTAACTGACACGCGATACAGGGGGCCAGTGACTGGTGCCAGGCAGTGCAGAGAAAAAAGGCGGCTAGCAGGGGTATATACAGAAGCACTGACTCCACAGCTGCACTCCTAGCAAAGAAAAGGAAAGAAGATTTTTCAGCCTGTCATGACCCTACAGCCACGGGCTTGCAGGTGCTGAATTATAACAGTCCTGTTGCCTAATTCCTATGCAACTGAGAGCAGTGGAGATGTAAGAGGCCGGAGCGGAGAACTGTGGTACATCATGGGGCACATACGGGACATCTGTGGAGGCTAATTAATTCAATTTAAAGATATGCTGAATCCTTAATACCCTTCATTTGGATTCTTAAATTCAAATAGAATGCTACACCCGTTGGGTTACTTCAGTTTTAGGATTTTAATATCATGTTGATTTTAGTGGTCCATAAGTCGAGCTAATGAAGTTTACGGTGAGGACTGGCACTGGGAAAAATTGGGATAACTGACGTAAAATCAATTTTATCTACTAGTGTAGACGCAGCCTCAGTAATAGTCATATATACAACTGAAAGTGCTTCTGTAATAATTTGTACCAGTAAAACATAACCAAATAGCCCAAGAAAGTAAACCCAAAAGGGGCAAAAACGTTGCCAAGATAAAGTCACTAAAAACTCAAACAAATATTTGTAAATTTATTTGCAGTACAGAGGGTCCCTTTTATACATTGCCCCGAAGTATGTTGTTTTGCACTTATGTCGTAGACATATTGAGGGCAAAGATGTGAAAATTCTGTGCTCTTATGTCATCTTGTAAGCTTCTTCCGCCCAGTGTGCTCTTTGAGGCCAAACTGCTGGGCACTGGACCAAGCCATGGGGTGGGGCTAGGGTGCAACGGGGCCACAGCTGCTTCAGCCAAGCTCTTCAAGACCTTCAACTTCACCAGCTTCATCCAGCAACTCAACCTGTAAGGCTTCTGCAAGGTGGTGCTGGGCCCGCTAGGTGACTCCTCAGCCATGACTGCCACCAGTCCACTGTACCACTTCCACAGCCTGCACTTCTACTGTGACCGCCCCGACCCACTGGTCCACCTCAAGCAGATCACGAGCGCCTACAAGTCCAAGCTCACAGCCAGCCTGGAGGTGATCAGCTGACCACCCAACCACCTCCAGCACCTGTTCAGCACCTCACTTCATGGGGAGCTGCTGGTGCCCCTGCCACAACCGCCCAGCAAGGCCAACAAGCCACCTGGTGAGCCTGGGGCACCCTGTATAGTGGCAGCTCACCAGGAACATGGAGTGGGCCACGGATCTCAGACACTGACACTGGGGCAACGGTGCCATTACTGCATGTGAGGTCCCTATCTCCCTGTGTTTACATGTATTCTTATGGGAGACAATTCCCCTTTATATGTCATTTTGCTTTGCATCACGACTTCATGGTCCCTAACCACAATGTATAAAGGCGACTCCCTGTATTCATTCAGTTTTAGCTTTAAATTCAAGATCTAGAATATTATTACACAAATGATCTAATTGCAGCTCCAGGACTGTGGAAAAATCTATAAAATGTGTGGCTCTAGCAAGAGGCAAGGTGCTGCAGAGGGAACGAGACCAGTGGAGCTGGCACTCAGTTTATATAAGTTTTGCTGCCAACTCCCTGAGCATGCGGAGTTTTCTAAGGGCACTTCAGGGCATGGACAGCAGACTGGCCTGCTCTGACATTGGTATTCAGACTGTCACTCTGCAGCAGCGGTGCTGGGACTCTTTTTATAGTGAGGCGACAAAAGTGGAAATGATGTATTTGATTGTTATTTCTACAGTAAACCCTTAATATAATTGACTGATGGAGTGGAGGGGTGTCCTTTAAACCTGACATTCTGTTATACCGGAGGGTTTACTCCTCCAGTTCCCAGCTGCCTGCGCTCTGCCCTGAGTGAGATGGATCTTTAGGCTCCAAGCCACCTGCACTCAGGGCAGAGTGGGGTGGCTCCTCTGGCTCTGAGCCACCACTGCTGCTGTGTCCCTCCCCACAACCCCATGTCTCAAATCACCACCCTGGATGCCAGTGGCAGGGGGAGTGGGGAGACCTCACTGCGACTGCTCTCCAAGCTGTGGCCAGGGACCCAACGGCCATGGTGGTTCTAGCCACGGCCAGGGAACCTGTGGCCACAGAGGTCTCAGCCAATGGGGGACTGGTGGTGTCTTTGGTGAGTCACCATTTACAGTACTGCAAAGTACAGCACTGTATTCAACTTTCTTTGCGGGGGAGGCTAGCATGCGTTCATTATTACTGATGTCCAGTAAAATGAGGTCCGTTTTAGCGAGGGTTTGCTGTACTTCAGGTTTAGATAATAAATAGTTCATTAAAAAATATAACTTGCAGTAGGTAAGCAGCACCTGGCCTAATCTACAGGGCTCAAAGCTCTGGATACTCTAGGAGGAGCATGGCTTAAATGCTACTAGGTATGAAAATCAGATATTTGAATATGTCCATTCTTGTGACTTTCTTCTAGATGCTGCTTTTGTTTTTACATCCTTTAGTTTGGCGGTCTCTCCTGAGTTCCTCTAAACAGCAGGTCACCCTCTTTGGTGAGGAGGGGACAAGTCCTGACAGGGCCTGCATGGTATCTTTTACTTTATGAAACACGCAGTGCATAGGAGTATTGTAGCTGGGAAGCTGCAGTATAGAGAAAATTATGCTAGCTATCTCCATTGTAACAGGCTGTCATCTTTCAGCACAGACCAGCCATTAATCATCCAGCAATCCTTCATTCATCTTTTCAATTAACCATTAAGCTGTAGTTCTTTCTGCTGGTCTCTGGTGATGATCGAGGTGGAATTAGAAATCCCAGAGTGCTTTTCACAAGGAATGGGCTCTCTCACATGACCTCCAATATTAAAAGAAAAAAACTATTTCCATTGTCCATAACTGCATGTAAGCTGTTGCTGAGTAAATAATAGACAACGTATTTACCTACATAGTTGCTGCTCCACCAGCATGTCACTGGTTGATCTGTACAATGGTTTGGAATACCATGACTATGAAAAAGGCTATATGAAGTCAGATTCCATTATTCGCTAACAGAAGTCAGACAGATATTCTCCACCTGTGATATTTTTAAAGCACTCTCATCTTAATGTAGCCATCTGTGCTACATGCCTTTATCTCCATGCACTAAGAGGAGGGGCTATGCTAACAATTGTTAAGCACACATAAGCAGCAATAATGGATGAAAGTCACAAAGCATTCACAAGCCTTTCCTGTTCATCAAGTCTTGTGTATAGTCTCTCTGTGGCAAATTTGCATGACAATTTCACGATTCTGTGTAGTATTGTCAGAGTGCCTTACAAGGGTGGTAAAAAGGGATTAGAAATAGAGGTGACAGATGAAGAAAAAGTTAAATGCAAGTAAGTATTACTGTTCTTGGCTCAAATTTCTGTAAAGCCTCATGTAGAGAGAATACAATTCATTTTTATTCACTACTCCATTTTTGAATGTATGGATTACATGGGTGGAATTAGTTTCTAATGGTCTCTGATATAGACTAGAGGAAAAGATTCCAATGTCAATCAATATGTCTGCATTGCAGCTGGAAGCACACCGTCCAAACCAGTGGGACAAATGGGTCCAGCTTCTCTTGAGACAGAGCTCTAAAAATTACAGTGTGGACATTGCAGCATAGGAGGTGGCCCAGGCTACGTCTACACGTGCAGCCAACATCGAAATAGTCTATTTCGATGAATAACGTCTACACGTCCTCCAGGGCCAGCAACGTCGATGTTCATCTTCGACGTTGCTCAGCCCAACATCGAAATAGGCGCAGCAAGGGAACGTCTACACGTCAAAGTAGCACACATCGAAATAGGGATGCCAGGCACAGCTGCAGACAGGGTCACAGGGCGGACTCAACAGCAAGCCGCTCCCTTAAAGGGCCCCTCCCAGACACAGTTGCACTAAACAACACAAGATACACAGAGCTGACAACTGGTTGCAGACCCTGTGCCTGCAGCACGGATCCCCAGCTGCCGCAGAAGCAGCCAGAAGCCCTGGGCTAAGGGCTGCTGCCCATGGTGACCATAGAGCCCCGCAGGGGCTGGAGAGAGAGCATCTCTCAACCCCCCAGCTGATGGCCGCCATGGAGGACCCAGCAATTTCGACGTTGCGGGACGTGGATCGTCTACACGGTCCCTACTTCGACGTTGAACGTCGCTATTCCTATCTCCTCATGAGGTTAGCGACTTCGACGTCTCGCCGCCTAACGTCGAAGTTGGTGCCGCTGCTTCGAAGTAGTGTGCACGTGTAGACGCAGCTCCAGGGAGTTAGGCGAGCTTGGACTTGGGTGGCGAACCCAGGCCACTGCTTATGTTGCATTAACTGCTGCCATTTTTAGTTCTCTGTCTCTAGTGAAGCTACCATGAGTGTCTGCCCTAGCTGGGAGGCTCACCCTCAGCTTCAGAACAGAGATACACTGAAGTAAAAACTAGGAGAGACCCTGATCTTGCAATTTCTTATACCCACTCTGTGTAAAGTCAAGGATTCCCTATCACTAATTGTGTGCAGAGTCACAAGAATGTTGATAACAGTGTATCTTGTGATCTCTCCATACAATGGTGAAACCAATGGGCCTAGTCATACTGTACAAAGTAAAACAGATATGTAAGTCTGTGAAGCACTAGGCCAATAAATATAGTGCATTGGCATAAATCACTGGAGAACTAGACCCCAGCAATTTGAATTTGGTGTGCAGGTCATTATTTTGTCTGTTATTATTGTTTTCGTAGGCACAAATCTTTCCAACATGCATCAAAAGGCACAAAGGGCAACTGCAGACTTCTTTCACTGAACTGTCAGCTGTAAAATGAGGAATAGGACTCTGCAAATGCAAACTGGCATCAGGTGACATTTAAAATGCAATGGAATCTGAAAAAGGAAACAAAACAAACAAAATCCAAGAAAATGTTTGATATCTGGGTGTAGGCCAAAGTGAAATCAGGGAAGAAAGTAAACATATTAGATTGTGTTGCTGCCTCATGTCAAAAGAGTATGTGTTCTGCCCACCAAGTGCAAAAGAAAAATGCCTGCAACTCACCACTTGATACATAGCTGGTTGTTTGACCAGTGATTTATATGTAAGGTGCCTAAGGTATCCGCTCTCAATTTTTCTGCAATTAAGGAGAGCAGGGCAGGCTAGTGACAAACGGTTTTCCTACAGCGCTTTTGGCTTTAGCTATTATCCCGTAGATATCTTTAAACTAATTCATCCCCTTTTAGAACCACAGGTTTGGGTTGATAAATCAAGTGAGACCTGTGTGTGCTGTGAACTGATTACAGGGTCACTTCTTAACAGAAATATTTGACCATAGTTTCCTAACTTCATATTTTATCTAGCAGCTGGTGATGTATCATCCCTAATCCAAATGCAAAGTATCAGGAATAAAAGAAGGAGGCACTGTTTATAATAAATCACTGACAGGGAAACCTTGACCTTTTCATTTCCTACAAGGTATTTCATTGTTTGACTACAGACAAACAGAATTTTTCATCTGGTGCTTAATATGTATCAGAAGAGAACAAAGGTTTATAAAAGAAGAACAGCAGGGTAACATTTCCACTAGAGGACATATATCTTGATAGAGAGCCAAAAGAATGTGTTGTTAATATCACTTTTTTCCTTAAGGAGCTTTTATTTTTCTGATTAGTTCATATTTTAATGATAAAACTTACTCCCCTACATGCATCCTTGCAGAATATTACGAGATTTTTTTCCTTAACTTTAAAAATAGCAGTTTAAAAATGTGTCTTCTTTAAAAAAAATGCTCATTTAGAAGTAAATGTGAATGGCACATTAAAATGTGTACGCACTGATAATCTATGTCTTTAGTAATGCTCAACCCTTTAATAATTCAGCAGTATATTAGAGCTAGTATTAGGGAGCATCATTAATAAAGGGCAGGGCACGAATGCTGATGTGAGAGTGAGGACTGGGAAAGCAAGAAGAGCTTTTCTTCTCATGAAAACGATTTGGAATTCTAAGCAGATCAGAACTCAGACTAAGATCAGGTTATTCAACTCCAACGTCAAATCAGTCCTACTGTATGGAGCAGAAACTCAGAGAACAACAAAGAGAACTGTCAAAAAATCCAGATGTTTATCAATGACTGCCTTCATAAAATCCTCCAGATCCATTGGCCATACACCATCAACAACCAACTTCCTGCTGAAGAAAAAATCAGGAAGAGAAGAAAGTGGTAGATTATACATACCCTCAGAAAACCAAACAAGAACATCACCAAGCAAGCATTAAGTTGGAACCCACAAGCAAAAAGGAAAAGAGGGCACCCAAGAAACACCTGGCATAGAGACCCAAGGCAGACACTAAAAAAGATGGGATACCCCTGGTCAGAACTAGAAAAGATTGCCCAGGACAGGGGATGCGGGCAAATGGCTGTTAATTGCCTGTGCTCCAAGATGTAGGCATGGAAGAGGCTTATTACTACTACTATTAGGGAGAAACCTAGACAAAGAACACCATTGGACTAGGTATCATACAAAGACATGACAACTAACAAACCCTGTCCTGATGAGGTTCCAGTTTCCAAGACAGAAAAGTAATGGTATGAGAATCAGAGGAACATAAGATATTAAGCAACTTGACCATGTTCACAGAGGAGGACCAGAGTCTGGAAAGAATCAAGGTGCTTTGAGTCCCTTTAGCTGCCTCTCTGACCTTGACACTAACCTTTTATTAGTTTGGATCATTTTATTTTCTCTGGCTGTTCTCTCTCTCTCTCACTGGCTTCTGTACTGCAGCACTGGAAAGGAGGAGATGCATTGCTCCTGGAGCAGCTGTGTATAGTACAACTCCACCAGACTCAGACACTGATAACAAGGCTGCTTTTCATTTTACCCTCCATCCTGTCCTAGTAGAGGGGGTTCGGATTTCTCCTATATTAAGTCCTAGGTGCAGTGGTATCAATATAGTTCTGATTTTTATTGCTGAGTGGGATCATCCCCTTTTTTCTAGTAGGTGTGGGTAAGAGCATGGAGCACTGGCTCCATGGCAGGTCGGTTCCATCTTATGGAAGCACTTCTGCTTGTATGCCAGGAGGTCACATTTTCATGATCACAGGATCTTGCACTGGCTGTTTCCTCCACTCACTGACCTCCTAGAAAGATTTGAAGGCAGCAGTTTATAGGGACACCATAGGAACCAAGCTGCTGAAGTCTTGCTGCCATAGGAGAAGGATGTGGCTGTTATGGGGTTCTGCCGAATGTTTCTGTAGGGTAAAATTCCTAGACAAACCATGATATTCTGATAAGAATGACTGTTTTAAATCACAAAGATGGAATAAATGCTGTCCGGAACAGTATCCCTGATGATGCTACAGCACATCTGATGGCTGAGCTCTGTAACTTTATCTTCACACACAACTATTTCAGATTTGGCGACGATATATACCTTCAAATCAGCGGCACAGCTATGGGTACACGCATGGCCCCTCAATATGCCAATAGTTTCATGGCTGACCTGGAACAGCGCTTCCTTAGCTCTCGTCCACTAACACCCCGTCTCTACTTACGCTACATTGATGACATCTTCATCATCTGGACCCATGGGAAGGAGACTGTGGAGGAATTCCACTGGGACTTCAACAACTTTCACCCCAACATCAACCTCAGCCTGGAACAGTCCACACAGGAGATCCACTTCCTGGACACCATGGTGCTAATACACGATGGCCACATCAATACCACCCTGTACCGTAAACCCCCTGACCACTACGCCTACCTTCATGCCGCCAGCTTCCATCCCAGACACACCACACGATCCATTGTCTACAGCCAATCACTAAGACATTTGCTCCAACCCCTCCGACAGAGACAAACACCTACAGGATCTCTACCAAGCATTCTTGAAACTGCAATACCCACCTGAGGAAGTGAAAAAACAGATCAACAGAGCCAGACATGTGCCACAAAGCCTCTTACTACAGGACAAGCCCAAGAGAGAAACCAACAGAACACCACTAGCCATCACCTACAGTCCTCAGCTAAAACCTCTACAGCGCAACATCAGGGATTTACAATCCATCCTGGACAATGATCCCCCACATTCACAGGCCTTGGGAGGCAGACCAGTCCTTGCCCACAGACAACCTGCCAACCTGAAGCAAATGCTAGCCAGCAACTATACACTGCACCACAGTCACTCTAACTCAGGGACCCATCCATGCAACAAACCTCGTTGCCAGCTCTGCCCACATATCTACACCAGCAGCACCATTACAGGACCTAACCAGATCAGCCACACCATTGTGGGTTCATTCAGCTGCACATCTACCAATATAATTTATGCCATCATGTGCCAGCAATGCCCCTCTGCTATATACATCGGACAAACTGGACAGTCTCTACGTAAAAGAATAAATGCACACAAATCAGATATCAGAAATGGCAATATACAAAAACCCGTAGGAGAGCACTTCAATCTCCAAGGCCACACAGTAGCAGACTTAAAAGTAGCTATCCTACAGCAAAGAAATTTCAGGACCAGACTCCAAAGAGAAATTTCTGAGCTACAATTCATCTGCAAATTCGACGCCCTCAGCTCAGGCTTAAACAAAGACTGCAAATGGCTGGCTAAATACAAAAGCAGCTTCCCCTCCCTCGGTGTTCACACCTCCAGATCAACTGCTGGTAGTAAGCCTCACCCTTGCTGACTGAGCTAACCTTGTTATTCCCACCCTTGCTCTGGCTTATTTATACCTGGCCCTGCAGATTTCCAAGACCAGCATCTGATGAAGTGAGTCTGTGCTCACAAAAGCTCATGCTCAAAACTTTTCTGTTAGTCTATAAGGTGCCACAGGACCCTTCGTTGCTGCTCTAAATTTGGGTCTGGAGACTAGGCCTAACCAGTAGAATGAGTTGCCCTCTGCTGAGCGCACGTCGAAAGCCACCCCAGCCTGAGCAAAGACAGATAGTCACCCTGGCAACTTCATTCCAGGAAGAGAGCCTTAGGATGTCTCAGAGGTGGGGCAGGAACAAAAGCTTGATTGTCACGTACCTTCATTACCTTCTGCTTTGATTCTTTAGGTATAACACGAATGGGCATATCCATGTGAGGATATCATTGTGACGGGGACATATATATCACCACGTTACACATTATTGTCAATTAATATTTGCTTTGTTCAAAGAACATTCTGTAAGCTATGGGTGGAGAGCAATATTGTAACCTTCTTAGATTGTCAGCTAATTGTGCTAATTTCTCTTGCTGTTAGCTTCTATCCAGGGGTTCTGGGGTCTCTCCCCCTGTCCCCTCTCCCCCCCGTTGCTTCACTCTCCAACCATCAACATTCTATATAATCAATTGCAAACTGTTGTTTGGCAGTGTTCACTAGCCTACAAGCGAAGTGACACTCTACCAGTGCTGTGTGTGTAATAAACCCTCTTGCTTGCTTCATATTCGGTGTCCAGACTTTGTTCCAACAGTTTCCTACTTAAGGGACACCTGCATCAAATGAAGCAAATCTCACTCTAAGCTATCCGATAGCCTTGGCTCTCTTGAAAGATTTGCAAATCTTAATAAGGCTTTCACAAGGTCTGACTATGAGAGAAAGCCATCCATCCTTGCTTCATATGCTTTCATGTATCACCCATGTGTTTAACATAGGCTATTCTAATGGGCCCACCACAAAGGTATTTGACCATTATAGCATCCATTCAATTTTTCTTTTTCAGGGAGAAAAAAATGACATGTCTGTAACAGTCCCTTTTCTTTGTTGTCTAGCTTTAATATTTAATGGGCTAATATATGCTTTTACCTGTGCTAATACACAGAGTGGTATGATGAAGGAGCGGCTGTTCAGTGGAACAGTCATAGGTTTTAATTAAGCTGAATGCAAGGACTGTAGGAAGCTAATACCTCCAGCAGTACCATCATCATCATCATCATCATCAATAATCGTGGGCTCAGTGCCCGTTGGTGTCTGATGCCTCTCTCACTATTTCCTTCTATCTTTGCCTATCCAGTGCAGAGTGGCTTAGTTTCTGTAGACTAGCTCTGCACTAATCTACTACATTATCTATCCATTCTCTGCAGGGTCTGCCTCTCCTATTTGAACCATCCATTATGCCAAATACCAGGGTCTTGATTTTTCGTTTGTCGTTCATTCTGCAAATATGTCCAAGTAGTTGGAACTTCCGTTTTATAACCTTCTGAAGCAGGTTCTCTTTTGGCTGTATCTTCCTATATAATTCCTCACTGGTGACCTTCTGCATCCATCCTGTTCTCAGAATCTTTCTATCACAACTCCTTTCAAATGCCAATATTCTTTTTTTAGAATCTTTCATTATCACCCATGTCTCACATCCATGCAACATGCTGCTGAATACACACATTTTCAAGATGCCCAGCTTCGTTCTTAAGCTAATTGCTTTGCTTTTCCAGATCTTCAAACTCGCTTTTGCTTTCGCTATTCTGGTCTCTATTTCCTTCTTACAGTCTGGATCATATGTTATGTTGCTCCCCAGATATGTAAACTTCTCTACATTTTCTAGTTCAATACCATCCGCACTGATCTTCCTTCCTATTGCCTTATCTCCAAATACCATTGTTTTTGTTTTATCGATGTTCATAATCAGTCCATACCGCTTCCCTTCTTCGTTTAACACCTGCACTGTTTTCACTAGCTTCTCCTCATCTTCCTCAATGATAACTATATCACCCGCGAACCTCAAGTTGTTAATTCTTGTCCCGTGCACAGATATACCTTCTACCTCTTCCTTGATCTTGTCCATTGCTCTCTCCAGACTTGTGATGAAGATACTTGGCGATATTGGATCTCCTTGTCTTGCACCTCTACTTGTTTTAAACCAACTTCCCAACTCCCTGCATGTTCTCACCACTGCCTCCGCATTATCATTGATATCTTTCAACAACTGTATTAGTCTACTATCCACTCCGTATGACTTCAACACCACCCAGGTCACTTTCTGATCTATACTGTTAAATGCCTTTTGAAAATCGACGAAGCATTTACGTTTTTGTTCTTTCATCGAGCTTTCTCCACTATCAGTCTTAGTGCAAATATCTGCTGTATGTACCTGCCTCCCTAAAAGAACAGGTGAAGGGGAGAGCTGTGCTCTGGCCACTTTGCAACACCCAGCCAAGCTGTGCAGGCATTCGGAGCTCCTATTGAACCATACAAATGGGTAGTACAGCTGCTAGACTTGCCCTGTGATGAAGGACGTTTTATCCCTAGCTCAAGCACACTTTCTCGGAGTTCCAGCTGAGGTGATATCTCTCCCCTTCCACCGTCTCTCCCTCCCTCACAAAGGACTTCGACTCAAAACCTGCTTAGCACTAAGGCTACGTCTACACGTGCACCCAACTTCGAAATAGCTTATTTCGATGTTGCGACATCGAAATAGGCTATTTCGATGAATAACGTCTACACGTCCTCCAGGGCTGGCAACGTCGATGTTCAACTTCGACGTTGCTCAGCCCAACATCGAAATAGGCACAACGAGGGAACGTCTACACGGCAAAGTAGCACACATCGAAATAAGGGAGCCAGGCACAGCTGCAGACAGGGTCACGGGGCGGACTCAACAGCAAGCCGCTCCCTTAAAGGGCCCCTCCCAGACACACTTTCATTAAACAGTGCAAGATACACAGAGCCAACAACTAGTTGCAGACCCTGTATATGCAGCACGGACCCCCAGCTGCAGCAGCAGCAGCCAGAAGCCCTGGGCTAAGGGCTGCTGCCCACGGTGACCACAGAGCCCCGCAAGGGCTGGAGAGAGAGTATCTCTCAACCCCCCAGCTGATGGCCGCCATGGAGGACCCCGCTATTTCGATGTTGCGGGACGCGGATCGTCTACACGTCCCTACTTCGATGTTGAACGTCGAAGTAGGGCGCTATTCCCATCCGCTCATGGGGTTAGCGACTTCGACGTCTCACCGCCTAACATCGATTTCAACTTCGAAATAGCGCCCAACACGTGTAGACGTGACGGGCGCTATTTCGAAGTTACTGCCGCTACTTCGAAGTAGCGTGCACGTGTAGACGCAGCCTAAGTGTTTTATTGTATTTTACTTTATTTTGTTTGCCAGAATGTTAACGTATTTTACCATCATTAGTCACTTGTTCTCCTCTCATTCAAAACAGGTTTAGAAAATCTATTTTACTGAGAGCTGGTATATCTAATTTGTATGAATTTACTAAAGCTTGTCAGTCACACTGAAGCATTTAATCATCTGTGACATTAAAATAAAACACTTAAAAACCTTTGGCACAATACACTCTTGTTGAGAAAGTACAGAAACAGAATTCACTCAGCTGGTAACACAGAGCAGAATAGTGGGGAAAATAGGCCAACGTATGGTCATTGTTACTTGCAGAATGGTCAAAGTGCAAAATGCGGGATGTACCTATAAAGAGTAGCTATTTCCCTATTCTGTAAACTGTTCCTGTGAGGTCAGAGAGTAATTGAAGGGAAGGGCCATTGCAAAGTGAATGCAAACAGATATTTAACCTAATTACAGCTCTTCATTGCCCTCTGAGGCTGTCTACATTACAGAGTTATTTCGAAATAAGATATTTTGAAACATCTTGGCTACATCTACAGTAGCCCCTTCTTTTCAAAAGGGGCATGGTAATGAGCGAGGTCAGAAGATGCTAATGGCGTGCTGTCATGAATATGCAGTGTCTCATTAGCATAGTGGCAGCCATGGCCATTTGAAAGTAACACTTCCGAATAGTGCACCCCCGGTGTAGATGGGGGCCTTTCAAAAGAACCCACCAGTCTTCGAAAGCCCCTTATTCCTAAAACTAAATAAGAAGAAGGGGCTTTCAAAGACTTGGTGGGGGGGGGTCCTTTTGAAAGGACCTCATCTACATGGGCGGCATGCGATTCGAAAGCGGCACTTTCAAATTACCACAGCTGCCATTATGCTAATGAGGCATTGCTTGTTCATGGCAGCGCCTCATTAGCATTTTCTGACCTCGCTCATTTCCACACCCTTTTCAGAAAGAAGGGGTTAGTGTAGGCATAGCCCTTGAGTGCCCTTATTTTTAAATCAATTTAAAAAGGGGGACTAATTTCAAAAGAAGCCACAGAATGTCCACACACATAATGGCCTCTTTTGAAATTGTTTTCAGCAGAAAGGAGTGCACATTTCGAAATCACTCTCCCCATCCACTTTCAGGAAGAGCGGCCCCTTTCGAAATTGATTTTTGAAATAGGGCATGTGTAGATGCTCCAGGGCTGCTCTTTTGAAATAAGGGGTCCAGCAGGGTGTGCAGAGACACTCTTGCCAGCCCCAGTGGGGCTCTATGGTCTCCGGGGCCAGCCGCTTACAGCTGTAAGGTCTTGGAAACCCTGTTCAGGAAGCTGAGAGTGTGCCCAGAGCCTCAAGTGCATGAGCTGTGACAGGCACACCCTCCAGTAGCTCAAACCCAACAGCCAAAGATATCACCGGCCAGATGGCAAGTCTTACGCACCACCAGGACTCCCAGAAGACCCCCCTCCCGTACCCAGCTTGAGGGGTCGCTGGAGGCAAGCCAGGGCCAGAAGAAGAGGGGACCCTCCTGGACAGAGGCTGAGATCAAAGACCTCCTTGTCCTCTGGGCCAAAGAAGATATGCTGCAGCATAGCACTGGCCAGCCCTGGAGCAATGCAGCCTTTGATCGGCTGTCACAGGGGCTGTGGAACCGGGTCCACCCCACCAGTGCACAGCCAATCAAGTGCACTCTGAAGTGAAGGAGCTCAGGCAGGCCTAGAGCCAGGCCAGGGACTCCTGCAGGTGATAGGGGACAGGGACTGTCCTGAGGTGCCCGCACTATTGAGAGCTACATCGGCTCCTTGGCCCCAAAGATGCTTCCAGCCTGGTGGCCATGGTAGACACAGCCAGCCCCAAGATAGACCTTGAAGTGGAGGTGCGGGACTGGCCAGGACCATTGGGCCAGACCAGAGTGGAGGAGCTGGAGAGCACCTCAAAGGAGGAAGGCCCCCTGGTGATTGCCGTCACCTCTGGGTTCTCCAGCCAGGCCTCCTCAAGGCAGGTATATAACAGGCGGATTGGGCAACCCAGGCTGGGGAGGGCACCCTGTCCTGTATCCCCTGTCCATGTCGCAGGCCCAAGCATGGTGGCATGCCCACGGGCAGCAACACAAGCCACCTGACTGTGGAGTGGGCACCCTACAGATGCGGCCCCACCAGCCACATGGGACCCCCGGGGGTTTGGGTGAGTGGATGGTGCATTGGGAGATGGTTGGGGGGGCCAGGGTAGACCAGGCTGGGCCACCATCTTTACCACCCCCTGCTATCCCCCCTGCCACCCCACCACCCCCACTGCTGCCCCCATCCCCGTCCCTGCTGTCCCTGAACTGACTTCCCTTATTCCTGCCAACCTCTCTCCGGCCATTTGGCTCGCATTGGTACAGTGGCTCATTGCCAGTGCAGGCCAGGGTGAGCCTACCCCCCCACCGGCCCCCACCCCTCCCAGCTCCCCTGGATCCCTCCACCAGGGCACTGCCTCCAGCCTGAGGATGGGGCAGCACCACTGGCCCCCTTGTGTCTCTGCAGTGTCATCCTCTGAGGGCCAGAAGAATCCCGTCCCAGGTGCCAGCAGTCTGACCTGTCCTTTCAATGGAGCTGAGGAACCCCCATCCCCGCTGCCTAGGCTGGTGCCCTCCCAGCCCCAGAGGGCCCACCACCACTGCCAGCATGACCAGATGAGGCCACAGCAGCACACACCACTGCCATCAGGGAACAGACAGCTGTCCTCCATGAGTGGCTCCTGATGGAGCGGGAGGATGGGGTCTGGCAGAAGGAGGTCTGGGATGAGGATGCCTTGCTGCCCTTTTTACCTCCCATCTGCAGCCCACCCAGCCAACTCCCCTGCTGCCCCCATTCGCGGCCCTGCTACTCCCAAACTGACCACCCTCATTTCAGCCAATCTGTCCCCGGGTACCCACCTTTCACTGGGCCAGTGGCTCATGGCCAGTGTGGGCCAGGACAAACCTGTGCCCCCACAAACCCCCAGCCCCCAGCCCCCTAGGCATGCCACTGGGAGCATGCCCCTCCATTGTACATAGTTGTCCCCCATTCGCCCCTGTACACAGCTCCCAGTTCAGGCAACCTCACACCCGTTCATTCAAATGCATTCTATTTACATGTTTAGTGGTGAGTTGTTAAAGTGTTATGTTGTGCACCCCGGTGTCCCCCGTGCATATGGGGGCTTTGGTGCAGGGTGGGTGTGGGCTGGGGGGGTACCAAGAGGGGGTCAGTGAGGCTCCTGTTCAAAGGCCTCCTGGAAGGCCTCCCAGCCCATAAACCTATCCCTGTTTGCCTGCTGACACAGGGCCACCGCCAACTGCTCATACCCTGCGCTATCATCTGCTGCCCACCCCTGCCTGAAATACTCATGCTTGCTTTTGACAATGTCGTGCAGAGCACAACAGGCTGCAGCTACTCCGGGAACATTAGGGAAGCTGATGTCCAGGCTCAAGTTCAAACAACGGAAGTCCCCCTTTAAGCGTCTGAAGGCCTGCTCCATGGTATTGCAGGTGTGGTTGAGGCACTGGTTAAAAGCATTCTGGCTGGCAGTGGTGTGCCTATGGCTGCAAGGGGCATGCCCCGTCAACCACTATGCAGGGTAGCATTGTGATGGCCCCCATGGGAAGTTCCTGGGCAGGGACATACGTGCCTCCTCCATGCAGCACCTCAGCCAGGAATTCCACAGTACCCGCGCATTGTGGGCTCACCCAGACCAGCCCACACAGATGTCGGTGAATCAGCCCCTGGCATCTACAATGGCCTACAGCACTACTGAGCACTCCTTGCAGTTTATATAGTGGCCCACACGGTGGTCTGGGGCACAGATTGCTATGTGGGTGTCATGAAGGGTGCTGAAGCAGCTGGGGAACCCAATGGCTCTGAATCCTGCCATGGTGTCATCCAGCTCCCCGTGGCGGATCGCCCTTCACAGGATGATGTGGTTGATCACCTGGACAACCTGTGTGAGGGAGGGCATTGACATTTGGGCCTGCATAGTGGAGAGTCCCATGGCCCTTTATGCCCTACACCTCTCCTGCAGGCCCCCAGCCCAGGAACCCACTCTTTCTTTCCTGTGGTGGGTGTGGGACCCTGGCCTGACATCTCCAGGAGGATGGCTGAGTGGCCTTGCCCACCCCGAATTGGTGTCCCACCAAATGGTGGCTCTCTGAGGTGGCCAGCTTCCACAGTATGATCCCCACTCGTTTCTCGACTGGGATCGCAGGCCACATGAGGATGTCCATGTGCTGCAGGGCGGGTGTCAGCCAATGGCACATCTCCATGAATGTCTGCCTCGACACTTGGAAGTTCTGTAGACACCTTTCATTGTCCCAGTGGCCTAGCACCAGCATTGGTTTCTGCTGCTAGATGGCTCCAGAGGTGCCATAGGGGACGGGGACGAGAGTGTGGCGGTTGCCCTGTGGAAAGGGCCTGCAGGACCCTGGTGGGTGGGAAAGGGTCGTGGGCCAGGAGGACCATTGCCATCTGGGCCCTGGGGTCAATGGAGGCATCAGCCAAAGAACCCCCCCATCTGGTGTTAGGAAGAAGGGCTTTCGAAAACTGGAGGGGTCCTTTCGGAATGTCCTGTCTCCACGGGCGGTGAACAATTCGAAAAGCCAAACTTTCAAATTGTTGTGGCCGCCATTATGCTAATGAGGTGCTGCATATTCACTGCAGCACCTCATTAGCATCTTTCAAACCTGCTCATTAACATGCCCCTTTCAAAAGGAAGGGGCTCGTGTAGACACAGCCATAATGTTTATGTCATGTCAGAAATCAAGCACGACAACTTCACTATAGCATCAAAGCAAACCTCCACTTGACCAGAAGAGAATAAACCCTTGCTGTGAGCTCGTCCCAGCAGGTGTCATGTCTTTTTTATGACTGGACAGGGCCTATCACAATTGGGCCCAATCTCTAGGCACTGCTATCATATAAATAATATATGATTAATTAAACAGCAGGCATTTATGAGACTCACATAATTGGAAAAGTAATTAGCAATGGTTCTGAAAATACATAGAACAAATTAGAAACATACATACCTCATGTACGAAGTGTAGGTTTTTATTGGGGTGAAGAGACAAAAAAGCTGCTGTACTATACATTTGAGAAACAGGGAAATTAAATAGATAAAGTAATATTACAGCTAGATAAATCATCTAAATTATTACACTACTCTTAAATTTAATCACACAGACAGCTTCTGTGAAACCTTAGTATCAAACTACTGTCGTACAAAATGCTCAAAAATATGGAAAGCTGAGTACTGCTGAAGGTTTTTTTACTGATATGTGTTATATACAGTAGCTGCCTACGTGTATATAAAACACTCACATATACATAATAAAATTGTTATGATAAGGTAGAGATCTAATCTTCCATCTACATGCACAAAACTTCCATTACTGTTGATGGGAGTTCTGAGCGTGTATTCACCAGAGAATAAACCCCTTAATTTTCAAATTACAATCCTATCTGCTGTAAATTTGAATCTCTTTCCTACCTAATTCAATTTGTCTTCCTGACAATGTAACTCATAGGACATGAGTCACTTTGTAAAAGGCACCTCTGAGCGACAGCTAGGGTAAAGTTTCTCTTTTTTAAGGATCAAAGTAAAGTTCAATGGTGAAACCACCACCACCACAAAAAGTGTCCAAGAAACATGGTATGAAATAGTACAGAACTGTTGGTCAAATGCTATATTTGTTTATTTATTAACACAGGTTGACTAGTTCCCCTAAGGCTGAAACTAGGATACACATTTTCAAGTTTCACTTACAGCCAAAAAGAGAATTTTTCTTCAGGAGAAATAAAGCTTGAGGGCTAGTGAAACCAACAAAATGCCACCAAAATCAACAAAAGTGAATAAACGGATCAAATTCTAAATCTGATATTCTTGTATATAATAACCAAACCCTCACATGCAGGCCCACCAACAGCGCCCTGGGGCCCAGTGAGTCCAAAGGCCTGGGTCTTGCAACTGCTGCCTCTGCTACTGTGGTAGCAGTGGCAGCTGGGGCTCTGGACCCATTAAATCACTGTCACAGTCTGACATAGTGTATTCCAGGCCGCACTGACTTCTGCATAGGGCCGGCATGGTTCACTGTAGGCAGCAGTGAGGTCAGATTGTAGGAGGCTAGCCAGAGCTGCACTCCTTTTGCCAGAGGCCCCACTCCTTGTGGGGCTGCAGAATTGGCCCCTTCTGCATCTTGCCCAAGGGCCCAGCAAGGCTGTTGGCTGCAGTGCATGTTTACGTGGTTTTGCTAGTAATACCTATATACTCCTTAGGATATTTTTAATGGTAGACATCAAGATTCTGACCAAAGGAGGGAAAGAGAGCAGCAAATTACACACCTTGGACTTCAGAAAAGCAGACTTTGACTCCTTCAGGAACCTGATGGGCAGAATCCCCTGGGATGCTACCATGAAGGGAAAAGGAATCCAGGAAAACTGGCAGTATTTTAAGGAAGCCCCATTGAAGGCACAGAAAGAAACCATCCCAATGTGCAGCAAGAGAAGTAAATATGGTAGGAGACAAGACTGGCTTAATGGGGAAATCCTTGGAAAACTTAGGCACAAAAAGGGAGCTTACAAAAAGTGGAAACTTGGACAGATCTCTAGGGACGGATATAAACGTATAGCTCGGGAATGTAGGGCAGTTATCAGGAAGGCGAAAGCGCAACTGGAATTGCGACTCACAAGGAATGTGAAGGATAACAAGAAAAGTTTCTATAGGCATCTTAACAAGAAAAAGGTGATCAGAGAGGGCATGGGGCCCCTACTGGGTGAGGGAGGTAACACAGTGACAGATGATGTAGGGAATGCTGAGGTACTTGATGCTTTCTTTGCCTCTGTCTTCACAGACAAAGGCAGCTCCTGGACTAATGTGATACGTGATGCTTTGCGGGATGAAGGTGGACAGCCTTTGGTGGGGAAAGGACAGGTTAGGAGCTATCTAAAAAGGTTAAATGTACATAAATCCATGGGCCTGGACCTAATTCATCCGAGGGTTCCGAGGGAGTTGGCATATATTGTTGATGAGCCATTGGCTGTTATCTCTGAAAAGTCATGGAGATCAGGAGAGATCCCGGATGATTGGAAAAAGGCAAATGTAGTGCCCATCTTTAAAAACGGGAAGAAGGATGATCCCGGGGACTATAGGCCGATCAGTTTTACATCAGTCCCTGGAAAAGTCGTGGAGGGGGTCCTCAAGGAAGTCATTTTGAGGCACTTGGAGTAGAGGAGAGTGATCAGGAATAGTCAGCATCGATTCATGAAGGGTAAGTCATGCCTGACGAATCTGATTAGTTTCTACGATGAGATAACTGGCTTTGTGGATAGGGGAAAATCAATGGATGTGATTTATCTTGACTTTAGCAAAGCTTTTGATACGGTCTCCCATAATATTCTTGTCAGCAAGTTAAAGGAATGTGGATTGGCTAAATGGATGGCAAGATGGATAGAAGGCTGGCTAGAAGGTTGGGCCCAGCGGGTAGTGATCAATGGCTCGATGTCGGGATGGCGGTCGGTTTCTGGTGGAGTGCCCCAAGGTTCGATTCTGGGTCCTGTTCTGTTCAACATATTTATCAATGACCTGGATGAGGGGTTGGATTGTACCCTCAGCAAGTTTGCAGATGATGCTAAGCTAGGGGGAGAGGTAGATATGCTGGAGGGTAGGGACAAGGTCCAGAGTGACTTAGACAAATTGGAAGACTGGTCCGCAAGAAATCTGATGAGGTTCAATAAGGACAAGTGCAGAGTCCTGCACTTGGGCCGGAAGAATCCCAAGCATTGTTACAGGCTGGGGTCTGACTGGCTCGGTAGTAGTTCTGCAGAAAAGGACCTGGGAGTTGTAGCGAATGAGAAGCTGGGCATGAGTCAACAGTGTGCCATTGTAGCCAAGAAAGCTAATGGCATATTAGGTTGCATCAAGAGGAGCATTGCCAGTAGATCCGAAGAAGTGATTATTCCTCTTTATTCAGCCTTGGTTAGGCCGCATCTCGAGTACTGTGTCCAGTTCTGGGCCCCCAATTATAGGAAGGATGTGGATACACTGGAGAGGGTCCAGCAGAGGGTGACCAAAATAATTAGAGGGCTGGAGCATATGACTTGTAAAGAAAGACTGAGGGAATTGGAACTGTTTAGTCTGCAGAAGAGAAGACTGAGGGAGAACTTGATAACAGCCTTCAACTTACTGAAAGGAGGTTGCAAAGAGGCTGGAGAGAGGCTGTTCACAGTGGTCATGGATGGCAGAACATGGAACAATGGTCTCAAGTTGCAGTTGGGAAGGGCCAGGTTGAACATTAGGAGAAACTTTTTCACTAGGAGGGTGGTGAAGCATTGGAATGGTTTACCCAGGGAAGTAGTGGAGTCTCCATCCCTGGAGGTGTTTAAGTCTTGCCTCGACAAAGCCCTGGCTGGGCTGATCTGATGGGTTTGGTCCTGCTTAGAGCGGGGGCTTGACTCAATGGCTTTTTTAGGTCTTTTCCAGCTCTATTGTTCTATGATTCTATGAGTCTATGATATTGCCTTTATTCATGAAGTATCATTCCACCTTGCCAAGTCCTTCAGACAGCCAAGATTCTGTTCAGAAATGTGAGTGCTGGGTGAAACTTTCATAGCAACACCAAAAACAAGGTGGAACTCATTAGGTCTCATGGTTCATTAAAATAAGACCAATGTCATCTGATAAAGTTCAGGAAAGCAGTGGAGAATATCAAGAAAAGAAAGCATCAGTTTATGTTGTTGGCCTGCAGATCACCCACCAGCACTTTTGGAGCACGTTCCAACTGTGGAAGGAGGAGAGACAGAACATGAACCAGTGGATTTGAGGCTACCCTGAAAGTTCTAGGAGGGAGGCAGAGGAGCAGGAAGGGTAGGGCTCTGGTGCCCCGGTGTGTAAGAGGTATGTGGGGGAGGAGGGAGCCACGGGGCCACAGGTAGAACTGTAGTGGGCCTCCACAAGCTGCAATGGCCCACTGAGGTGAAGCAGGACCAGCACCACTTATGTGACCCACTCACCATTCATTCATGGTTGCGCAGCCCTGATTTATAGTCACCCATAATACACCCACAACCATGAATTACCTAAACATACAAATATAGCCTCACTTTCAAATCATAATGCTGCTGAAGTTTGCAGGAATGGAGTTGGGACAAATGGACTCATTAGGCTGGACTCATAAAACTTGATTTGTCTTTCCCATCCCATCTCGTTTTATCTTTTTCCACCCATGGGCTCAGCTGCCCTACATGTCTCTCTCACACTCAGCAGGGTCAACACACGATTTGTGAGAGTCCTATGAGTGTTGATATTTTTCCATCCTCCACCTATGCCACAAGGGATTACAGTAGAAGCCCAACTTCCACTTTAAAGAAAGGTTTGTAGCCCTCCTGTTATGCAGAACATCCTGAAAATACATGTCTTAAAAGTTCTACAACCAGAAGGCAAATCAATGCCCCCCGCCCCACATTTATTATTTAAAAAAAAATCTAATGATTTTTAGCCAATCAGACTGGTTGTATTTGCACACGTGGGACTGACAATATTGCACCTGAATCCTCTTTCTTTTCACACACTTTTACTGGGCTCCATTGTCCTATGAAAGGTTACAGGGAATCACCAACTGTAGTCACCAAAAGAGAACTTCTCTCTTTGTCCCTTTCTACACTATGCTAATAAACGTCCTGACATATGCTAATGAGGCATGGATGCAAATTCCCCGTGCCTCATTAGCATAAGGTTGTGTGATTTGGAGTCCGGAAGATGTTTCTCCAGACTCCAAAACGCTGTTTAGAAGCGTGCCCCCTGGCGGGAGGTCTTCCGGAAGGAAGTCCTTCTTCCGGAGGCCCCTTTTTCCCAAAACTTTTCAGGAAGAAGGGACCTCTGGAAAAAGGACTTCCTTCCAGAAGACCCCCTGGGGGCTGCACATAGAAAAATGGCCTTCCCAAGGGAGAGCTTTTGTTTTCTTCTTTTAGGGCCATCTAAGGGCCTCTGTAAGGGTATGCCTAGACTGCAATTGCTGGGTGTGACTGCAGCTCCAGCTGACATATCTGAGATAGCTTTAGTTTCATTAAACTTCTGTCAACAAATGCTGCTAGTGTAGACATAGCCACGGGGTGTGTGTCTACACTACACCTCTGTTTCAAAAGAACATCTTTCAAAAGAGAACATCGAAAGATAGCCTTTCAAAACAGCTTCCACACATGCCAGCGGGGACCGAAGGTTCAGTCCATTCTTTCTAAAGGCCTCCTGTGCAATTTCAAAAGAGAGCGTCCACACATACCAGGGCACTCTTTTGAAAGATCAGGGGCAGGAAGCGCCATGGGCAGGTTTGCATGGCAGATGAGCCCTTCTGGGGCCGCTGCCTGCTTTCCCTTTAAAGGCCCCCCATACCACATGTCTCGGCCTGCACACGCTGAGGGCCAGCAACCCTGTCCCCAGGCATCAGCAGAGACAGAGAGCAGAGGAAGAATCCTGGGCCCCCATGGACCCCGAGCAGCACCCCACATCCATCTCAGCTGTGGCCAGCGCACTGGCTGTGGTCCTGGCCACTGTGCTGCAGTGGCTCTGGGTGGCCACCACAATAGTCACTCTCCTGGATGCCATCCTTAGGGCGCAACATCCCTTGCCTGTCCCCCGGGTTGTCCACCGCCTGTGGAGCTTCCCCACAAGCAGTGACTGGTAGGACCAGCTGGCACTGGAAGATTGGGGCAATGATTGGTGACTACAGAACTTCAGGATGACCAAGGGGACATTCCTGGAGCTGTGCCACTTTGGCTGACCTCAGTCCTCCAGCATCGGGACACCCCCCCACCCTGAGGCTGGTGCTCCCCCTGCATAAAAGGGTGGCCATCACTCTGTGGAAGATGGCCACCCCAGACAGTTACCTATCCGTTGGCCAACAGTTCGGGGTGGGTAGGCCCGCTGTCGGGCCCATCCTCATTGAGGTGAGCTATGCCCAGCTCACGCCTAGACTGCATGCAGGAGGCAGGGGCATCCTGGAAAGGAGAACTGTAGGCACATGGGGAGGCAGCCCACGCTAGGGACAGGGGCAGGGATTGGGACAGGGATAGGCAGCCACGCCGCACCCCACTCCACGCTTATGGGTGTGCCCCCCTATGCCCTGCAGGTCGTCTGGGCTATCAACAAGGTGCTCCTGAGGCAGCTGGTCCGTGTCAGGGACCTGGATGATGCCATCTGGGGCTTCCAGAAGCTGGGCTTCCCCAACTGCTTCAGGGTCTGGATGGCACCCACATCATCATCCGGGCCCCAGAGCACAGCCATGGGGCCTATGTGAATCACAAGGGCTACAACTCGGTGGTCCTGCAGGCCCTGGTCGACACCAACGGCCAGTTCCAGGACATCAGTGTGGGCTGGGCTGGCCACGCACGCAATGTGAGGGTCTTCCGGAACTCAGGTCTGGGATGTTGTATGGTTCAGGGGACCTTCATCCCCAGCTGGGAGCTCGCTGTCGGGGACACGACGATGTTGCTTGCATCATGGAGGATGAGGCCTATCCCCTGGAGGCCTGGCTGATGCAGCCATACACCAGGCATACCCAGCAAGCCAGGACCTTTTAAATGAGAGGCTGAACCAGGCCCGGAACACTGTTGAGCAGGCATTCGGCCACCTCAAGGGGCATTTTAGATGCCTGCACACCAGGCTGGAGGTGGGCCTCCCCAATGTCCCGGCGGTGGCTGGGGCCTGCTGTACCCTCCATAACCTGGTGGAGGTGAAAAGCAAGCCCTACATGCAGTGGTGGGCTGCTGAGGCAGGGCGCAGTTATGAACAGCCCCCTGCTGTCCAGTGATGCCAGGCTCAGCAGGACGGGCTGCGGGTGCAGAAGGCCCTGCACCAGGCCTTTGAGCAGGGGCCACGGTGACCCCCCTACCTACACCCTGCATGCACACACACACACACACACACACATATGCACCACCCGCACCCTGCACACACATGCACAACCACCGCCACACAGGGGACACAAGGTAAAGCATAAAAACAAACTGTTGTGGTTCACAAAACTCTGCCCCTCAATTCACGGGGGAACTATTTACATGTGCAGGGGGAAGGTGAATGGGGAGCCAGGGTGGGGGGCTTCACCCCTTGGCAGGGCTCAACGGCTGGGATCCCTGCCCCTTCCTCCCTGTGTCCATAGGCCCCACTGGGGCGGGCCAGAGCCACCAGCATACGGAGGTAGAGGTGCAGCTCGGGTGCGGTCCATGCACCTGTGCCAGAATTGGCATGGGTTGGGGGGCGTGGGCTCAGCACAGGGGGAGGGGGGTGGGGGCTTGGCCTCCACCTGGCTAGCCCTGTCCTGGAGCATGAGAGCAAGGTGCATGAGGCTTGCTGGGGGCAGGTGTGGGAAGAGTGGGGCCTCCAGGTCGGCCTCATCAGGGGGTGCCATTGTGGGGGAGGCTGGGGGATTGGGGCAGGAGGAAAGCCTCAGGGGGGGAGGGGCTGTGCAGGCGATGGGAGCACAGGAGACAGTGGGGGAGACGATGCGGGGGACTGGGTGCAGGAGTGGCCTGAGATGGGGCCGCAGCTGGGACCAGGTGGCCGACTATGGCATGTGTGAGGGCGTCTAGGTTGGCTGCCACCCTGTCTCATGTCTGCAGCTCCATGGTGAGCCACTCCCATATGATGTGTGTCAGCTCCCATAGGGCGGCCATGTGGACCGCATCCCCCGCCTCCACCTCTTCAGTTTGGTCGCGCCGGCAGAGGGACCGACAGCGGTCCCGCGCCATCCCCGTCTGAGGCCTGGCTGGATCCCCCTTGCCCTCTGTTGTGGAGCTCCCCGGGCCCCTCGCGGGGCTGGTCTGGCTGATGGCTGCTGGAGCTGTGGAAACAAAAGGGGAGAGGAACAGGCCATTAGTCCCAGTGAGGGACCCCTTGAATCCCTCCTGCCCCCCCCCCCACCCCATCCCATGGGCTGTGCAGGGACCGCATGCGTGGTTCCTTCTCTGGGTTGCAGGAGCGCTAGCTCCCCGTTGGCACCCTCTGTCCCTCCACAGCCTGGGGGCCCATGGTGCTGTCTGGCCTGCATGGTGGTGAGGGGCACACGTCAGCCTACTGTGGCTGGGGTGGCGGGGCCGTCTGGCCTGCCTGTGTCCTGGGGCTGATGTCCCTGTGGGTAGGCTACGGCCGCACTGGGGGGGACTGCATGCCCCCTCCCCCAGCCCCACAGCCATTGGCATGCATGGTACATAACTGTGGGTCCCTCCAGGAACTTGGGTGAGGCACAGTCGGAGAGGGCCAGGCTGGATGGGCAGGAGGGGACTTTGATGATGAGGGCCCCTTCGCTTGAGCCCTCATCATCACTGCTGGCCAGGATCCATGGTGGGCGCCTGCGGGTGGCCGGTAGTCTGGAATGGTCCTCTCCCTTGGTCCCCAGCTCCTCTAGCTCCGGCTCGGTCAGGGCGTTGGTGGTGTCCAGGAGCACAGCTGGGGGTCCCGCCTCTTTGGGCCCAAGGAGGTGGTCAAGTTCTTTAAAGTAGGGGCAGCTGGTGGGCACTGTCCCTGACCACCTAGCCATGTCCCGAGCCCAGCAGTAGTCCTGCCAGAGCTCCTTGACCTTGGACCTCACCTGGTCCGGGGTCCAGGTGGGGTAACCCTGGCTGGTGAGGCCCTTGGCCAGGCACTCGAATGCTGCCACATTCTGGCGCCAGACCCCCATCTGCTGCAGGACCTCCTCATCTTCCCACAGGGCAAGGAGGTCTAGCAGCTCAACATCAGTCCAGGAGGGGGGCCCAGTGCTTGGGGGACTGGCTCCCCTCCTGGGAGGACTTCCCTGGGTCCCTGGATGGCTCCTGGGGTGGGCAGGAGTCCCGGCTGCTGGCCAGGGTGCTGGTGGAGCTGAGACTTTGCCCGGGGCATTGCAGCTGTCAGCGGGCTGAGCAGCAGTGTGGGCTCTCTACTGCCTGCACACTCTCAGCTTTCTGCCTGAGGGCTTCAGGGTGCCTGCGTCCTTATTCATGGCCAGATGCTGGAGCCATAGAGCTCCATCTGTGCTGTGAGCAGTGCCGCCTCCTGCCAGCTGATCGCCGCCACGGAGGACTTGCTCTTTCAAAGGAGCGGGCTATGGAGCATCTACGCTTGCTCTCTTTCAAAATAATCTTTTGAAGGAGGGTGCTGTTCCCATCCCAGGAATGGAGCACTGACTTCGAAAGAATGGGGA
The DNA here is from genome assembly GCF_033958435.1 of Carettochelys insculpta. Lineage (NCBI taxonomy): Eukaryota > Metazoa > Chordata > Testudines > Carettochelyidae > Carettochelys > Carettochelys insculpta. The sequence continues at coordinate 10,675,177 of NC_134150.1, read as the reverse complement.
GTTCTTTTGAAGTTAATTTTGAAAGAGCATCATCTGAGTGTAGATGCTCCATGGATTCTTTTGAAAGAACTAGGTCTTTCGATATGGATTTCGAATGTACTTGCTAGCGTAGACGCACCTGGGCAGAAATTACTGTCGACCGTGCAATCTCGACAGAACCTCTGTCAACAGATTACATCTACACACAATTTACTCTGTCAACAGAGAACTGCCATACTGCACTGCCCTCTGGTGCGAGAAAGCAGAATGGCAACTCTGCAAAGAGGGCTGCCCGGCAACTGAAAGTCCTCACTATCAACAGAAGTGTCTACATTGCACTTTTGTTGACAGTACTCTGTCCAGAGATTGTTATACCTCAAATTTTTGAGGGACAATACTGTCGAGGAAAATGCAGAGTTCTGTTGAGACTTTGTCGACAGAATGCGTTAAGTGTGTAGATGCTCCCTGAGTTAAAACTCTCTAGTGTAGACCCAGCCACGGAGCTGCAGTTTCACAGATTGACCATCTAAACCTCCAAGCTACATAGTGGAAAAGGATTCCCTATGTTTCATTTCCCTTGGTGAGCCCGGTATTTATTTCAGCTGTATATAGGTACTGGGATTTGGACCTGTACATGCAAGTGCAGATGATGGCATATCTCTACCTTCTTTCTTTTTGGGTTGCATAGGATAAGTGACATCCCAAACATCTCACATCCTCTACCATTGCTCCAGGCCTGGAGATTACAAGACCAGGGATACGTCTACACTACTCCAGGGATCAACACTGCAGCAATACATCCAGTGGCTGTTGATTTATCCTGTCTGCTTAGACAAGATAAATCTATCTCTAAGCACACATCTGTCAAGGCCAGTGCTCAACCAAAACAAGAGGAGGAGCCAGTGTCAAACAGAGAGCAGCCCCCACCAATTTTACTGTATTCAAGATGTTGCAGTGAGTATGTCAACTCAGTTATGCTATTTGCCTACCTGAAGTACATTAACGGCATTGTATAGTGTAGACAAGACCTAGCCTGTCTCCCTAACAGCTCTGCTTCAATACATACCACAAACTCCAACCCTTCTCAGCTCCCCAGCCTGGCAAAACAAGACACAGACAAGACAAAAAATATGTTAAGTATGTAGACTTGTTGGGAGTTGGGGGTCACAGACAATCATATGCTAATTCTGATTCCCCTTTTTGTTTTAAAGGACCAAGTAGCCTTTCTATGCTAGTCTACTCTACAAATTCAATGCAAAGCACAATGTTATTAATATTATACAGCTTTTTGCTAATGTACTAATTATGAAGTGTCAACTACCAGATGAAAATGAGGAATGATACACAAGACATTATTAAAAACTGTCTATATTAACTGAAAAGTTAACAATTTCTATCTGGAGGATTCTGCTATAGCGAATAGGATTACACAGCAAAAATAAAATCTCTTCAGTTTAATTCTTCAATTATTCATTCACCAATCCTTTCAGGATTAGGGAGGTTTTAAGTCATAGTAATTTGAAAAAATGGTGGGTACTCCTGATCCTGAGCAAACCCCAGCATTTTCCAGAGGTAAACAGTGAAACTTAATTAACAGGTCAAGCAAGTAATCTGAGGGATTATTGTTGCATCTGTTTCTATGCACTCTGAGGGAATATTAATAGCTATAGTCTAGATGGCACCCAGATTGACAGCAGGATAGATCCATACAGGATAGATTAGGGAGCCTGTGGTTTTCTGTTTTGCTCTAAATATGACTCCCTATTCACAAGTTGGCAGCTTTTACTTCCTTTACTTGTAACATGTGACAATATTCATAAGTACAGAGATGCAAAAGGATAGAGAATTTTAAAAAGTATTTTTCCTTCAGTAACACAGAAAGGAAAATATAGATTAGTCTGAGTAGTTGATCAGAAACAGGTTCATTTTACGTATGAGAACATCGGATCGAAGCAAGGGAGAGAGTGAGACAGGCTGGTGATCATGATAAATAGGAACTAGAAGAATAGTAACAGAGAGGTCGCCGTGTTAGTTTGTACTCCAACAAAACAAAGCATCAGAAATGTAGCACTTTAAAGACTAACAAAATGATTTATTCGGTGATGAGCTTTCATGGGACAGCCCTGATGAAGTGAATGAATGATGAAGTGGGGCTGTCTCACAAAAGTTCATCACCGAATAAATCATTTTGTTAGTCTTTAAAGTGCTACATTTCTGCTGCTTTATTTTGTGGGAACTAGAAAGAGAATGCATCATGAAGCCATCTGCCTGGCCACTATATTGCCAGCAAATCTAGCTCTGAGTTCTGGGCTAACCCAGAGCTTTTCTCCATCTCATTTGTGCATGTGAGGTAAACACTAAATAAGACAACATACTTTCTAATTTGCCTCCGGAGACTGCAAGGCTAGGGGAAAAACCTTTCAAGTAGATGAAAATGGAATTTCATGTAAAAAAAATAGCTAGAAAGTTTTCAGACAGAAGATGTTTATGGCTACTGAAATCAATGGGCCTCAATAGATGCACATTTCTGCATGTATGGAACTGATTGCAGACTCAGGACCATTGTTATTAAATAATGATGGACACATTAAATTCAGTCTTTTGTATTCATCCTGTAAATAATGGAGAGTGGAGTCAGATTAACTGTATGACTTAAAAAAAACACATTAGCGTGTATGATTGTTTCTGAGAGCTACATTTTGTGTGCTATGTGAATCTAGCTGAGTGAACACATAAAACATTGATTTTGTTTTTTGGTACCTGCTCATTTAGTATAATACACTCAGCCATAATGATGTAGCTTACAATTTTATGGTCATGTACGATTCATGCTGCAAAGGACACCATGTCACACAGAAACCTTTTTATTATCAATCACTAGGAAATAAAAGCTTGAAGACTAGCATTAATTAAAAAAGCAATGGATTTACAAATGCTCTCCCTTCATTCACTAAATGTAAATATTCATGGTAATATCTGGGGGTCATTTTTTGAAGTATTGATCTTGGAAAAATGAGAAAATGTAAAAGAAAAAAAACTTAATTATGAAAGATTCTCCTCTGTTCCTTGCACTGGAATATTTTATATAGCATTGCAGACAATTTTTTAGAAAAATACTGAAAGATTTTTGAAAACAAAAGAAGGATGTTCTTCAAATTTAGACAAATTCTAAAACTTGATAATAGTTTTCTTACTTTTCTTTTTTTCTCTTTAACTACAGTCTTTCCACAGGTTGCAGGTAATCATGGTTTTTCTGTGCTCCAGTTCAGTAAGGTATTTAACAATATGCCTAACCTTAATGAAGCCCTTCTGTCGGAAGGAGTCAGCAGCAACCAGGGCCAAGTTCAATGTTTAAGGGTTCCTTTCCATCCATCTCACACGGAATCGGCTTGAGCCCCTACCCAGTAGCCTGGGAAATTCACACCCCCTGGGCACCTCGGAGAGTCAATGCTTCCCCACTCACAAGCACAGAGTCTGAGTGTAGAAAAGAAACTTTTAATGAAAAAGGCAGAAAAGTCATATAGCATAAGCTTGGGAAAATACTACACCCAGAGTTCATAACCAATCCTCAAGTAACTGTCCCAGCTCAAATGGATTGAGCAGAGTCCTGGGCCTCTCATGCTCACCAGTCCAGTAGTGTAACCAGCCAATCCACTCACCCACACTTTCTTCGTACACCTTTTTTTCAAATGTCCCACTTACAACTTGGTCCAGTCCGTGCAGGCCCTGACACATCACCCTGATCCATTCCCTCATTGAACCTGAGGCAATGCCCCCTTTACACTGGCCTGGTGTTCTGCTTGCTCCCTTTCTGCGGCTCCTCCTATTGCCATCTGCCAGTCATGCCTGCCATCTGCCCACTATTCCTCCTACCAGCTGTCCACCAGTCATGCCATCTGCCTGTCCGCTGCTCCTCTGACTGGCCAGCCACAGGTTGTGCCATCTGTCCATTGCTCCTCCTACTGGCCATCTGCCTACTACTATCTTGGGGGTTTTGCTGTATGCAAAACCCTGTGATTCCAGCTGATAGTAGTATTGAGCTCTGGGCCTAGTCACAGCACCTACCAAAGTGGAGTCCCACAGAATAACGACAGACCCATCTTCAGCCCTATCTGGCTACGTCTACACGTGCCCCAAACTTCGAAATGGCCACGCAAATGGCCATTTCGAAGTTTACTAATGAAGCGCTGAAATGCATATTCAGCGCTTCATTAGCATGTGGGCGGCAGCCGCGCTTCGAAATTGACGCTCCTTGCCGCCGCGCGGCGCGTCCAGACGGGGCTCCTTTTCGAAAGGACTCCGCCTACTTCGAAGTCCCCTTATTCCCATGAGCTCATTGGAATAAGGGGACTTCGAAGTAGGCGGCGTCCTTTCGAAAAGGAGCCCCGTCTGGACGCGCCGCGCGGCGGCAAGGAGCATCAATTTCGAAGCGCGGCTGCTGCCCGCATGCTAATGAAGCGCTGAATATGCATTTCAGCGCTTCATTAGTAAACTTCAAAATGGCCATTTGCGTGACCATTTCGAAGTTTGGGGCACGTGTAGACACAACCTCTGTGAACAGTGTGGGGAGAACTAGTCAAACCATTCTTGCAACTATATGGCTAAAAGGCTTCCAACCACACTGCTCAACCACCCTACCTCCTCCTTTTTTTTAATCCCACAGTGCTTTCAGGGGGGATCCCTCTATAATCCATATCTTACACAGTAATGATGACTGCCCTGTACTGGCCCCCCCCCACAAAACTTCAAGCATTGTTGAGACACCACAATTCTTACAGATGATAGCATAAATTGTGACTTTGCAACATGCTGTTTACAATAGACAAAATCTCCTTGCATTGCCTGTTCGCAGCAGGCTTTGTTTACAAGGCATTACATACACACACCTTTGTATTTTCATGCAAATAAGCTCTGCAGGACACATTCCCCAATTCCTTCAGCAGTATTGAACTCCTGCTGGCACATTACTTGAGTCTCAAAAATAACCCAGACATCATAATCAAACCAGCTGACAAAGAGGGTGCTGTTGTCATCCTGAATAGGTCAGACTATGAACAGGAGGCAGCCAGACAACTCTCCAACACCACATTTTACAGACTTCTCTCCGCTGATCCCACTTTGGAATTCCAAAGGAAATTACAACAACTACTGAAGGAACTCCCTGCTGCTACTCGGGACCTCATTCACTCAGACACACCATCTGAGCCGCAGCCTGGATTATTCTATTTACTTCCCAAAATCCACAAACCTGGAAACCCTGGATGCCCTATCATTTCAGGTATTGGCACCCTTACCACTGGACTATCCAGTTACGTGGACTTCCTCCTCAAACCCTATGCCACCAACGCTCCCAGCTATATCCGAGATACCACCGACTTCCTGAGGAAATTACAAAACATCGGAAAAGTTCCTGATAACGCCATCCTTGCCACAATGGATGTAGAGGCTCTGTACACTAATATTCCACATAAAGACAGATTACAAGCAATCAGGAATACCATCCCTGATGCCACCACAGCTAATCTGGTGTCTGACCTCTGTAACTTTGTTCTCACACACAATCATTTCCATTTTGGGGACAATTTATACCTCCAGATTAGTGGAACTGCTATGGGCACCCGCATGGCCCCACAATATGCTAATATATTGATGGCTGACCTGGAAAAACGATTCCTCAGCTCTCGTCCCCTATTACCACTCCTCTACTTAAGATACATTGATGACATCTTTATGATTTGGACCCATGGTACAGAGGCTCTAAAGGAATTTCACAGAGACTTTAACAATCTACACCCCACCATCAACTTATGCCTCGATTACAACATGCAAGAGATACATTTCCTGGACACTACAGTACTAACCAAGGATGGCCTGATCAGTACCACACTGTACCGAAAACCTACTGATCGCTATACTTATCTACACCCTTCTAGCTTCCATCCTGCACACGTGACTAGATCCATTGTTTACAGTCAAGCTCTTAGGTACAATCGCATTTGCTCTGATCCAAATGACAGAGACCAAAAACTACAAGAACTTTACCAAATATTCATAAACCTGAATTACCCACCAGGAGAAGTAAAAAAGACAAATCGACAGGGCCAGACGAATACCCAGAGACCAGCCACACTAAGACTGGCCCAAAAAAGCCAAGAACAGAACACCACTTTTCATCACCTACAGCCCCCAACTCAGACCACTGCAACGAATTATTAAAGACCTACAACCTATCCTTAATCAGAATGCTACACTCCAGAAGGCCCTGGGTGACATGCCTGTTCTCTCCTACAGACAACCTCCCAACCTCATGAGGATCGTCACTAACAGCCACAGTCTATACCCCAGGAATACCAGTCCTGGAACCTTTCCCTGCAACAAAGCCCGCTGCCAGCTTTGTCCACATATCTTCTCTGGAAATACCATCACTGGACCTAACCAGGTTACTCACAGAATCACGGGCACTTTCTCATGCTCCTCTACTAACATCATATATGCCATATATGTGCCAACAATGCCCAGGTGCTTTGTATATTGGACAGACTTCTAACTCCCTTAGACAAAGGGTCAATGGGCATAAAACAGACATCAAAACACTCCAGATCCACAAACCAGTTAGTAAACATTTCAATGGAGTGGGGCATTCTGTCAATGACCTAAAGGTATGTGTGTTACAGAAAAGGAATTATCGCTCCGTTTTGGAAAGAGAAACACCTGCGCTGGCTTTTATATTCAAATTCGGCACATTAACATATGGTTTAAATCGTGATGGGAACTTTCTGAGTCACTATAGGGGGTTGTCTGCATACTTGGCTCAATCTAATTCTTGACCTTCCCCCCAAACCCCTCCACTCTCTGATTTGCTCACCTTGATTATGTTTTTCTGATTTGTCCTCCTTGCTTACTGTTTTTGGTTCTCTGTGCCTTAAATATTGAGTCTGTTCTGGTCTGGCTATGGTCTGAAGAAGTGGGTCTGTCCCACGAAAGGTCACCTAATAAACCATTTTGCTAGTCTTTAAAGTGCTACTTGACTGCTTTTTGTTTTGATAGTGTATAGACTAGCACGGCTTCCTCTTTGTTACTACTTACATTAAGTATGTGGTAAGTCCCATTGGTCATAGCAGTAAATAGGGACCTTAGTAGCATTTGTTAGAAATTATCGAAATGTTTGCCATCAAAACATGTGACCAAAAAAACTGATTTTTCCAGTCAACATGTTCCTGGGAAATTCCACATCAACTGAAATTTTGCAGTTTTCCATCACAAACTTTTCCATAAAAGCTTTTAGATTTTGAAAATATTTCAAAGGGGGAGAGCAGGATGAAAGGTGATGGTTGAAGAGAAAAATGCAGGGTGGTGGGTGACCAATTCTGGATTGCATGCATGAAAAAGTCAGTCAAGAGCGAGGGAGAGAGAACACCCATCAGGGCAAGGATTTGTCTTCCTACATGTGTGTAAAGCATCTAGAAACATTTGAGCAGAATAATGAATCTTTCTCAGACACTTAACTTCTGTCATGCCCACTATCTCCTGAGATTCATTCCAGGTTCCATAAATGCAGCAGTGCTTGGCTCATTTATTATTGCAGGGAATGTGGCAGCAGGAATGGAAGGTTACTGAGGCTGGGAGGAATGTGTCTCCCAGAGGTCATCTGCATGAGAATGCAAACGGAGGCATGTGTGATACTGAGGCTGGGAGGAATGGGTCTCCCAGAGATCATTTGCATAAGAATGCAAAGGTGTACATGTATGATACCTTTCAGGCAAAGCCTAATAGGTAGCAAGTAAGCCATGAGATTGGGTCTATTGTAAACATGTTGTAGAATCACAATTTAAGCGGACACTCAGTGTGGGAGTTGTGAGATGGGTTGTTGTAGGGGGACAGGACAGTCGCCATAGCTGCATAAGACATTGATTGCACAGGGCTCCCTGGTTTAAAGCATTGTAAAGGAAAAGGGGGTGGGTACTAGTTAAGCCTGCTTGCTGAATGTCTTGGTTCTGCTTGTGCCTTTGTTATATAGGTATTAGCCTGGGTTAACTACCTCTCTGTTCAGCAATGCTGGAGTACCTCTCCAGGCATGAGCCTGGGTGCTTATTATGGAGACTCTGGGCTGCCCAGACACCAGTGTTCCCCTCTCAGCTTTACTGATATAGTCTAAAGGAGAGGGTAACCTCCATGTCTGGAAACCAGCTCAGAAAGCACATGGCTGTAATGGTAAGGGAGTGATGATGACAACTGGGGGGGGCTGGTAGGAGAACTGGTGGATGATGGCAGGCAGCTGGTAGAAGGAGCAGCCAGCAGGTGGTAGCAAGGGGATGCTTGCAGACAAGTGGACAGCTAGTACTGCCTGGGTGACATATCTGGGCTCTGGGTTCAGGACTGCACTGTGGGAAGTACACCCTGTAACTGTGTGTGCGGTAAAGGGCTAAGAGCCCCAGCAAGAGACTTAGTTCTACTGCATATGGGGATGGTATCTTGGTAAAGGGGTTTGTCTCTTCTTTGCTTAGATATACTGCATCTGTCACTGTAACCTTGGGGTAGGTTATGGTCATTAAACAAGCTGTTTCTATCTCAGACTCTGTGCTTGTGAGGGGGGGAGAACTGCCTTACAGGCATCCAGCACGTGGGGTGAAATTGTCCCAGGCCAGTGGGTGGGGGCTCGAGCTGGTTGGTTGTATCCTTGATAGGAAACCCCCCAGGAGTTGAACCTGGCCCTTCTGGCAGGCATCTGGCATTAATAGAAGGGTTACATTATTATTAAGCTTTGTGGCACTTAATGCATTAACTTATTGCCCCATATAACATACACACAACAACTCTTAGATCTGGTATATAAAGTATAGGCTCAGTCTACCCAAGATCCCTTTGGTCTGCCTACATTTGTGTATGTCAGCTACGTTTCTTCTGGGCAACTGCCCAAGTGCTCAGCTCACAGGGAACACTGGAGATGGTTCCCTAGTCTCCTTACCTTCCTTATCAGAGCATCTCCAGATTTTGGATAAGCTCAATGGTACCAAAACCATTCTGCAGCCCCAAGTGCCACCACCCTCAAACTCACTGAATGATGTTAAGCATCTATAGAAGCTCTCCATCCCGCACATCAGTGCCCCTAATCTCTGTCTTCTAAATCAGCCAGCTATCCTAACCAAACAGTCATCATTTCACTTGTGTGCCACCCTATTTCTGTTTTCAAACAAAGTAGGCATACTGCCTACCTTTAGATAACTACACGTTAGGTATGAACAGATTTTCTGTATGCAACTTATTTGCACTTCACTTATTTAAAAATCCATTAGGGTGTAAGAACAGAAGAAAGACCATACTGAGTCAGCCCAAAGGGCCATCTAGCTCAGTATCCTGTCTTCCAACAGCAGCCAGTGCCAGATGCCTCAGAGGGAGCGAACAGTACAGGTAAACAGCAGGTGATCCATTCTCTCACACCCATTCTCTCAGATTCTGGCAAACCAAGGGTGGGAACACCATTCCTGCTCATCCTGGGTGTAAGGAATGTGGCAGCAGGAATGCAATACTGCTGAAGCCTGGGAGGAATGTGTCTCCCAGAGATCATTTGCATAAGAATGCAAAGGGGGTGCATGTGTGATACCTTTCAGGCAAAGCCTAATGAGCAGCAAGTAAGCCATGAGATTTTGTCTATTGTAAACACATTGTTGTAAAACCACGATTTATGCTGACACTCATGTGGGAGTTGTGAGATCTCACCAATGCTCTGGGTTGTCATGGGGCATAGGGCAGTTGCCATAGCTGCATAAGACATTGATTACACAGGGCTCCCTGGTTTAAAGCATCATAAAAGGAAATGGGAGGGTTCCTAGTTGAAGTAGTTTGCTGGGTGTCTTGGATGTCTAGTTATAAGCCTGGTTTGACCAGTCCTCCCCACCTGTTGAGGGATAGGGCTAGATACTGAGGTTTTCACAAGACTCCACAGTGGCAATATTAAGAGCTGAAATTACAGAGTAGCAGCTGAAGCTACTCAGAGCTGAAATTGCAGAGTTCTGCCTCAGGGTGACCCCCCAAGTAGTGTGGCTGGTAGGAGCAATGGCAGGTAGCTGGTAAGAGGAGTAGCTAGCAGGTGGCAGTCAGTGGGATGGTGCAGACAAGTGGACAGCTAGTCCTGTCCTAGTGATGTATCCGTGGGCTCTGGGTCTGGACTGCACTGTGAGAGGTACACCCTGTAACTGTGTGTGGGGTAAAGGCTAAAAGCCACAGCAAGAGACTTGGTTCTATAGCATATGGGGATGGTATCTTGGTAAAGGGGTTTGTCTCTCCTTTGCTTAGATATACTGCGTCTGTTGCAGTAAACTTGGGGTAGGTTATTGTCATTAAATAAGCTATTTCTCTCTTAGACTCTGTGCTTGCGAGTGGTGGGGAGAACTGCCTTACAGGCACCCAGCAAGTGGGGTGAGACTGTCTCAGCCGACTGGGTGGGGGCTCAAGCCGGTTGGTTGTATCCTTGACAGGAAAACCCCTAGGAGCTGAACCTGGCTCTTCTGGCAGGCACCTGGCATTAATAGAAGTGTTACATGGGTAAGAGCCATTGATGGACCTACTCTCCATGAATTTATCTAGCTCTTGTTTGAACCCCATTATAATCTCAGCCTTCACAACATCCTTTGGTAAAGAGTTCCTCAGGGTAACTATGCATTGTGTGAACAAATATTTCCTTTTATTTATTCAAAACCTACTGCCTAGTTCTTGTGTTATGAAAACAAGTAAATAGCACTTCAAGTCACCTCTTCTGCAAGCTGAAAAGTCCCAGTTTTACTCATCTTTCCACTTCTGAAAGCAGTCCCATACCCCTAATCATTTTACCTTTTGGTGAGCCATCACCAGTCCAATATATCTTCTTCTGAGATGGCATGACTACATTTGCATGCAGTATTTGAAATGTGCATGTACCATGGATTTATATAGAGACAGGGTGGTATTTTCTGTCAGATTTATTCTTTTCTTAATAAGGCTCAAAATTCTGTTCACTTTTTTGACTACTGATGCACATTGAGCGGATGTTTTCAGACCTATATCCACAATGACTCCAAGATCTCTTTCCCGAGGGTCAACAGCTAGTTCAGACCCCACCCTTTTTAAAGGCATAGTTGGGGTTATGTTTTCCCATATGCATTACTTTACCTTTATCAATATTAAATTTCTTCTGCCATTTTGTCAACCAGTTCTGAGAAAGACGTTGGTAGATCTTTGTACTATATTTGTTACCAAAAAGGACGTGAAGTACTTTGACACCTATGCACTGTAGAAATAAAATAATGACTACTATAATGTTTGATTATTGCTCTTACAGAAGTTTTTCCACAAAAGTGTATATAACCTGGTTCCTAAAAATCCCTGACACTTTGCACAAAGACTTTAGCATTCAGCACCAACAATGGCAGCGATTTAAAACTATGCCTATCCTGTAGTGAGTCTTTGGCTGTGTCTACACTACAGTGATCTTTCAAAATAAGTTCTTCTGGAAGACTGCATCCAAAAAACCTTCTTTTAAAACATCATGTCCACACACAAAAAAGCAGATTGAAAGATCAATCTGCTCTTTTGATAGAGAGCATCCACATAGCCCCTGCTCTTTTGAAAGAATGGGCCAGGGATTGAAAAATCCAGGACCAGGCAGACTGCTGTTTCAAAAAGAAGGGCCCATGGACAGTCTATACATGCTTTTTTTTTTTTTTTTTTTTTTTTAAATCTTTTGGAAGCAGGTGCTCTTCCTCATTTGGGAGAAGAAGAGGGTCACCAGAAAAAGGTCCATGTTCTTTCGATTCAGATGAACAGAGCGCATTTTGGCTGCATCTACATCAGCAAGATCTTTTGAAAGGTTTTTCAAAAGAAGGGGGCTCTTTTGAAGGATCCCATGGAGCATCCACACACAAAAAAAGCAGTCTTTCCAAAGTAAATCAAAAGAAAGTGGTGCTCCTTTCAAAAGCACTCTTCTTTCCCATTTCAGGAAGAGCACCCCCCCTTTCAAAAGTGTCTTTTAAAAGACTGTTTCTACACATGCCACTTTCTCCAAAGTGGCATGCTACTAAACGGCAGGAAATATGCTAATGAGGTGTGGATGTAAATTCCTGGCAACTCATTAGCATAAGGTCACATGATCTGGAGGCCAGAAGATGCTCTTCTGGATTCCAAAATGGCATGTAGAAGCATGTTCCCCAAGGGATCTTCTAGAAGGAAGTCCTCCTTCTGGAGGCCCCATCTTCACAACATTTTTTGGGAAGAAGGGTCCTCCAGGAGGACCTCCTTCTGGAAGATCCCCCGGGGGCTGCACTGCTACACACCATCTTCCGGCCTCCAAATCATGTGACTTTATGCTAATGAGGCACCAGGAATTTACATCCACACCTCATTAGCATATTTTGGGCTGTTTATTAGCATGCCACTTTTGCAGAAAGTGGCATGTGTAGAAATGGCCAATGTGTGCAGATGCTCCATGGGCCCTTTTTTTCGAAAGAGCAATCCTCATGGGGCCTGATTTTTTTATCCCTGTCCCTTTCGTCTGAAAGAGCGGGGGCTCTGTGGACACCCTCTTTTCAAAGAGCAGATCACTGTTTTGGTCATGGATGCACTCTTTTGGAAGAAGTTCTTTTGGCAAAGTTCTTCTGGAAGGGCTTCTTTTGAAAGATCTCTATAGTGTAGCTGTAGCCTTTGTGTGTAGATGCTCCACAGGTTTTTTTCAAAAAAGGCCTGGCTTTTTAAAAAAAACAAAAAACTACTAGTGTAGATGCAGCCTTTGCCTTCACAAGCTTTTCCTACAACTCATAACTTTTTCTAACTATAGATTTGAACAGAACATGTTAATTTTGCCATTATTTTTAATTTAACACATACCAAAACAGCATTCAGAACTCAAGGAAAGCACCATTTTCTTAAGCATCAAGGAACAGATGTTTTTTATTTAATTTTTCTAGGTGTAAATAAAATTGCTTTTGAAGATAAACATGCAGGCAATTATTTTAAAACAATGGTTCCCTAACTGTGTTGCCGATAAGTGAACTATCCACCTAGTCCATCTTTGATTTCCACATGTTTAAAACATTGTCATCTCTGGCAAGTGGCATGGAACATCAATTAACATCAAACTAAGCTAACTTCTCTCAGTTCACTTGATTTACTTCTCTTTTAGCATTGTTGACAAGCTTAATAACAAGTTACATAAAATAGTTTGCTCTTTGTCTCTGTTACCCTCTGTTTCCCTCTCACACTTATTTATTTTTGGCTTTTACTGTTTTGATCCCACAAATTTCCCATGATAATTTGGCATTAGTCATCATATAACACTGAAGGAATTTCTGTTCTTTTGCCAGTGCTTATTAACCTGAAACCTACAGTGAGCAAGTGCCAATAAATATACAATATATCACTAAATAAAACAATGTCCAAAGCTTTCATGTATGAGCTCAGCTTGAGAGAAACATTACAATACTGCTGGACATCATATTTAAAATTCTTCCTACCCAAACTTTTTTTATTATTATTAGCTGATTTTTCAGTCTTAATCATGAGTAATTGGTTGATGAGTTTCTCCACACTTAGTTTACTTAGATGTCTCTAATTAACTCGATAATGAAACTTTGAAATGTAAAAACAACATTTAGAAATTTGAACATGAACATTACCATTTAATGAACTATACATTACAGAATGTGACTTACAGAGCAACTGGTTTGTGTGTGATGACAGCTCATAAACTCTGCTTGCAAGAAATCCAAATTTGCCATATGTTTTAACAGCATTAATCCTAAAGGTTTTGCGATTAACAGACCTATTGTTCCAAATCCGATATTTGATTTGATAGCACCATGTGTACGGGATAGGCGTAGACCAGAAGTTAAAAAATTAAAAGACTTGAAACTAGTGGCACAATTAGGACCCATTTTTTCCACATTCCCTATTAATTATAATGACTCCAGTTTGGGGGTGATTTTCTCAACATCTAATGTGAAGGAATTATACAATCCAAGAAATCAGAGGTGAAGGGAAATATCCACTAGGAGCACTTAGTTAAAAAGTGGAGGCACACATGGCCATTTACAGGCTTAGCTTTACTTAGCATGCACCATTGTGGTGAGTGCCCACAGAAACGCAGGTGCAAGTTTTCTATCTCCACATTTATGCCATGACCATCAATCTCCATGTTGAGTCATCTGGCACATAAGGTCAGCAGTCCATCTCACACTCACTCAAGGAGTATCTCTGTGCCCATCTGAACCTATGTTCCCGGATAACTCATTTCCCTCCTGACCTATCATTATTTCCCCTACTATCTCCTCCTATGGTACTTCAAATCTTTCTTCTGTTAATCAGTCATCCCAGACTCCTGGGCTGCATCTACACTACAGCCTCCTTTCGAAAGGATGACTTTCGAAACAGAACATCGAAAACCGTTCTTTCGAAAGGGAGAGTCCACACAGAAAAACAGAGACCAAAGGTGTGATCTGCTCTTTTTAAAGTCCTGGAGTGCAATTTCAAAAATGAGCGTCCACACTATGCAGGGTGCTCTTTCAAAAGTACAGGCGCAGGAAGTCCCACGGACAGGGTTGCATGGTGGATGAGCCCTTCTGGGACCACGGCCTGCCATGACCTTAAAGGTCCCTCCATGCCATACATCAGCCCACACAAGTCAAGGGCCAGGCACCTGTCCCCAGGCTCACACACTGAGGAGATGAGAGGAGGCGCCCTGGGCCCCCATGGAACCTGACTAGCCCCCCATCCCCATCCCCATCGAGGCTGTGGCCAGTGCACTGGCTGTGGTCCTGGCTGCTGCACAGCAGCGGCTACAGGCAGCCAGCCTACTAGCCACCCTCCTGCAAGTCATCCAGAGGACGCAACGTCCCCAGCCGGTCCCCTGGAGCATCTGCCGCCTGTGGAGCTTCTCCACAAACAGCGGCTGGTGGGACCGGCTGGTGTTGGAGGACTGGGGTGATGACCGATGGCTACAGAACTTCCGGATGACCAAGGGGACATTCCTAGAGCTGTGCTACTGGCTCGCCCCAGCCCCCCCAGCACCAGGACACCCGCATGCAGCCAGCACTCCCACTCCAGAAAAGGGTGGCCATAGCCCTCTGGAAACTGGCCACTCCGGACAGTCACCAATCTGTTGGTCATCTGTTCAGGGTGGGCAGGGCCACCATTGGGGCCATCCTCAATGAGGTAAGCCATGTGCATGTGGGGACCAGGGGATGGGGGGCACTCCAGCATGGGGCACCATTGAGGACCACAGGGCAGCCACCACCGAGGTTGGGACAGGGATGGGGACAGGGGCCCCAGGGAGGCCTCCCTGCAGGGAACAGGGATGGTTGGGCATGCTACACCCCACTCCATGCTCATGAGTGCATCCTCCACCCGCTCCCTGAAGGCCGTCCGGGCCATCATCAGGGTCCTCCTGTGGCAGCTGGTGTGTGTCAGGGACCTGGACGATACCATCTGGGGCTTCGAGGAGTTGGGCTTTCCAAACTGCTTCAGGGCCCTGGACAGCACGCACATCGTCATCCGGGCCCCAGAGCACAGTGGTAGGGCTTTCATAAACGGGAAGGGCTACCACTCCGTGGTCCTGCAGGCACTCGTCGACGCCAACGGTCAGTTCCAGGACATATGTGTGGGCTGGTCTGGCCGTGTCCATGATGCCAGGGTGTTCTGGAACTCGGGGCTGGGCCACTGCATGGCCGAGGGGACCTTCATCCCCCAGCGGGAGCTCCCCATTGGGGACACCACAATGCCACCCTGCATCATGGCGGACGCGGCCTACCCCCTGAAGGCCTGGCTCATGAAGCCATAAACAGCCCAGCCAGGACATTTTTAATGAGCGGCTGAACTGGGCCTGCAAGACGATGGAGCGGGCATTTGGCCGCTTGAAAGGGTGCTTCAGATGCTTCCTCATGAGGCTGGAGTTTGGCCTCTGCAGTGTGTTGGCAGTGGTTGGGGCCTGCTGTGCCCTGCATAACCTTGTGGAGGCAAAGAATGAGGCATTCATGCACGGGTGGGCCATTGAGGCAGGGCGCGGGTATGAGCAGCCCCTGCTTCCCCATGCCGCCAGGCCCAGCAGGATGGGGTGCGGGTACGGGAGGCCCTGCGCCAGGCCTTTGAGTGGGAACTTCAGTAACCACCCCACCCCCATGTATGCACACCCCACCCCCATGCAAACCCCACCACCCCCACACATGCACAGCGGACCCAGATGGAACCACAAAATAAACACTATACTTAACCGATACTACTGCTTTGCTGCCTATGTACAGGGAGGGGTATCCCAGCAAGGGGGGCTGGGGGGAACTATATCCAGGGAGTATCCCAGAAAGGGAGGCTGGGGGGAACTATATACAGGGGTGTTGAGGCCCCAGGTGGTCACCCTCTGGGCCCTGGGAGGGCCAAAGGTAAGGGCAGAAGGCCCTATTAATTTATGGGTGTTGAGGGATGGGATCCCCATCGCCTGTGTCCACCCCTTCTCCCCCCCAGGTCCGGGTGGTCCGTCATGGCTGGGCCGGGGCAGGTGGCATGGTGAGGTAGGGGTGCTGCTGGGGATGGGCCCCTGCGGGCTCCCTGGGGTCGGCATGGGAGGCGTGGGGGGCGGGGGGAATGGCCTCACCTTGGCCAGCCCTGGCCATCAACATATGGGCCAGCTGCATCAGGGCAGATGGGGGCAGGTGGGCTGGGACAAGGGCAGAGAGGTCAGGCTCGTGGGGAGGGGTTCACTGCAGGGGGTGGGGGGGAGACCGGGGGGGCAGGAGATGTCTGGTGTGGGGAGGCTGACCGGGGTAATGGGGAGGTGGTTGTGGTCGGGGGTGGGGAGGCTGACTGGGGGACTGAGGAGGTGCTTGAGGTCGGGGGTGGGGAGGCTGACCAGGGGACTGGGGAGGTGGGAGGGCAGCTGGGTGACAGGGGGATGGTGGGGTGGGGGCAGGGGGGGCAGGTGCGGGAGTGGCTTGCAATGGGGCGGCAGCTGGGTTTAGTTGGCCCACCACGGCCCGGGTCAGGGCATCCATGTTCACCGTGACCCGGTCCCAGGCCTGCCGCTCCATGGCAAGCCACTCCTGCAGCACACCAGTAAGGTCCTGCAAAGCTGCGGTATGGGCAGTGTCCCCCGCCTCCTCGTCGCTGCCCTGGTGGCACCGGCGGGTGGCCCGGCGGCGACCCCACCCAGTCCCTGCTCGGGATGCAGGCCGCTCCCCCTCGCCCTCTGTGATGGGGCTGGTCTGGCCACTGACTGTAGGAGCTGTGGAGACAGAAGGGGAGGAGGGAATGGGCCATTACTCTCAGGTGCAGGTCCCCGTGTCCTGCCCCTCCCCAGGGTATTTTTTTTCTGGTATCTGAGATTTATGGAAATATTATAATTGTGGATTTGAGAAGCTTGAAATACTAATCAGCGTTTCATCTAGTAAACTGACAAAAAGATTCCATGACTTTCCCACAAGAACAGGCTTTTGTAAATGCTTCTGCAGTCATCATAGCTCCATCACAGTGAAGGAGAGGAAGGCTTTGTAGTTTGAGGAGCAAAAACCACTCAGTCAAATCAGCCTGAGAATGCAATGAAGCTGTAAAATGGAAGTGAAGCATTTTTTCCCAAGTTGGATCAGTTACACAAAGCACCAAGGCAATATTTTGTAAGCTGGGACGAAAGTTAGAAATCAGATTGTACTTCATTAATGCAAAATATTGACAACCAAAGATTTTCAGAATATTTGATCTGTACCCTAAGAACATTCATCCAGAAGAGTAAATTCAATAACATGAAAACGAAATATTTTAATTTCATTGAATCCAAATATATTTTAATAACTCACAAACCACATTTGGAAATAAAATGGTAAACCTATTTCTTGAAAGAAGAATCTGCAAATGATTACAGGTGAAGATTAATGAAATAAGCAATATCCTCTAGGGATGGAGATTCCGCCATCTCCTGAGGCAACTCATTTCAGTGCTCCACCAACACCTTCAGTGAAATAGTTTTTCCTAATATCCAACCCAGATCTCTCCAGATGCAACCTGAGACCATTGTTCCTGGTTATGTTATCTGTCATCACTAAGAATAGCCTGGCTCCATCTTCTTTGAAACCCCCACTGAAGTAGGTGAAAGCTGCTACCTACTCCCCCCCCCCCCACACCATTCTTTTCTTCTGCAGACTACATAAGCTCAGTTCCCTCAGCCTCACTTCGTAAGTCATGTGACCCAGCCCACTAATAATTTTTGACTCTCTCCAATTTGTCCTCATCTTTTTTGTAGTGAGAGGCACAAAATTGGATGCAAAACTGCAGATGTGGTCTCACCAATTCCAAAAAGAGGAAAATGAGAGAGGTTCAAGATAATTGAAGTAGACTGGTGGTTTCTGATGGGCACTTATTTTTCCTGCATTCAGATACATGCCACTTGAAAGGAGTTTGGGGCAGTCTATGACTTTCAGAGCTTATATAGGACTGTGGCTCCCTAGTGAAGCACCATGCAGAGGCAGAGACTTGCTTTGCTAATCCTTGAGGCTTACCCTGTGTGTGAATAAAGAGCACTTTTGAAGTGGTCCTGCTTAACTAGACGCCTCTTTTGTAAAAAGCAGTCTCCATACTGATTGCTTAATGGGATCAATCCTGGTCCCATCAAAGTCAATTGCGAAACAGCCATTGATTCTAGGGGATGCAGCGCCAGATCCTGTGGTGGTAGTGAAACAATTGAAAACTAGAGTTTTCTGTCAATCTCTCCAAGTCAATATTCACATTCAAATAACATTTCTTTGACTGTGCAGGTGCTGGAACTCATTTTTTCCTGCCAAATTCACATCCTGCTCATAGATGTGTTTACTGCACTGTAGTCATCTTTCAACTGGTCATTTAGATTGGGTTCCGATGGCTATGGATTTTGTGGCATGCTGAAAACATCTCACATCGTAGAGAGCAGCAAAACCTAAACCAAACATATTTCCTCTGAAGTTGAGCTATTTAATTCAAAGTACTTTTTTCCTGCCGTTTCACTTGTTTTTTTCTGCCACATCTGTGACTACATCCACACTAGCCAAAAACTTCGAAATGGCCATGCAAATGGCCATTTCGAAGTTTACTAATGAAGCACTGAAATACATATTCAGTGCCTCATTAGCATGCGGGCGGCCGCGGCACTTTGAAATTGACGTGGCTTGCCGCCGCGCGGCTCATCCAGACGGGGGTCCTTTTCGAAAGGACCCCGCCTACTTGAAGTCCCCTTATTCCCATCTGCTCATAGGAATAAGGGGATTTTGAAGTTGCTGGGGTCCTTTCGAAAAGGAGCCTCGTCTGGATGAGCCACGCAGCAGCGAGTCGTGTCAATTTCAAAGTGCCGCAGCCACCCACATGCTAATGAGGCGCTGAATATGTATTTCAGCACTTCATTAGTAAACTTCAAAATGGCCATTTGCATGGCCATTTTGAAGTTTTTGGCTAGTGTAGACATGGCCTGTGAAACTTATCCCCTCCCATCAGTTTGACAAGTCTACAGGATTTCTAGCAGCAAATGTTTATGCTTGTTTTTGGTGTTGGTATGCTTTTCATTCTCTCAGTATTGAAGGAACTGTTTCATACAGCACACATTCCAAATATCTGAGCGAAAGACTGACGCTGGGGTTTCATAACTTCCAAAGCCAGAACTCAAGAGTCAGCACAAATGCACCAATAAATAAATAAATAAATTACCGACAACTCTCAGGCTTTTCATGAAGGTTGGAAGAGCAATTTTAAAATGAGCACAATTTCCTTCTGTTGTACGCTGGATAGTCTTCCTAACCATGTTACACTTTTGATATGGCCAAGCCGTGCTTTGGTACTCAACTTCAATAAAAAGACAAATGTTTCAAGCTTCTTATTCTCATGCTACAAATGTGTGTAGAACTGTAAATCTAGATGGCTGTTACTTCCACACAGACTAGCAGACACTCAGTCTGGTGCGGTATGAACAGCACGGTGCCCAGCTCCAGTGGCACAAGCCAACTCCTATTAGCTATTTCCTTTGTTTCTCCCATTACTCATTAAATACTGCACCATGTTTGAGTGAATGGGCACTGCTAAAGAAAAATCATTTACTTTCCCAGTAAAGGTCAAGGCAATATTTTTAAACCCCTTTTTAAAAACCAACTCAGCTGCCAAAATCTCAGTTGTGTCCTAGCATCTGAAAGAAACTTCAGAAACCCTGGATAGTTTCAGAAAGCTGAAAGCAATCTCATACACCCTGTGGTGGTTCTGAGTCTATCTGCTGAAACTGACTGAAATGTTCCTGCTGTTCTCGCAAGCGTGTATCAATAGCACAACAACACCATATACTCTAATCTGAGTTATGAGATCATCCGGTTAATTTCCTCCTTTTCCCCCAACTTCCTATTAGACTTTTTAATGCAATGCATGTTACAAAATTTCCCGCTGTGAGAGAATGAGAACCTCATTCAGTGCTTCTACTGCACACTACTACTTGGCTTCCTTTTTGTACACATTCCTAACACAAGTAGCTCAGCCACATTTTGATTTTCTTCTCAGTCACCAGTGCTCAGTTACATTTGCAGAACAACTGTGTGATACATTGCAGAAGATTAGTTTAGTTTGCACACACTAATGCCCACGTGAGTATCTCTCATCATGGAACACGTACCCACAGGCACACATGCCAAATCAACATTTTTTGTTTGTATGCTGTAAGGGAATATAAAAGGCTTTTGGTCCTGGTACTAAGATGAACCTGAGCCTGTGCACAAACTCACAGGAAGTATTGTGGAACATAGACAAGTTGTAGGGAACCTAGTTACCAATCACCTCAGAGTGCATTGCCCCCACTCCCTGCTCCTTTTGAAAACAAATTGCCAAATGCAGCCTGCCCTGGCACACGCCATTATAGAAAACCATTGATATAAGGACTAATAGTTGGGAGAGAGGAGTCTGTTAAAACAGAAAGTCACAGAATCACAGAATCAGAGGGGTGGAAGGGACCTCAGGAGGTCATCTAGTCCAGCCCCCTGCTTCAAGCAGGATCAAACCCCACTAAGTCATCCCAGCCAGGATCTTGTCAAGCCAGGACTTAAAAACCTCAAGGGATGGAGAATCCACCACATCTCTAGGCAACACATTCCAATGCTTCACCACCCGCCTGGTGAACTAGTTTTTCCTAATATCTAACGTACACCTCTCCCTCTTCAACTTCACTCCTTGTTCTGCCATCTGACACCACTGAGAACAGTTTCTCACCCTCCTTTTTAGAGCTCCCCTTCAGAAAGTTGAAGGCTGCTATTAAATCACCCCCAAGTTGTCTCTTCTGTAAACTAAACAAGCCCAAATCCTTCAGCCTGTCCTCATAGGTCTTGTGCTCCAGCCCCTTAATCATTTTTGTTGCCCTCCTCTGAACTTCCTCCAGCAAATCCATATCCTTTTTATACTGGAGGGGCCCAAAACTGGGTACAATATTATATTATAGTTGAAGGTTTACAGGGAAGAGCATGGGGGCTCTATGCCATTACTGGGCATGATAGAATAGCTGAACCTGCAGAGGGAGTGAAACAAATTAAAATTAAATACAAACTAGTTAAGAGATTGGCATGAATCTCAGGAAGCTTCAAATGACCAATGACTTTCACCTTATACCGTCTGTATTTGTGGTCATAATTACATGGTTATGGACTTCTGGTTGTGGATTGCTCCTTCCAACATGCCCATTGGTAAAGTAATCATGGATCCGTTTCTCTTCCCACTGAAGCCAGTGGCAGCATTCCAAATCACCGGTACGGCAGCTGACTAAATACGTACAGAGCAGAAGTCTATATAAAACAGAGGTTCCCAAATTTTTCGGCATCACGCCCCTCTTTTGATGCTTGAGAAACCCTCATGCCCCCTACCTCTTCTTTACCATCACCCATTCCCTTTTAACAAACAATCCAATTCATAGCTTATAGTTGCCTCGTCCCCACCCCCCCCGAATTTCTTCACGAACCCGCAATGGGGCATGTCCCCCAGTGTTGGAACCCATGATGTAACAAAGCAGTCTTGCTTGGTCCCATTGGAGGGATTCAAGGCATTTTTACTGATTTGTTTGCTTAGTTATTTGGAAATGCATTGTGTATACTGGAGACAGAAGGTGGATGAAGTAATATCTGCACCAGTTTCAGTGCAAGCAAGAGACAAGCCAACTCTGTTTAAGAGCTCGGAGTGGGATCTTCTCAAGAATTCCATGTCAGATGAACCCTGCTATTGTGGGGCACAAGGGAGTTTTGCTGGAGCCAGGATAATGCTGAGCCCATTTGAAGATCCTGCCCTTAATTCTGGTTTTCACAGTTGTACATTGCAGCTCTCATAGTCCCCTTTGCCCATTTGTTAGACTGAAAATTCCTTGGGGGCACGGAACAAGCCTTCTTATATTCTAGATTTGTATACAAACACAATGGGGCCCAGACTCTGACCCTAGCATAATATAAGTGCATAAGAATTAGTGATAAATGTTGGCAACATTATCAGCATGAGCAGTAATATATCTGTTATCCTATTGGCTACTAGAACTCTCAGGTTGTTATGCAAGTGATTATCCATTGGATGCTCTTCTTCACATTAGTACCAACATTCTCAGTTTGCAAAAGACACGCCACTTGTGCTTGGCTTTCTGGCTGGCTTTCAAATGGTAAGATGCTATCCTGACTTCTGCAGTTTAAAGAAATCACTGTGAAGAATATTCAGCAGCAAAAATAAGTAGCGGCTATAGAAATAATGCTCAAATCTTGCTGAATACTGTAAATAGACAGACACCACTGACTAGAATTCACTTATGAATTGCCAGGTAAGCTCATGTATGCCTTAACGCTCTCAAAAAGCTAAAAAAAGATCAATTAAAATATAGATAACGATGCCACAGTTTGCACCTAAAGCTAGGGTATCTTAAATTTTAAAAAATGTGTTGTTCTTACCAGATCACACTACAAGAATGATGAAGAGGCATCAAAGAGAAAATACATTAACGTTACTAGGACCACATTTCAAAAATGGATTCAAATTTTGTACCTTCATTTCTCCATCCACAATATATTACAGGCGCCATAGTTCAGGTTTGGTCAAAGGTGGCCAAAGTAGATGTGCAACCATCTTATTGGCTAAGACAGCATTTGTGTTTATGTATCAGTCACATAGATATCCAGTCAAAACAAAACACCAGTCATGTAGCACTTTAAAGCCTAACAAAATAATTTTTAGGTGATGTTATCAAGGTTGACAAATCAGAAAAATTGTTATCAAGATTGTCAAATCAGAAGAGCAGAGGTGCGGCAGGAGTGTGGGGAGGGGGGTGACCCATTATAAGGATTGTTTTACCTTCTTTGTTTTACTTAACTCTTAACTTCCCCACTCTACACCCCCCTCCTCCTGCCCCCTGCTCTTCTGATTTGACAACCTTGATAACAATTTTTCTGATTTGTCAACCCTGATAATTTTTGGACCTCTGTGCTTTATATATTGAGTCTGTTCTGGTATGGCTATGATCTGAAGAAGTGGGTCTGTCCCATGAAAGCTCATCACCTAATAAATTATTTTGTTAGTCTTTAAAGTGCTAGATGACTGCTGTTTTGTTTTGATAGAATACAGACGAACACGGCTCTCTCTCTCTGTTACTATTCAAACAGAGCTTCCTTTAGAAGAGTTCAGCTGTTTCCATTGGAATGCAAAAACATATGTGTTTGTGAGCTTTATTCATGGGTTTATATGACTGTGCATGCTGAATACAATCAGAATCCAGCAGAGGCCCCCTTTGAAAATTTAGCCCTAAATGTTAACCAGTTGCTATGTGGAGAAGTAGCACCAATTAAAATTGACCTTCATGAGTCATAGCTCCCTCAACATTAAAGAGAATACGTTCAGAAAATAGAATCAAACACTACACCTCACTGCCTATTTATTGGTATGAAAATCCTTAAGATGCCAACAAGGGACTGAACAGTGGCCGAGTGGGGACATTACCATCTGGGGCTATGTCTACATTAGGAAATAAAGTATAATTTATTAATGTCGACTTGATACCACTAGCTTTTGTAAAGTTGATGAGGAGTGTCCGCACGTTAAGAAAGTCGACAGGTCCCCATTACCTTTGCTAAGTTTGACCATGTCAGCAGTGCATTGTGGGTACCTATCCCACAATTCCGGCATCCCATTCCATTCTGGGTTTCTGTGCCAGGGTGTTATGGGAAAAAATGTGCTGCAAATGGTTTGGGTGTCTGATGTCATCACCTCAGAGTGCATTGCCCTCACTCCCTGCTCCTGTTGAAAACAAACTGCCAAATGTATTATCACACCATGTTTCCACAGCCTGCCCCTGGCATGCCACTACAGAAAACCATTGATATAATGGACTAATAGTTGGGAGAGGGGAGTCTGGTAAGACAGAAAGTCTGTTATAGCCAAGGGTTTAAAGGGAAGAGCGTGCGGGTTGCCTCATGCTCCCAGATGCTGCTCTCTGCTCTGATGGTGGCAGCTGCTGGGGCTTACAGCCACCCATGCTCAGGGCAGAGCATAGAGGCTTGTTCTGGTTCAGGGCAGAGCATGTGAGGCTCAGGATCCCAGCTCCTCCAGCCATGGCCAGGGATCCCTTTACAGTGCTGTACAGTACTCTATTTTCTTTATGGAGGAGGACAGTAGCCTGTTATTACCGATGCCTGGTAAAACAGGGTCTGCCATATCGAGGGTTTACCGTACAAGACTAGTGGGCCAGTCCTGAGAAATGTAAAATGAAGAAATAAAAATCTGTAAAGTTTCAATTTGGAGCTATTGAATTTGGTTTGGGGGTACTGTTGAAATGCTTCATTTTAATAGCGTTACTTTGATTCATTTCATTTTGACCTGGCAGTTATGTGGTAGGCAGGCAGCCACATGGTGAGGTGGGCAGCCAGAGAGCACAGCAGCTGTGTGGTGGGAGGGCAGCCGCACGGTACAGAGGGCAGCTGGAGAGCCTGGCAGCCACATGGTGCAGAAGTCCTCTGGACAGCCCCGCAGCTTCATGGTCTTGGGAGGGGGGATTGAGCAGAGAGCAGCCAGAGAGCCTAGGCTAATTCCTGCTTCCTACTTCCTGCTCACCTGAGCTGCATCTACACGTGCACGCTACTTCGAAGTAGCGGCACCAACTTCGAAATAGCGCCCGTCGCGTCTACACGCGTCGGGCGCTATTTCGAAGTTAACTTCGACGTTAGGCGGCGAGACGTCGAAGTCGCTAACCTCATGAGGAGATAGGAATAGCGCCCTACTTCAACGTTCAACGTTGAAGTAGGGACCGTGTAGACGATCCGCGTCCCGCAATGTCGAAATTGCTGGGTCCTCCATGGCGGCCATCAGCTGGGGGGTTGAGAGATGCTCTCTCTCCAGCCCCTGCGGGGCTCTATGGTCACCGTGGGCAGCAGCCCTTAGCCCAGGGCTTCTGGCTGCTTCTGCGGCAGCTGGGGATCTATGCTGCAGGCACAGGGTCTGCAACCAGTTGTCAGCTCTGTGTATCTTGTGTTGTTTAGTGCAACTGTGTCTGGGAGGGGCCCTTTAAGGGAGCGGCTGGCTGTTGAGTCCGCCCTGTGACCCTGTCTGCAGCTGTGCCTGGCATCCCTATTTCGATGTGTGCTACTTTGACGTGTAGACGTTCCCTCGCTGCGCCTATTTCGATGTTGGGCTGAGCAACGTCGAAGTTGAACATCGACGTTGCCGGCCCTGGAGGACGTGTAGACGTTATTCATCGAAATAGACTATTTCGATGTTGGCTGCACGTGTAGACGTAGCCCTGGAGAGCAGTGGAGGTGAAAGTGATGGTCCACTTTCTTCAGGTCTCCACCCCTACCAGAACAGACTCAATATATAAAGCACAGAGGTCCAAAAGTTGTTATCAAGGTTGACAGATCAGAAAAATCGTTATCATTGTTGGCAAATCAGATAGAAGAGCAAGAAAGGGGGGTGAGGAGTGAGGAAGTAAGTGTTAGATAAATGTTAGATCAAACACCAATGTGAAAGAGTCTTTATAATGAGTTAGGTAATTGCTATCCCTGTTCAAACCATGTGTGAATGTGTCAAATTTGAATATGAATATTAGTTCCGAACATTCTTTCTGTAGAGAGTTGTTAATGTCTCTCTTTTGTAGAACACAAACTGTCAGGTCTTCGACAGAATGGCCCCCTGCATTAAAGTGCTGGCTGACAGGGCTGTGTATTTGGAGATTTTTCTTTTCTGCTCTATGTCTATTCATTCTTTGGCGAAGTGTTTGCTGTCTGTCCTATATACAAAGTATGTGGGCATTGTTGGCACATGATGACATATATGACGTTAGTTGAGGAACAGGAGAATGTGCCCATGATTCTGTAATGAATGTGGTTAGGTCGAATGATGGTATCTCCAGAACAGATATGTGGACAAAGTTGGCAATGGGACTTGTTGCAAGGAAAAGTTCCAGGATTAGTATTATTGCGGTATAGCCTGTGGTTGCTAGTGAGAATCCTCATAAGGTTATGAGGTCATCTCTAGGACAGAATGGGTTTGTCACCTAGGGACTTCTGGAGTGTGGCTTCATGATTTAGGATCGGTTGTAGATTTTTAATGATGCACTGCAGTGGTTTGAGTTGAGAGCTATAGGTAATGAGTGGTGTTCTGGTTTTTTTCTGGGGGGGCGCTATCTTGGAGTAGTGGGTTTCTGGGTGTGCCTCTGGCCATGCTGATTTGTTTTTTTTAACGTCTCTCAGTGGGTAATTAAGGTTTGTGAAGGTTTGGTAGAGACCTTGTAGTTTTCAGTCTCTGTCAGTAGGATCAGAGCAGATGCAACTGTATCTCAGGGATTGACTGTAAACTACGGATCATGTCGTGCGTGCAGGATGGAAGCTAGAAGCATGTAGGTAAATGTAGTGGTCAGTATGTTTCCAGTAGAGAGTGGTATTGATCTGGCCATCAGTGATTTGAACTGTAGTGTCCAGGAAATGTGTTTCTTGTGTGGAGTGGTTAAGGCTGAAGTAGATGGTGGGATGCAGATTGTTAAAAAGTCTGTGAAATTCTTCTAGAGTCTCTTTAACATGGATCCATTTGATAAAAATGTCATTGATGTATCGTAAGTAAAGGAGAGGTAGCAGGGGATGAGAGCTGAAGAACCATCATTCCAAGTCAGCCATAAATATATTAGCATATTGTGGGGCCATGCGGGTGCCCAAAGCAGTGCCACTAATCTGTAGGTATAATTTGTCCCCCAAATGGAAATAATTGTGGGTGAGAAAAAAATTATGTAGGTCAGCTACTTGATTGGCTGTGGTAACATCAGGGATGGTATTCCTGATTGCTTGTAGTCCATCTTTGTGTGGAATATTAGTGTAGGGAGCCTCTACATCTGTTGTGGCAAGGATGGTGTTGTCAGGAACTTTTCCAATGATTTGTAATTTCCTCAGGAAGTCATTGGTATCTTGGAGATAGCTGAGATGGTTGGTGGCATAGGATTTGAGGAGGGAGTCTCCATAGCTGGATAAGCCAGTAGTAAGGGTGCTAATACCCAAAATGATAAGGTGTCCAGGGTTTCCAGGTTTGTGGATTTTTAGGAAGTAATTCAGGTCGGGGCTCAGATGGTGTGACTGAATGAATAAGGTCCTGAGTAAAATCAGGTAGTTCCTTAAGTAGATTCTTAAGTGTAGTTTCTTTTGAAAATCTGAAGTGGGATCAGAGGAGAGAGGTCTAAAAAATGTGCTGCTGGAGATTTGTCTGGCAGCCTTCATAGTCTGACTTATTCATGATGACAACAGTACCCCCTTTGTCAGCTGGTTTGATTCTAACGTCTGGGTTATTCTTGAGACTCTGGACAGCATACTGTTCATCATAGTTGAGACTGTGTCTCATTTGGTGTTGTTTGCATACAATGTCAGTCTGCGCATGATTGCGGAAGTATTGAATGTAAAAATACAGTCTGTCATTACAACCGTCAGAGGGAGTCCACATAGAGTTCTTCTTTTGGTTTTGGTGGGATGGGTGGGGTCAAGCGAGTCACACTGATGTTCACAGGTGTGTTGGAAGAATTCTTTTAGATGGAGATGGTGAAAGAAGGCTTTGAGGTCACCACAAAATTGTATTAAGTTTGTGGAGGAAGTGGACCAAAAAGAAAGACCCCTGGATAAGAAATACTCTTCTACTGGGCTGAGTGCGTAGCAGGAAAGGTTAACAGTATTGTCCAGTGAGCTGTGGTTGTCGTAGTTGTAGTATCCTGAGGTATGAAGTAATTTAGATAATTTATTGTTCTTTCTTTTTGTAGGGAGTGGAAGTGTGTTTTATAGATTTCTCATCTAGTACAGGTAAAGTCTCATTCTGTGGGATCTTGAGTGGATGCCTGATTATGGAGAAGAGTTTCAAGTTCAGAGAGTTCATTCTAAATCTTCTCTTGCTTGTTGTAAAGGATTTTGATCAAGTGGTTCTTCAGTTTCTTAGAGAGTGTATGGCACAGATTCTCACTGTAGTCAGTGTAGTACATTGATTGTAATGGGGTTTTCACTCAGTCCCTTGAGTACAATGTTCATCTTCTTGCATTTTGAGACAACGATGCTATCTGTTTGGACATGACTATCTCTCTGTTACTAGCTCTAGAGGTATTCTGTATGTAACCCACAATGCCCCACAGTGCTCCACTCTGGCCACTGCTCTCCAGGTGCACAGGAATTAGGTAAAATGAAGACCATGAATTTCAAATTGAGATCAGGAAGCCTGTGCTGCAATTCATTTCCAAATTTGACACCATCAGCCCAGGACTTAACAGAGACTGGGAATGGTTGGCCAATTACAAAAGCAGGTTTGCTACTCCTGATGTTCACACCTCCACATTAGCTACTGATAATGGACCATGTCCTCCATGACTGAACTGACCTGATTTCTCCTCTCTTGATGTTCCTTACTCCACATTAACTGCTGATAATGGGCCACATCCTCCATGACTGAAGAGACCTTATCAACTCTGCCCCTCTCCTTGACTGAGACTCCCTCTTTAAACCCTTCTCTGGAACCCCCACCACTCATGCATATGATAAAGGGGGTCTTTCCCATGAAAGCTTATGCTCCAAAATATCTGTTAGTCTATAAGGTGCCACAGGACTTCTTGTTGTTTTTAAAGATACAGACTAACTCCACTACCCCTCTGATACTTATCTCTACACTTAGTATTTTCTTCTGTGCTGCCAGGCGCCAGCCACTGCCCCACCGCACCATGTTTCAAGGCGCTCAGATATCTTATTATTTAATTTGCTGGGGTAGGAGACTTTCTTTTCATTTATTGGAAAGTCAGTTTGCCCCCCAGCTGATTTACTGCCAACATTTCCAGCCACTTGCACATTGGATATTAGAAAAGTCCATCAGCTAATCAACTGTAAAACTCTGAAAAAAGAACAGCTATGGTTAAATCAAGTCAGTTCAAACAGTCTCATATGTTATTGAAACTTCTTAGCAAAGCATCCTTCCGCATGGTGGGAGGAAAGCAAGAAGACTAAATGGAAACAAGTGGAACTAATTTTACTCCAAGAGACCTGTTCACTAAGCATTACTGACAGAGGGACACATTGCCCCAGGGTGCACTCTATACATGCATACATCATATATCTCAAGAGGAACTATAGTGGGCTATTCCCCTTCTCCCACCTTGTGCATCTGTCTTGTTTGTCTAGAACACAAGTTCTTCAATGCACTTCTATCCTCTATTTGTACAGCTCTTAGTGCAATGAAGGCCCTATTCTTGGCTGCTCATTAGACCATTATCAGCATGATTAGAGAAGAACTGCATCTTCCTTAGGGGTTGATCCTGCTTGAAGCAGGGGGCTGGACTAAATGACCTCCTGAGGTCCCTTCCAGCCCTATGATTCTGTGATTCTGTGATTCCTGAGACACATGCTTTCCCCAGTTCTTTGTCTGCGCATCTTGGAAAAGCTTGTACCATTAAATGTAATCCAGCCATTGTACATAAGGACGGGCTTTTCAAGGCATTTCAATGTTGAGTTAACTCAATGGGAGTTTTAACATTGACTTTACAGGAAGCAGAGGTAGCTCACTACCTAATGCCTCAACCTCTAGGACTAGCCTATGCCTGTAGAAGTGAATGGCAAACTCTATTGACTTTAACGGCAGCAGGATCACACCCTCTCTTTTCAGAAGTATCCAACTATTAAAGCTATAATTTAAGTGTGTGCAGTAACAGTCACCATACCTAAACTTCTCTTCTGCTATGTATATTTCATGCATGTAGGTAACAACCTTAACAGTTAGTTCCTTTACTTTCAAGGTTTAATTTTAAAGTGTACAGATCTAACTACCTTAACTCTAATCATTTCAAAGATTTTTGTTAGACACACACACACACACACACACATATACAGAGCTGTGTTAATTGACAGCATACCTTATACCTTCATAAAGGTCCTTCTACACAGGTAAGCTTCAAGAGTGCATTTCTTAATCTAATAAAATATTTATCATATCTGAGATCTAAGTGTACATATTCAATCTTTTATGCACACCTTTTCATGATTCATGAGATTCACCCATGATGTGAGTTCTTTTCATTACAGTTTGTTTTTAGGTATCATTGTTACCCATTTTACAACCAGAATAATACCCAACTGACAAATATCAAGCAGTGCTTACTGACTGATACAGATTACAGAGAGTTGTGAATTATGGTAGCTCTCTTCTCTCTGTAAACAAAAAAAGATTAAATAAAAATCAAGGATCATGCAAATTTATGTGGAAGCATTAGATCAGGTTAGAAAAAGCAGGTTTTGTGTTTTTTTCACCCCAAATATGATACCACATTTTTGAGATAGTCTGATACAAGTAAGACATCAGATTTTCAAAAGCAACTTGAGGTTTATATGTATAAACTTAGAGGGATTTTTGGAAGTCATGCTGTTCCAATCAGCTAAGTTTGCTTTAGTAGTTTGGGGGAGTTTAGTTTAGTGGTCAGAACAATGAACTGGCCATTAGGATGTCTTGATTCTAATCCCAGTTCTGCCACTGTAACAGTGAAACCTTGTGTAAGGTATATTGTTTTTGGACTAATTTTGCAGAAGAGGTCAAGGAAAGTGAGCACTGAGAAGATATCTGTGCAATATATAGAGTTCTGTTAGCTAGCAGTGCTAGGCAGATGAGAGCTGACTTGGCCATGGAGGAGCCAATAACATAGATTTGTAGAAGACTAGAGTTTGAAGAGACCTCAGGATGTCATGTAGTACAACTCCTGCTCAAATTAGGACCAGCCCCAACTAGTCATTCTAGCTAGGGCTTTATCATGCCTTATGTTGAAAACTTCTAACTGTTTCACGACCCTTCCAGTGAAGTGGTTTTTCCTACCATCCAAGCCAGACCTCCTCCACTGTAACTTGAGACCATTGCTTCTTGTTCTGACATCTGCCACCACTGAGAACAGCTCCATCCTCATTGGAATCCCCCTTCAGGTAGTTGAAGGCTGATATCAAATCTCCCCTCATCCTTGTCTTCTGAAGACTAAATAAGACCAGTTCCCTCAGACCCTCCATCTGCCCCAGCCCCTTCATAATTTTTGTTGCCTTTCTTTGACTCTCTCCAATCCACCTCCTTTCAGCAGAGGGGGCCCAAAACTGGACACAAGACTCCAGACGCAACCTCACTAATGCCAAATAGAGGGAAACAATCACTTCCCTTGATCTGCTGGTAATGCTCCTACTAATGCAACCCTTAACTTCCTTGGCAACAATGGCACACTGTTGACTCAGATCCAGCTTCTCATCTGCTGTTATGTCCAGGTCCTTTTCGGCAGAACTGCTGCTCAGCCACTTGGTCCCCAGTCTGAGGCAGTGCTTGAGATTCTTCCTTCCTAAGTGCAGGATTTTGTTCTTGTCCTCATTGAACCTCACTGGATTTATTCTGGTCTACTCTGATTTGTCCAGGTTGCTCTGGACCCTATTCTTGCCCTCCAGCCAATCTAGCTCTCCACCTGCTTAGTGCCAGTCTCTAGCTTGCTCAGGTTGTAATCCATCCCCTCATCAAGATCATTAATGAAGATGTTGAACAAAACCAGCCCAAGGACTGACCTCAGGGGCACTCCACTTGATAGTGGCTGTCAAATAGACATCAAACCTTTGATCACTTTCCACAGAAGCCTATCATATAGCCAGCTTTCTGTCCTCCTTATAGTCCATTCATCCAGGTCATACTTTAACTTTTTTGTCAAGAATATTGTGGAGGAGCATGTCAAAAGCTTGTCTAAAGTCAAAGTACATCACTTCCATCACCTTCCCCATATCCCCAGAGCTACTTATCTGGTCCTAGAAGGCAAAGTTGGTCAGACATGATGTACACTTCATGAATCAACATTGACTGTTCCTGAGCTAACTGTTCCTCTCCTCCAAGTGTTTCAAAATTGATTCCTTGAGGATCTTCTCTATGATAACATCATAGTTTCTTAACTGTGCCAGGCCTTCCAATTCCCTGTCTTTGTTTCCAAGGCTTTTTGCATTAAGTACAGGCACCTAACATAACTTGGTGATTGTCCTGCTTTCTTTTTCATTTTTCCACTTACTCTAGGATTTATGTCACCATCCTCCAGAGAACTTAATTTAAAGATCTTCTCACTACATTATCAAGGCTGCTTATAAAGATGTTCTTCCCTCTCTTTATTAGGTGGATACCATCTCTTCCTAGCAATCCTTATTCTGGAACAAAATCCCATACTTGAAGAATCCAAAGCCCTCTCTCTGACATCACCTAAACAACCACACTTTCACCTCCACAATTTGATTATCCCTTCGGGGGCCTTTTTCTTTAATAGGGAGGATGGATGAGAACACAGCTTGTGCCTCAAACTCCTTTTTTCATTCTTACCAGAGCCACACAGTTAGCAATGACCCATTCGAGCTAATTCTTAGCAGCATCATTAGTGCTCATGTGGAGAAGTAGGAATGGGTATCAATTCAATGGCAGACACTCCATCACATCTTGAATTTTATACCCAGGCAAACAGCACACTTACTAAGTTTTCTGGTCTGGGTGGAAGATGGATGATGCTGTCCCCTTTGCAATGGAGTCCTTGACCACCACCACCTGTTGCTTCTCCTGGGGAGTGGTGGTCATAGAACCCACATCGTTAGGACAATGCGACCTATGCCTTCCATTCAATGGAGTTTCCTTCTGAACCCTTCTCTCAGATAACTCTTACAAACCATTTTCTGTCAGAGTACCTGTGCAGAAAGACTAAAAATGGTTTCTTACTGCTAGCTGCATTAGGTTATATATGAGTTATCCTCTTTCTTCTTCTAGAGGATACATGCTGCTAATTTTTCTCTCCACTCTTCACTGCCCTTTCTGATGCCTACAGTACGAAAAGTTGATTTCCATCCAGAGTGTCTTCATTTTCTGTCATGCAAGGCAGGTAGTCCTTTAACCTTCTCTTCCAATATGGGGACCAGCTTGCACTTTGCTCTGATGAAGTCATGTCTATCCCCTGGGTAAAAGGCTAACATGACACATCTTGTGCAGGTCGCAACAGCTGATAGCTCACTAGCCATATTGTTCTCCTAGGAACTCCTTCAGATGCTGCATTTACTCTCAAATAATCCTGAATGGCACAAAACCTCGTATTCTATTTTCTTCTCTGCCCAATAGTAGCCACATACTGCTACAAGAGCAGGCTGTCTAACATCTTTTTATAGATAGTATTACTTCAAAGTACACCCCCCCCAGCACTCATTGAAGCATTCTTCCCATCCTTTGCCAGATACCACCATGAATAGTCACTCTCAACTCCACTAGCACAGCTCTGGCTTAAAATACAATCCTATGTCTCCAGGCAGATCCTCCCAGTTCCTCCAGAAAGTGTACACTGAAGTGACCTAAAAGGACCTTGCAAGTCTTAGCTGCAAAGCACTTGTACAGCATCTTTAGGAGAGGACTGCCAAAATGCACAACATTATTTACAGTTACTATTATTGTTATATGTTAAACAATATGAATCACTTTGTTACTCTTCCTTAGCCTGTCAAGATTTTCTTCAGATGTATGTGTTTTAAGCATGTGGACCAGAAATTTGATCCTGTAAGGCACTGAACGCATCTGTTGGGTGCTGTTGGCTAAACTCAATAGAAGGCAAGAGCTCAATGCCTTACATACACTAGCCCTGAGAAATACAAGGAGTAAGGAAAAACTGATAGAGCTACAATACAAACTTATTCTGAAAGCAATATAACATCTGATATTACATAAGATTCTCTCTATGTTGTAGTAAAAAAAACATTTTGACTTTCTAAACAATTTAGCCGATGTGTTTTGGTAACTTAATTGTATTGCATAGAAAGTAAGAAAAATATTTTAAAGCTGTATCCTTGAGTATATATTCTTTAAGGCTATAGCTACACTGTAGGGCCGCGTCTACACGTGCATGCTACTTCGAAGTAGCGGCGCCAACTTCGAAATAGCGCCCATCACGGCTACACGTGTTGGGCGCTAGTTCGAAGTTGAAATCGACGTTAGGCGGCGAGACGTCGAAGTCACTAACCCCATGAGGGGATGGGAATAGCGCCCTACTTCGAAGTTGAACGTCGAAGTAGGGCACGTGTAGACGATCCTCGTCCCACAACATCGAAATAGCGGGGTCCGCCATGGCGGCCATCAGCTGA
This sequence comes from Carettochelys insculpta, assembly GCF_033958435.1. Classification (NCBI taxonomy): domain Eukaryota; kingdom Metazoa; phylum Chordata; order Testudines; family Carettochelyidae; genus Carettochelys; species Carettochelys insculpta. The sequence goes on along the minus strand of NC_134150.1, from coordinate 10,640,582 downwards.
GGGGTTGAAAGACGCTCTCTCTCCAGCCCCTGCGGGGCTCTATGGTCACCGTGTGCAGCAGCCCTTAGCCCAGGGCTTCTGGCTGCTGCTGCTGCTGCAGCTGGGGATCCATGCTGCATGCACAGGGTCTGCAACCAGTTGTCAGCTGTGTGGATCTTGTGTTGTTTAGTGCAACTGTGTCTGGGAGGGGCCCTTTAAGGGAGCGGCTTGCTGTTGAGTCCGCCCTGTGACCCTGTCTGCAGCTGTTCCTGGCACCCTTATTTCGATGTGTGCTACTTTGGCGTGTAGACGTTCCCTCGCAGCGCCTATTTCAATGTGGTGCTGCCCAACGTCGAAGTTGAACGTCGACGTTGCCAGCCCTGGAGGACGTGTAGACGTCGCTACATCGAAATAAGCTATTTCGATGTAGTGTGCACGTGTAGACATAGCCTAGCTGTAACTTGAAATAACATATGTAATTTGCATTGTGCAAATTGTGCAATTTACTTTGAGTTAACTTATTTTGAACTTGGCGCCATCCACATGGCACTGAACTTTGAAATAAGCATCTATTTCAAAATTTCTGCTACCCCTTGTATGTCAAGAGATACTGGAACCAGAATTCAACACTCAAAATAGCACTGCTATAGTTGCTATTTCAGGATACATTTGTAGTATGGCCATAGCCTAAGTGAATAAATCCCTCCATTCAAATTGGAGCCACTCTCCTGTTCTTGATTTTGGAGACAGAAAAAAAAACATAGTAATTTTCTACCACTTAATTAAATTCAAAATTTGCTAAAATGCAAGCTATACATAGAAGATAGAGCGAGTGTGTTTTCTCATTGAAATTGGTGAATGAGAAGGCAGCACAGGTGGCAACTTAACCAAATGCTAAATTAGTAACAGTGTGTCTGTGGACTTAATTCTAATACTTAATTAACATTGTATATGTACACAAATACAAATATAAATTATATCTACAGATATAAATATTCTCTGTATAAATAGTAAATTAATATTTTATGCACACATGCACCTTTGGCATATATGTTTTATAACACTTAAGTAAAATATAAATTATGTCTCAAATAGCAAGTTCAGGATTTCATCTTTCCCCCAAAACAACTAATGCCACAAACATTTGAAGATGTTCCTGGAGAATGTACATTGAATGGAGTGCATGATGCAGTATTAACTGCATGCTCGTTAGGAGCACTGGTCAACAGAAGGAACTATCAGGGTGACAACAATTTATCTTTCCTGTACTGGAGAGCCCCAAGATACATGCACTCAAATTGCGCAGATCTCGGGTTAATGTGACTCTGAGTGGTGGGGAACTGGCACCAGGCCACTCAAAGGAGAGGGGAAAGTGCCAAGATGCTGCCACTGACAGAAACAGCTGCTACCCCGACAAACGGAGAAACCTGACTCTCACTTTCCTGACAGAAACAGTTTCCCCACTCCTGTTGGGGCAGCAGCCTCCCAGCTCCTGTCAGGGGTGGCAAGAGTCAGGCTGCTGCCCCCAACAGAAGCATTTTCCAAGCTCTTGTCAGGGGCAGCAGCCTGACTCTTGGTTGCCACCACTGACAGGAGAGGTGGAACTGACCAGCATTGCTGTGCTGCTCAGTTTCCTGGCTCCAGCAAGCAGTGGGGAGCTGGGATCCAGGCGGCAGTCCTGGTCAGTTTCCTGGCTCTGTGCAAGAACGCAACCCCTGCATAAGCTGGGAGTCTACTGTACTTTTGTTTCCCCATGTGTAAAATGGGGTGTGTGTGTTGCTATTGTGTTACATTTGTAAAGCACTTTGAGACTAAAGCATGCATACACAGCAGTTTTCAGTGATTCTGAAAACTCTTCATTTAGTCCAGTTTTTAAGGATTCACCTAACAGAGTTTCCACAGCAGAAAGTTTTGAGATTAACTCCTTGAGGGGAGGAGGGTGAATGTATTATTACATCATACAGTATACAGACCAAGACTTTTTAAGGCCTTTAACAGAGTATAGAATGAGACACATTCCCTTCCACAATAACAGAGTCTAAGGTTCATTGTCTCCTTCCACTGAAATCAGGAAAAGATTTGCCTCTGACTTCAGGGGAAGACGGTCCAGACTAACACAGATAAGATGAATAAGATCCCTAGTGCAGTAAGATTTTAAAGAAGTCACCAAGGCGCAATATGGCAGGAGTGTTGTAGTATTTTCGTCATTACTGCTTAGGGTTACTGAGTGTCCTACATTCTAGCCCTATAGGTCAAGCGGAAAATCCACATTCTGGCATCACAGAAAAAGAGATTTTTGTCACTACAAAATATTAGCATATGAATATGGAATTCATTGACTAAATTTGCCTTCAGAGCAGGACTGTGTCTGTGATCCACTCTTTTGTATTTATTTATTCGGCTTCTTCACTGCTTTTGGCAATTTAAATTTGTGAGCTGGTGTAATAAGTGCTTCATCATGAAGTTTCCCTTTACTTGTTAACTAAAAGTAAATATGAAGTAGAGGTCTAGAATTTTCTTCCTAGTTCTCATTTGCACTATGGATCATTTGGGTTGGGCGTGCTCATTTGATATATTTTTTTTTCTAGGAAATGGTGGCATGGACTCTTACTAGCATGCACATTTGCAGTCCATCACATCAAGGACTTGTTAATATATTCAGGATTTGTTTCAATGGGATAGTGAAAACCGAAAGGAGTTTCTTTTAAGTTGCGTCTACACGTAAGCGCCCATTCGAAAGCGCAAAAATCAAAGTTCGGCTTTTGAAAAAGCGGCCATCGAAACAGAGCACCCGCCGCCATTTTTCAGATCGGCGTTCCGATCCGCTCTTTCAAAGCGCCACCCTGGTCTTTCAAAAGAGAGCGTCCACACGGCTCCAAGCTCTCTTTCGAAAGAAGGGAGGCAGGAAACACCACAGACGGGGTCCCATGGCCAACAAGCCCTTCCGGGGCCACAGCCAGTCGCTTCCTTTAAAGGGCCTCTCCCTCCGCCCTCCCTTCTGCATGAACCGAGTGCTGCCCAGCCTGTTCCTGCCTGGCAGAGCCCACTCATGCCCATGGAAGCCCAGCGACAGCTCCTGCAGGCGGACGCCCTCATTATGGACGCCCTGCTGTCAGTGCTGTGCTCCCTCGCTGCAGCTGCACCTGAGCTAATCAGGAGGCTGCAAGGTCCCCTGGGGGCCATGGGGCTCATCCCCCTGGGGCACCACCGGGTGCGCCCCCCCAGGTGCCCCAACACCTCTGGACCCACCCCAGCAGCACTGACTGGTGGGAGTGTGTGGTGCTAGAGGAGTGGGGTGAGGAAATGTGGCTGCAGAACTTCTGCATGTCGAGGCAGACCTTCGACGAGATCTGCCACTGGCTCACCCCCACACTCCAGCACCAGGACACCTCCATGCGGCCAGCCCTCACCCTGGAGAAATGGGTCGCAGTCACCATCTGGAAGCTGGCAACCCCGGACTCCTATCGTTCCGTGGGACAGCAGTTCAGGGTGGGCAAGGCTACCATCAAGACTGTCCTTATGGAGGTAAGGGGGGGGGCAGGAGGTGGGGGGGCTGGGGCAAGGGGAACCCTCCCCTGCAAGGGGCTGGACAGGCCAGGGGCCGGACGGAAGGGGGGTAGAATGGGCCCAAGGCAGGGGGCCATGGCCGCCACACCTGCTCTAGAGCACATATCCCCCTTCTCCCTCTGCAGGTCGTCAGGGCCATCAACGTGATGCTGCTGCATAGGGTCGTCTGCCTGGGGGATGTGGACAACACCATTGCTGGCTTCCAGGACCTGGGCTTCCCGAACTGCATCGGCGCTTTGGACGGCACACATATCCCCATCTGCGCCCGCCACACAGCGCTGGCCAGTACATCAACTGGAAGGGCCACCATTCGGTGGTGCTGCAGGCCTGAGTGGATGTGAGGGGCCAGTTCACCAACCTCTGTGTGGGCTGGGCCGGCCACACCCACAATGCCTGGGTCTTCCGGAACTCCGGCCTCTGCCACCGCATGCAGGCCGGCTCCTTCATCCGCCAGAGGGAGATCCCCATGGTGGAGGACGTCACCATACTGCTCTGCATGGTGGCAGATGCGGCATACCCCCTGCAGCCGTGGCTCATGAGGCCCTACACGGGACACCTTGACCTCACCTGGGAGGCGTTCAATAAGGGCCTCAGCCATGCCCGCAACGTGGTGGAGCAGGCCTTCGGGCATCTAAAGGGGCGCTGCAGGTGTCTCCTCACCCGGCTGGAGGTCGGGGTCCCCAACGTGCCCCACATGGTCATCACCTGTTGCGTCCTCCACAACATTGTGGAGGGAAAGGGGGACACCTATGTCCCCGGGGGGGGCCCTCTGGCTGGTGCTGTCTATGAGCAGACGGGCGCCACCCCCATCCGCCAGGTCCACCAGGGCTACGTCTACACTAGCCCCAAACTTCGAAATGACCACGCAAATGGCCATTTCGAAGTTTACTAATGAAGCGCTGAAATGCGTATTCAGTGCTTCATTAGCATGTGGGCGGCCGCGGCACTTTGAAATTGACGTGCCTCACTGCCGCATGGCTCGTTCCGATAGGGCTCCTTTTTGAAAGGACCCCACCTACTTCGAAGTCCCCTTATTCCCATCAGATCATGGGAATAAGGGGACTTCGAAGTAGGCGGGGTCCTTTCGAAAAGGAGCCCCGTCGGGACGAGCCGCACAGCAGTGAGGTGCGTCAATTTCAAAGTGCTGCATCAGCCTGCATGCTAATGAAATGCTGAATATGCATTTCAGCGCTTCATTAGTAAACTTCGAAATGGCCATTTGCGTGGCCATTTCGAAGTTTGGGGCTAGTGTAGACACGGCCCAGGACGGCCACTGCATCCAGGAGGCACTCAGGCAGGCCTTTGCCGATGGCCACCTCTGACCCGCAAGCATGCCCATATCCCATGCACGTCCATCACCCACCATCCCTGCCACCCCCACCCCCACCAGCACCGCACCCGCACATCCACCAGCCACCAGCCACCAAGGAGCACAGCACGGAGTGGTGAATAATGAAGAAATGTTTATATAACTTGGGTGTTTGGAATAATATGTATGGGGAAAACCTAACTTGGAGGGAGGAACCTAACTTGGAGGGGTGCTGGGGGGAACCTAACTTGGAGGGGGCAGGGGGAACCAACTTGGGGGGGGTGGGGGGAATCTAACTTGGAGCGGGGTGAGGTACTCATTGCGGGGCAGAGGTGGTGGGCTGCGAACCCCATCGGCCCCTGGAGCCCCTGACCCCCCCCAGGTGTGGGGTCCCTGGCCGGGGGGGGGGAGGGTGACAGTACCACCAGCAAATATTGCCAGCGGGTGGGCCTGGTGGGGGTAGAGGGGGCAGGCTCGGTGGAGGCGGCGGGGGCATGCTCAGTGGGGGCAGGGACAGCAGGAGGAGTCTCCAGGGGGGCCAGGAAGCAGGCCATAGTGGCTGTGTGCTCCCACACAGCCTGGCCAATGCCCTGGAGCATGTCCAGCATCCTGTCCCAGGCCGCCCTCCGCCACTCCAGATCCACCCAGGTGAGCTGGAGGTGCTCCTCAGCTACCTCGGCCTGACGCTGGCTAGCCTGGTCTTCCTCGGGCCAGCATAGGGCCCTCCAGCCATGGCCCCGATGGCGCCCTGCTTGGGGTGGCGTCCGGACGGCTGCAGTTGGTGGTTCTCCGGCACGAGGGATGGTGCGGGGCTCTCCTGGATGGTGTGGCTCTGTGAAGAGGAGGAGAGCATGTCAGTAGTGTGCCCCAGACAGATGGGACCCGGCTGTGGCCTACCCACCCGAGCCCACCCCATGGGGCCCCCGCCCCCACAAGGGACACTGACCACCCAGGGAGCACCAACCCACTCCCTCCCCCAGGACCAGGCCTCCCAGCCTGTGTGTGATTCCGGGGTCTCTCCCGCAGGTGGCCCTTCCCAGCCTTTGGTATGCGGGCCCTGGGCGCCATCTGGCACTGATCAGCCACCATCCCTGTGCGGCTTACGGTGCTTTCCACTGAGGGTGGGTGCTGGGTGTTGCTGATGCGCCACCACAGGGTGCCACATCCCATGTGGGGGCTGGCCTGTGTACGGCCCAGGACCACTGGTCCCATGTGCGGGCGCCTAGCTCTTGCGTCACCCCCACCCTTGGAATAGGTGCGCGCCCCTTCCTGTACATACCAGAGGGTCCCGCGGTGATGTCCGGGGATGGCTGGCCCTCGGTCGCCTGGCTGGAGGAGCAGGAGGGGATGAGAATGGTTAGCTCCCCCTCCTCATTTGACCAATTGGTGGTCCCCTCGCCCTCCTGGGTCCCCGATGCAGGCTGCTCCTCCACCTCCTCCGCCTGCAGCTCCTCCCCGGAGGTGTCCAGGAAGGCCACGGGGGTGGAACTCTCCTGGGGCCCAAGGATGCTCCAGAGCTCCTGGTAGAAGGGGCAGGTTACTGGACCTGCCCCGGAGTGTCCGGCCTGGTCCCTGGCCTGGGCATATCCCTGGCGTAGCTCCTTCACCTTGGAGCGTACCTGGTCTGGGGTACGCTATGGGTGGCCTCTGGTGCAGAGGCCCATTGCCAGGCAGCCAAAGGCTGCGGCATTCCGCCGCTTGACCCCCATGTGTCAGAGGACCTCCTTGTCCTGCCAGAGGCCGAGGAGGTCCCGGAGATCCCACTCTGTCCAAGAGGGGGCTCGTTTTTTTTTCCTCCCCCTGGGAGCCCTGTGAGGCTGGAGAGGGCTCGGGGGTGGGGGGTGGGCCGTGGAGCTCACGGGGGGTCTGGCTACTGGCCATGGCTGGAGCGTGCAGCTGGAGCTCATGTGCACGTGGCTGCTAGCACTCTCTCAGCTTCCTGCCACGGGTTTTCTGTGTGCGTGCGGCTTAAGGCAGCCAAACGCAGGGACCATAGAGTCCCACTGCTGCCAGCTGGAGCAGCCCTGCACTCCAGCTGATCGGTGCAAAGGCAGACCTGTATTTCGAAAGAGTGGGCTGTGGAGCGTCTACACATGTACTCTTTCGATTTGTTATTTCGAAAGGGAGCGATCTTCCTGATACAGGATCAGGGTTCGGATTTCTATTTCCAAGCCCCATACTTTCAATTTTCTTTTGAAAGATGGGTTCATGCGTGTAGATGCTCCTCCCACTCTTTCGAAAAAGGGCCTCTTTTTTCGAAGTTTTTTGCATGTGTAGATGCCCCTTTAATGGGTGGAAACACTGTAAAGCTTCAGTAGCAAACACAAAAACAAAAGAGTGAGTGTAAAAATGAATTTCCTTTATGTTTCCTTGAAGAGCCTTTGATAATATGTCATTCTAAGTGTTTTCTCCACTTCGAAATGCTGCTCTAAAACAAGATATTTTTCAGACCTACATCTTCCATCATGAAATCTTTGGAACCATATTCCAATGGCACTTTTACATATTTTGTTAAATTAGCCACAGTTGCAAAAGAGAGAGAGTGTTTGTTTTAGGGAAAGAAAATACTTGTTTTTTTCTGTGAGGCTTCCTTTCTCCATTTGCCCAGGCATCTCTGAACTTAATATGAACTTAATAATTAAGTAAAATAATCTCTTGCTACTCTTCAGCAAAACTTACAGAGTAGCTAGGTTTTAATTAGAAAAAGAAGTGACATATTTTTCCCCTCTTTTACAGTAAAAATAAACAAACAAAGAAAAATTATTAAGCCATGCAGACTATTTACCAATATATATTGTGAGGCAATGTGGAGGAGGGGAGTCAGGGGAGTCATGATACACAAGTGTTTGGAAAGGGTACCACTTCTCTTCAAGCAGAACAAGCAGTTGCATTAATTAATTCAAATCTTTCATGTCTGTGGGACTTTTCATTGTTCATAAAATGTGCTGGTGGTCTCATTTCAATGTCAGATAGATCCATCCCAAAGCCACCACTACAAAAGTAGCATTGATTTCATTCCCTGCTTGCAACATTGCTGAAGCCATATTGGTCCCAGGATACTAGAGAAACATAGTGAGTGTCAATATCTTTTATTGGGCCGACTCCTGGTGCTAACAGCAACATGTTTTTGTGCTTACAGAGAGCTCATCTTCATTCCCTGTTAACTGTCTCATTAGACAAACCAAAGACAGGAACAGAAACACAATTATGGTTTCATTTCTGGAAGGACTTCATCCAAGCCAGTGTAGCCCCAGTTGAAGGGGTAGTATCAATGACTTGCCTCTGTGGCTGAAGAATATCAGTCTCCAGGTCTGTTAATTCCATGCCTGCCATGGGCTTTAATTTCATTTAGGAAAACAAACAAGCAAACAAACAGATGCTGCCACTCCAGTGCTCGTTCAAAGAAATAAAAAAGCACTTAATTCGTAAATTATAACGAGAGATCACAAAGAATAAAAGCAAATAAATGTTACATAAATCATAATCTCCTTCCCACTGCTGTTCATTAAAATCTTCAAAATAAATCAAAATAACATTGCCAAGACCAAGGAAGAGATAAGTGGAATTTCAGAACTCTGCAGTGGCTCATCATGCCAACCTCCTGTGATGTCTTAGAAAGCAGTCCAACTAATTCAGCTATGAGAAACAAGATGGAATTCTTTCACTTTGTAAAATTTTTGCTTAAATTACCTGCCCTACAGATAGGCTGTCTGGACTTCCTGTATTACATGGTAAATCTAGAAAGCTATACAAGCAGAACTGGTGAAAAATACAGCCACCAGCAATGAATCATTTTGCCAGTAAACATTTTCAAGATGTCCTTTGTGGGCTCATATTATTAATTGTTCATGAGAATTCAGCTGACTGCCAGGTATCTAAGCAAATGTTCACTAATCCAGGCTGAAAATAATTCATTATTGTCTGTTTAAGGCTAAATGTAACTATTTTAGTCTCCCATTTAAAATGTTTTCATTTAAACAGTGAGCAGAAATAAGATCATGTGATTTAGGTGACCGACAAATTATGAACATGGAAAAAAAGCTCAATTTGCCATATACATTGCTTGAAAAATATAATTTGACCAGCTCTAAATGTAACAGACTGTCCACTAAAATTAGCAATACCAATGCACCTTTTCTGACTCTTTAGAGAATCTCAGTGTGCTTTACAAACACCTTCCATAGAAATTGAACCACACAGAAGTGATAAGTTTTGCTCACAACCATGCAGGAATTAACTCAGCTCTCTTAACTTCCAACCCTGTGCGGAAAACACTGAGCATTTATTCTTTCATGCCCTGCTGCAGAGGGGTATAAGACAAAGAACTTGAACACCATCTTCTTTATTTAATGGATTTTAATGGAAGGGTTTTTGCAAGTAAAGAGAGCAGAAGTAAACCATGAGGACCAACATTTTAAATGTTTTAAAAGCACCCTCTGAGCTTATGTGTGCAAAAAAGCACTGTTGCTCACATGCAAAACACATGGTTTTCAGACCTCTACAGTAAACTGAAATGAGTGGAGTCACCTACTCACTTTTACGATTCCCAAGCCAAACACCACATTTTAATATCTGGCTTTGAACTTCCACCACAAAGTATGCAGAATTGATTTCATATATGTTCAAGAACAGCATGACAGAATGTGAGTATTTCAATTAATAACTCACTTTTAGGAATGTGGAGATAGCGCTGTACTGGAAATGTTGCTCAACATTTCCAGTACAGCGCTATCTCCAGATCTGAAGAAGTGGTCTACCCCATGGAAGCTCATCACTTAATACATTATTTTGTTGGTTTTTAAAGTGCTACATGGCTGCCTTTTGTTTTGTTATCTGTATCCTAACACATCTCTCACTATTTTAGGAATGTGTGAATCAGCTGTTACACACTCTTTAAACCTGGCCCCACAAACGGAATCTGAATAGTATTGAGGTTTGCAGAAACTAACTTAGAGACTTCTGGATAATGGCTTTTTCAGTGAGAATGGCTAATGGAAGCATGTAGGCAAGGAAGGACCACGGGATTACCACCATTAGCCATTTGCAAGGGAATGGAGGGAGAGATTCACAATACCAGGAATGCCTTTTAAATATTAAAATCTCCATGGGTGAATTAACAGCTCCCAATACACTAGGCCAAAAGAACTATCACACCAAAGCAATGAGTCCCATACAGATGGTGGGAGCAAGCTTCAAGAAGAGCCCTGTCCCACACATAGGAGCAGATATCAACCAGTTCTCTGTTTCCTGCTGGAAGACCGCTCCACCTTTTGGAAGATGATCCTTGGGGATTGTTGGTACTCCTCCAAGCTGCATGTCATATCTGGCAAACTGCCAGCAGATTCAGCTATTCATCTAATCCTTTTGGTGCTAATCAAAAAACCGACCCCCTCCCCCAAAAACTTAAGACTTGATGTGTCTCTATTTTTATAAAGCATGAAGGCTGTTAAGAGGTTAAAGCAGACACTGGATCTCTCACATCCACATGAGGTCTATATTCAGGAGTAGAGAATTTTGGAGGTAAGATGGGCAAATTTCTTCTACAATTGCTCCAGATTCTGACATTGACCTTAAATATCTTGACAAGGACTTATCAAGAAAAACATACCACAGCTTGGTTTATAGGTAGCTGAAGTGGTTATATCTGAGGCATAAAGTACTGAACAAAACTGTTTTAATAAAAACTCCTTACAACATAAACAGATACTTTTTTCTGGTTTATGAATAATTTGATTACTATAATTATCAGAAAAATGGTGACATGTAAATCACAGTTCTTAAAAACAAAAATTGTCTTACATGCTAGCAGTGAAACTGGTGCAAAATAGGATAGAGAAGAGTATATCTGAAGAGAGCCCAGAGGGCAGAGCCATCCTTAGGATTCATGGGTCCCTATGCAATAATATTAAACTGGTGCCCTATGCCTGATGGCAGCCAGGGAGGTGGAGTGACTTTAAGAGGTGTGATTTTATAATCTTCAGTAACACACTAGTGAAAACAAAATTTAACCTAAGGTCCTGTTGACTAACATGGTAAATTCAGAAACTGATAGAGGCTGGCAAATATGCATTAATGGATTCATTGCTACAGCCTGACCCTCTCTAATCCATAATTCTCTTATCTATCAACATCCATAATCTGACATGATTTTAGTTAGCTGGATGACCACTTCCCATGGGTGTGGCCAAGTTTGCCATGATTCCATAAAATTTGTTTCCAGCCACCAGTCCTGGCTCTCAGTGTTCTGTGGTGTTATTTAGCTGTAATTTACTCCTAAATGTCTTGTAAGAGTCCAGTGAGCAGTGGAAGTGTTGGTAATTCTGCTAGACAATATTGACCTCCGATGGTCCAGCAAATTCTCTCATCCAGCAACAGTCAGATCCTGAAGGTGCTGGGTTAGAGAGGTTCAACCTACACTTGAATGGCACCACAATTTTGTGGTGATCTCAAGGCCTTCTTTCATCATCTCCATCTAAGAGAATATTTCCAACACACCAATGAGCATCAGTCTGACTTGCTAGATTCCCCTCTACCAACACCAAAAGATAAAGAATTCTATGTGGACTCCACTTCATGGGTGTAATGACAGTCTAGATTTCTATATACAATGCTTCCACAACCATGCACAGACTAAAATTATACACAAACAACACCAAATGAAATACAATCTCAACTGTGCTGTTCAGAGTCTCAAAAATAACTTGGACATTGTAATCAAGCTGATTGACAAAAGGGGTGCTATTGTCATCAGAAATAAGTCAGACTGTGAACAGGAGACAGCTAGACAACTATCCAACTCCACATTTTACAGACCTCTTTCCTCAGATCCCACTTTAGAATTTCAAAAGAAACTAAACCACCTACTTAAAGAACTCTCTGCCTCTGCTCAGGACCAAATTCACTCAGACACACCATCTGAGCCCCGACCTGGATTATTCTATTTACTGCCTAAAATCCACAAACCTGGAAACCCAGGATGCCCTACTGGCACCCTTACTACCTGACTGTCCAGCTATGCATACTCCCTTCTCAAACCCTATGCAGCCAGCACTCCTAGCTATCTTGGACATACCACTGACTTCCTGAGGAAATTACAAAACATTGGAAACCTTCCTGACAATTCCATCCTTGCCATCATGGGTGTAGAGAACCTCTACACCAATATTCCACCTGAAGATGGACAACAAGCTATCAGGAATGCTGGGTTTTCATTTTCGAGACCAGTTTTGAACTGGGTTTTAGTACACAGCATACAGCTGAGCAGAAATGGAGACATTTTCTGGACTCCCTTAGAAATGTATCAGCCTTCATGAATCTGCCAGCTATTGTGACAGTAATACAACAAGATCCTAGTCTTCATGGAGCTAAGTCAACCTCTTTCAGCTTGAGGCAACAGGAGCCAACCTCAAGTAGATACATGAAGGACCTTGATCTGTGGCCAGTTCCATGCCATTACCATCACTAGGCATTGTACCAATCCCCTGGAAAGCACAGACAGGAAATGCAGAAGCTAGATTTTGATATTTTCCAAAAACTGGAAACTTCAAGTGAAATTATAAGCTTCCTGCTCCTGCAAAAGGAATTTGCAATGTTCAGTTCAAGAATGCTTTGAGAATCAGACAGTGAAAGGCTGGCTTAGCCCTAGAAAATAATTAGTCACGTTTCTTAGCTGTTACATTGCTGAGTTTTGTCAATGTGTCTGCCTCTGTTATTTTAAAGAGATACTGACACACTTGGACTCCATGTAAGTAGCAACACTCAAGGAAGGGATTAGCTGTTAAAAGGCACTGCAAAAATTTTAAAAGCAAACACCTGAGAAAATGACCTACAAGTTTCATTCTGATTTTCCAGTTACCAACTATCCTTTATATGATTGAAAAAATTCTTAAAAGACCAGTCTACTCTGAATGTTTTCATCTTACAGCCCTCAGACAAATTGCTTTCATGTTTAGTATGTCTTCAGAACTCACCAATGTCTATTTATCCTGATACCTCAAATATATGAGTGAAGTATTCCCTCTTTCTGTGCTTACAAAGCAAAAAAGGCCATTGCAGGAAAATCAACCAACTCCTGTAGATTCCCAAACTTCTCAGCAAACCAATAACTGAATGTGATGCACAGCATCTGGCTTTCTATTTTTACTCATATTGTAACTTTACTCAGACTACTTTACACATTTGGCAATGCATTAAGGTCAGCTCTGGTGAGGAATTTGTTCTAATTTGTTTGGCATATGTAATATGAATTAATTATAAATAAGTTGTTTATTTTTTAAATTAAAGTTGCACTTCACAACATTTTTTCATCAATGGGTCCAATGTTATGAGATTTGAGATCAAAAACATTCAGTGGTAGAAAATAAGGTCTGCCACAATGAATTTAGATTCTGCAGCTAACCTTCACTTGACAGTTCACAGTAGACAAAGAAGAGATGAACTGTAATGTAACTTTCATTGCAAATGCTACTTAGTGAAGGACAGAAAATTGTGTTTGGCATAAGTGCCCTGATGTAGTAATTTTGATGCAGGCTTTGGGGAAACAAATGATAACAGAAGTTGGAAGCTGCAGCATGTGTAGCTCTGTAACTAGAAAGCTATTTTCTACATACTGCATCTTAACTTGCTCGTGAGTTGCTTCAAGATAGCTACAGCTACTGACAGAGTCACACACACCGTGCTCTCTCCTGGAGCGTTAATTTTGTTCTTTTATTATTGTTAGTTCTGTTACTCCACAGGTGGGCAAGCTTTTTGATCTGAGGGCCACATCTCGGTATAGAAATTGTATGATGGGCAATGAGTGCTCATGAAATTGTGGGTTAGGGTGTTGGAGAGGGTGAGAACTCTGGAAGGAGATACGGGGTCTAGGATGGGGTCACGGATGAGGGAGTTGGAGTTCAGGAGAGTGCTTTGGGCTGTGACTGAGGGGTTCAAAGGGCAAGAGGAGGGTCAGGGCTGGTTCAGGCTATTGGAGTGGCGGGGAGGGGGCATGATGGTGCAGGCTCTGGGCAGTGCTTACCCGCTCCCGGGAACAGCAGCATGTCCCCCCTCTGGCTCCTAAGCAGAGATGAGGCCAGGAGGTGCTGCACACTGCTCCATTCACAGGGGCCACTTGTGTAGCTTCCCAGCCTCCAGGCTTCCCAGCCAATGACAGCTGTGAAACTGGTGCTTGCGGGGGACAGTATGTGGAGTCCTCTGGCTGCCCCTAGGCATAGGAGCCAGAGGAGGGACATGCTGCTGCTTCCAGGACCATGCAGAGCCATGGCATGCACAAGGTAAGGCAAGCCCCTTACCCCGAGCCCCTGCTGGAGCTCAAGGGCTGAATTAAAAGGTCTGATGAGCCAGATGTGGTCTGCAGGCTGCAGTTTGCCTATCCGGGTGGGGCCAACAGCTGCCACAGGCCCCTGGGGAAGGTGGGAGGGGGCACTCTGCTCCAGAAGAGGTGGGATCAAGGAGGGAAGGGGCGGGGCCCAGAGCACTTAGACCTCAGTGCCACCCAAACCACAGTGCTGGGCCTCCCTCCATCCCACTCCCTCACAGCTGTGCATAGCCATAGTGGTGCTGCCACACCACTTTAAAGGGGCCCAGAGCTCTGGCCACTGCTGCTGCCAAAGTAGTAGTGGTGGTAGCTGGAGCTCCAGGACCCTTTGAAACACTGGGCCAGGGTCAACTGCCCTTAGCCCTCCCCTCTCGGTGGGCCTGGCCCACCCCTGCTTTAATATAAAATGCAAGTCAACCAGACTACAAGCACATTTGCTCTGTAACTCTGGAAAGACCACCAACATATATATTTACAACTCACAACAACAGAAAACAATAGAGGACAGGACAAGCATCACAACTTTTATCTGCCACTAAAAATTGGTTGTAAATGTAGATGGTCCCTTTGCACACCCAGTTTTGCTTCCCCTCTTATAGCACCTCCACAGTGGTGTAATACCTAACATTTTTAAGGATAAATCTCCGAACAATAATAGTGGTCTTCCAATAGAATAAAAGGTCCAAACAAGAATAATTCCACTGGAAAGGAACTTAATACAAATATTGTATAGCACTTAGAATGAATGTGTGGTGTCAAAAAATAAAATAAAATAGGAAAATATTTGTGGAGAAGATTTCTCTTTTACATATACACTAGTAAATATTCAGGGGTTACGTGGCTAATTGAATTATTTCATAATTCCCCTACCTGCACATAGTTTCTGACATGATCTGCCATTCAGATAGAATGGAATCTGACCACAATACTGCAAATTAAATATGACTTAGAACGGTGATTTCCACTGGTGCTCTCAGAATGAATCACTTTTAGATAGAAGAACATTGCTAATGCTTATTTAAGTTTTAAATATTTAACACTCCAATCTTCTTCAGTGTGTAGCTTAAAGAGCCCATTATGTCTCAACGTGTGTGTGTTGGGGAGCAGAAGGACAGGCCTGAAATTAGGAAGTAGACACCTAAAATGTAACTATGATGGAGTTGGAGCTCCTCACCAGTAATTTTGCAATACTGTAATACCTGGTTATTGGGATGTTTACTAACGAACATATGGGTTTAATTTAGTAGGGAGCTATTTGGAAAAACAAGAAGAAAGGAACAAGACTAGCTGATTAAGGAGCCATGCCAGGATGGGACAAGGCACATATACACTAGAGATCAAAAGAACTATATCAGGTTTAAAATGGAACTCTTTTTTTAATTGAGGTTGAGGTGGGGGCAGTGAGTCATTCACTGGAATGACTGAAGTAGTGAGAGCTGTTTACATTACTTTCAGATTTTGGTGAGCCTTTAAGCAAAGTTAACAAGCACCTGAACTGATGTTTCCCACCCATAAGGACTGATCTGTTAAGCACAGTAGATACATTGCATGCCGCAGTTGTGGTCTTGCAGGCCACAATGAGGGGTACTGCGAAATAATTAAAGGCATGCGCACTGATGTCTGCACTGAAATGAGACCAGAAAAGGAAAAGAGGTGCAGCTAGCCCTGGAAAGGCAATAGGCGTGAACACTAACTGCTTAGGGCTGATATATTAAATGGCATGCCAAAGCCAGCAGCTTCAGTGACGAAGTGCTCTTTAGCATCATCTAGAGCAGGGGTGACCAACACGTGGCCCATGGAACAGAATCCAGCCCCTGGAGCTGGCAGTGGCGCCATTTTGAAAGCCAGCTGTAGCATGAGTGGTTGGCAACCTGCATCCCCAGAGATGCACATGGCTCTTTAAGGACCCATTTGTGGCTCCAGACACTGCTGTTGCTGACTTCTCCTCTGGTGCCCTGCCCTGCCATGCTGAAATAATGGAACTCAATTTAATTAGTTTATGGCCAGCAATGGGGATCCAGCCATGAAACCAACTAAATTGAGTCCCATTATTTCTGTGCAGCAGGGCAGGGAGCCGGCCGTGCTGCAGGTGGGGGATGGGAGGAGGAGAGTTGGGGGCAGCCACACAGCCATGCTGAGGAGGTGACAGCAGCCCAGCAAAGGTGCAGCGGGGGGGGGGGGGCGGGGGGGGGCAGGAGCAGAAGCATGTGGAGCTCCTGTGAGAGGTAGATGTGGGGGTGGTTTGGGGCTGGAAGGGGTTCATCCAGGGGGTGGCATTTGGGGGCTATTTTGTGCTCTGTCCCTGGAACATGTACAAAATTGCCATGTGTTCCCTGATGAAAAAAGGTTGGCCACTCCCGAGCGAGAGCATTACTCAATACAGTCTCAACTATGAATCACACTGGCATCTCTTCTAACTCATTCCTTCAATCTCTCATCCAAGTAACAACCAGGCTTTACTAAGGTTAGCATGCAGCTCAAATTAACACAAATGAAGCCTAGAGGATTGCCCTCAAATATAAAAAAGTTTTGGAAGGAAGAATGGAAATACAATTCACGTGTAAAATATCTACAGGCCTGGGTACAATGAGAGAAGTGATGAAGCCAGGTTTTGCAATGGGGATAGGAGGGAAATTGGTTATGGGCTGAAGAGCAGTGCCTACTGCCCTGCAGAGGTGGGCTTGGCCCTCCACCCCAGGCACTGTAACATGGAGCAGGACCATTCTGGTTTGAAATGCATTTGGGCCATATTTGAATGAATGGTGTTTTAATGTAATGCATGGACACCACTTATGCCTGTGCACCATATCATAACCTCTGGAGTGGAGAGCCAGGTCCAGTTATGGGGGACAGGAGCTGCATCTGTTGGGTGACTGCAGGGTGGGTTTGTTTTCAAGCTATGCGAGAATTTGTCACTTGTTACATATACCCATAATGGCTACCAGAGAGTTGCTTGCCCCTGTTGGCTTCTGTCATGAATGAGTGCAAGGAAGGGGTTAATCTTCCTGAGGTAACCTGAATCTCTGGTGAGCCAATGGGAGTGAAGTAATTCTGTTTAAACTGAGAATAATTGAAGTTCCTGGGGCTTTTTGTCTCTTTAGACTGCTGGGAGAAAGACCCAAAGCAAGAGGGCTCCCGGCAATTGGACTAAGGTAAAAATATCCTCATCATTGAAAAATCAGCCACAAAGGTGTAAGTACCAGGGAAATGTATAGGTAGACACATTTGGGTTATGGTTATTTTAAAATTGGTTGGATTCTTTGCTCTGTATTCATTTTTTGTGCTCTTGTTTGACTTGAAGTTTTCTCCTGTAACTTTTAAGCTAAATCCCAGAGAAATATCTTTCTCTGTGTGCAACCCATTATTTACTTTTCTCCTGATTTGTGAATAAATTACTATTTTTTTTACACCTGATTTGATTTCTGTGTTTTGAGAAGGGTCTGTGTACATGCATACACTATACTGAAAGATCAGCTACTGAATTATAGGGGGTTTTTGTGTGTGTTTAAGCTTTCTCCTAAGCAGGGATTTAAGAGCTTGGGGTATCTTTCATGAAAAGGTGTGCCTTTCTGAGTGTGTCTTTTCCAAATCAGGTGGTGGCAGCAAACTGCCCCCATAACCGAGGTTCAGGGAATCTGTGACCCTGAGAAGTTTTATGGCTAAGCCTGTGTACAGGTAAGGTATTTTTAAGTCTCTGTGGGACTCCACTCTCTGCACTCAAAGTGTGCAGTGCGGAAGGATTCAAAGACAGTTCCTTAGTGGTGCCACAATTGACTGAGGGGTGTATGTAAGTAACTAGTTTACATTTTAAAAGATTTTTGGCATATCAAGATCAGACTACTGTGCGGAGGGTGCAGGGTGGGGGTGGGACAGCATCATTTTCATTATACAAACCCTGCAAGTGTCTGGGCCTGGGTTGTACTAACTTATTCCTTGTGGGAGGGGCCACTGTTTCCTTTTCATTCTTCTCCCTATGCATAGGGAACTCTGGTCCTCAACTGCTGCTGCTGGAAGAGATTGTGAATGCCACAGGACTATTGCTCATGATTCTCCATGCTCAGTCCTGAAGAACAATGTGATCATCAATTTCTTCCTCTATCCCATAAAGAGAATGCAGAAATCAGTATTCTTCATCCTAGGCTTTCTACATAAGAGATTAATTTGTAACCAGACACTTTGCCACTGGATCAACAGTTTCAGGAATTTTCATTCCTAACTATTTTCATAACTCAGTGGTTGATGTCAGATTTCAAAGAATGATTATTTTTGATCTAGGCTTCTCTCCCCCACTCCCCTCAGCTCCATTTGTGGCACTTTTCTCTAGGCATCATTTACTGATTGAGGGCACTAAAGAGTAGAAAAGCATTGATAATCCTCCTGTCTTCAGACATACACAGCATTAAAAACACCCTGTGGTTCTGCTCTACCTCTGCCTCCAACAGGCTGTTCGACCACATGTAACATCACTGTCTAGTACCTCAGTTTCTCCATTTGGTAAAATCTGGCCTTACAAAAGTGATGTTCGCACTTTGAGTTCTACAGACGAAAATCACTGTGTAGATAGCGTGCAATACCACCACTACATATCTCTGTTCTCAACAGCCTGCAAAATGGGAGCTACAAGGTTACTTCTTGGATCATGCCTCCTACAAAGCTATACTAGCATCCTTGTCATGCATTCTTAAATACATTTTGGCTGCGTCTACACATGCCCCTTCCTTTCGAAAGGGGCATGTTAATGAGCAGGTTCGAAATATGCTAATGAATATGCAGCACCTCATTAGCATAATGGCAGCCGCGGTGATTCGAAAGTGCAGCTCTTCGAATCACGCGCCGCTCGTGGAGACGGGACCTTCCAAAAGGACGGAAGAAGGGCTTTCGAAGACTGGGGGGGTCCTTTCGGAAGGTCCCGTCTCCACAGGTGGCACGCGATTCAAAAAGACGCACTTTTGAATCGCCACGGCCGCCATTATGCTAATGAGGTGCTGCATATTCATTGCAGAACCTTATAAGCATATTTCAAACCTTCTCATTAACATGCCCCTTTCGAAAGGAAGGGGCACGTGTAGACCCAGCCTTCATGTCCAGCTCCCAGTGTGGGTTTTCAAACTGTATTAGATTATTTCTTCTCTAGTACTTTACATTAATCTCTTTACCATTAAATGCTAATCAACATGAAAAATATAGTTCCTGTTCTGGAACATGTTAATGTAAAATAAGAACTGATTTCATAAAACTATTCTTTTAATTATGTACTCAGAAAAATGCTTAGATGAAAATGAAACATCTCTAATGAAGTAGAATGGAGTACAAAGTTTTAATTAAACAAATTAGAAAATTGGCAGAAAAGATATTAAGCGATCCTTCAGAATAGAAATGGTGCACTTAATTCCACACTCACATTAAGAAGAGTAGGTAAAATACTCCCAGTTGTGCCCTGATAAATTATGATGGACAGATAAAGCGTGTGTGCACACTCATGCGCTTGCACGCATGTGTGCGCGCGCACGCGCGCACACACACACAGGAGAAATGGCTCTTTACTGGTGCATGCACTTACATTTTGTTTCCTTTCCTCTGACATCAGAGGAAAGGAGCTTGTTCCAAAGAATGATTTTTAGAACCATTCACTTTTCAGTGAATGCTAAACAAATGTTTCTATAAGCAAGTTTTCCAGCTGTGAACTTTATCATCACTATAACCATTAGAAACCTAGTTCTAAGAGTTATGCCCACCCATTCACAGAACAGAACAGACACATTCACAAATATATATATCAAATGTCCAAGATAGCCAACAAAGCTTAAGTTTTGATGGTTTACAATACTAGAATACTAAAATACTTACTGAAATTATCTGGTACATAATTTTGAGCTACAAATAAATTCACAAAAACTAGACACTAGTTAGTCACAAAAAGAAAAAGAGACTATATTTGTCAAATATATTATTCATTGGCTATTATTTTGTCAGTTCTGCTTGGACACCTGCCACTGCAGCGGTTGGCATCCCTAAAGGTTATGAAGTGAGATGAGCTGTCTTGTACTCTGAAAAGGTAGGAGACGTGTTCTACTGTGTCATCACTGAGTCCTGAAATTTCATTACAAGTCTCATGACTAGAGATGTTCTTAAAACTCAGATTCCTCCAACATGTATGCAAGATTCTAGCTTTTATTTATCTTTTATACTTAACTGTCTAGCCCTCATGGTGCCAGAAACAAAGGCTTTAAAACAGAAAACACCAACACCAAACTGCAAATAACCCTAAACCTAACCCTTTAAAATATCTCAATTTTTAAAATAATCTTGTGATTTTTGAACTCTTGGGGTTGGTAGTATTAATGACAATGGAACAAGATACTTCACCTCCAAAGGATCTTCTCTGCTAAAAGAAGATATAGGGCCAGGGTAAAAGCTGCCTCCTTGTTTTGTGCTTGGTTTCCTGGTGGATTCTTATTTATATCATTAAGTTGGACAAGTCTATCAAGTAGGTTGGCAGCATTATTATCTCCCTTTCTTTAAGTCAGACAGTTGTCTTCCTCAGGACTTTGTTACTGAAGCTTTTAAACTGCATTCTCCACAACAGGTGAAACAAAACGAAAGCAGCTTCACAGGAAAAAAACAACACCCAGCCTGGTATTCTAAAGTGGTTTCCGAGGAAAGAGGTCTGTAAAATGTGGGGTTGGATACTTGTTTAGCTCCCTCCTGTTCATTGTCTGACTTAATCATGATGACAATAGCACTCCCTTTGTCAGTTGGCTTGATTATAATGTCCAAGTTTGGTAGTATACCACAAGTGGATGGTTCACATTTTCTTTGTTAAGGCTTCCTTGAGCCCTTTTTATAGCACTTCCTGCATACTTTCTGAGTCTGCGTCTATACTAGAAAGTTTTGCCGGAAAATCTGGTCCTTTTTTGAAAAAAACGTGGAGCATCTACACACGAATTGTGGTCTTTTGATTTGAAATAGAAAGAACATGAACCTTTTTCCAGTGGTCCTCTCCCTCTCCTACTCCCTGATGAGGAAGAGCACCTTTTTCTGAAAAATTCTTTCAAAAAAAAAAGTGTGTTTAGACATGCTGCGGGCCTTTATTTCCAAAGAGCAGCCCTCATGGCATCAGATTTGTCAGTCCCTGGTCTGTTCTTTCAAAAGAGCTGGAGCTGTGTGGACATTCTCTATCGAAAGAGCAGATGTCTCTTTTGTTCCACTTTTTTTCTGTGTCAACACGATCTTTCAAAAGAAGTATTTTGGAATATCTCTTTCGGAAGAACTTCTTTTGAAGGACTGCTGTAGTGTAGACACAGCCTGAGAGCATGATTATGCCTTTAGTTCCCAGCTCTGTCTTATTAGTTTATTTTGTACACTTCTGGGAGGTGGAGTAGGGGTTAACTTGTATGAACAAGAGCAGAATTTTTGAATGCCTCAAAAATCTTCAGATGGGAAGTTTGGTGCAATGGTATTTACATTCAAGCAAGGCATGCAGTATTTGTAAGCCCAACCCTGAAGACATTTTAATGAAATACATTCTTTTTCCCCAAAAGGACTTTTGTACTTGGGTTTCATAATAAGGGAAGATGGAGGGGATTTCTCGACAGAGAACTCATCAAGAACTCTGATAACACAATTCCTCCTCACCCCTAAAGAGCAGTAAACATTCCCTATGCGCTATTATTCTGCTGGGGTCCCTCTCAAGTGAAATTCACCAATGTTTATATTCCACTTGGACTCTCAAATCAGGACTTCAGTGAGGCATTGTGGTGGGTATTTACACTGTGGTAAATTTAACCACTGGTATCCAATATGCTAGTGACACAACATGCTCCTCCTCACACTCAGACAGGATTAATAAAAATACCAGCACCAACAAGACAGAGAATTGGCAACATCAGTCAGCCTCCTTGCCTGGTAGCCTTCTCACTCTTGTTACGAGCACCTAAATTGTTGCCCTCTAGCAAGGAGCAGCCAAACGGTGACTTCAGGGAACCAATCAGACTGGCAAAGTCATGAAAAAATTTGAAAAGACAAAATGTGTCGTTTGAAACATTTAAGCTTGATGCAATGAAATGAAATGAAATCTCCATTTTAGTCTAGATACTATAAAATACAGTTATAGGTTTATGCCAGCTGCTAACACATGGCTTAAAGTTCAGCATCTGCTTAAGTGTTTTGCTGAACAAGGATAGACTACTGAATCCGGGCCTTAATGAGATATTGCCTGTGACTTTGCTTTGTTACCTTCCAGGCTGTTAGAAGTTAGCAAAATTACATTAGGTAACAATGTGCATAAACACTGCGGAACCTTACAGCAATGACAAACAATGATATCTTTTCTACACCCACCTTTCTTTTGACCTTGAAATCAGTGGAAAGAAAGTCAGCTGAATTCATGCTCATTGTCCTGAAACCCAAGCTTAATTAAAAGAAACAGTAAGTATACATTTTCTACCATTCTATTCATTTTAAGATTTGTGACTTTGCTGTTGCTACTAGCTGATAATATTGCAAATATAGTATTGAATGTGTCACATTGCATCAAATATGCCCAAGCACAACTTTCAAAACGTCCCATAACTATACAATGGGGGATGAATAGCTTGGAGGTTAGTGCATTGGACTACTAACCCAGGGTTAATGAGCTCAGCCCTTGAGAGGGGCCAGGTAGGCCACATGGAGGTCTTCCTTTTTTTTTTTAAATATATATACAATATCAGGGATGGTGATAGGTCTTGCACAGAGTGCAAGGAGTTGTACTCAAGGTCTCTTCCACCTCTAGGAGATAGGTATATCTCCATACTTAAGGTCACCCAGGTTCTAGAAGTACAGCTTGTTCATTGTATTCTGTATTTTATGCATATGGAATGTCACCAAACCCAACAATCTTGCTAAAACTGGCATGGGCTGCTCTTTAAGGATCTGATTCAGCAAAGCATTTGAGCATAGGCTGTGCATTTTAGCCAATAATCAGGAAATTACAAAGATGTTTAAAACAAAATGTGTTCATGTGCTTTCCAGAATTACGGCCTCAGTGTACACCTGTATGTTGTATGTTTCCAACACAGCTGTATGTTGTGTTTTAGAATCTACACTAATTTGTGTAACTGGTGCAAAGTAAAATGGCATAAAGATTGTGTGTTTGTACAGCTATAACTCTGATGGAATATGTAACCACAATCTTAATGTCCCATAAAGAGAGAGTTTCAGAGCTCCCAGATACACAACTTCTTCCCCCAAATTGAAAAGTATACATATTAAAGAAATGTTAAAACTTTTTTGTTCCACCCCACATTTGTTTTTCTCATTGTTCCCCTCCTCCAAGCAATCAGCACATGGGTTTTGGAGAGTGAGAAACAGAGCTAGACAGCTTACCTAATGCCCTGAAAATGCCTTTTAAAAAAGATTTAAAATAAACGTTTGACTCTTCATAATGATTTGAGCGAGGAAGTCACAGAAAGGTCATATCACAGAGGGAGTGGCTCCTGAGGCAAAGGGAGCCTTTATCACTTAACTGACCTCCTCCAGAGCTATTTCACATATATAATCTAAACTATCCAGACCAGTTACAGTGCATGTAAGTAAATGACCACCCTATCTGGGGACAAATTTTGACCAGCTATTTGATTTCACTTTAGTTACAGCACAGCTATTCCTTTCATTCAATATTTGTAACATGCTAAGCTGTATCATTAAGTTTTTGCCGGCACAACTGAATGGCAGAGAAATTAGTAACGGTTCTAAGGATCAGAGATTGCAAAGTAAAGCAGTTTTCCCCACTCACAACAGGATAAGCAGAATTTAGTTCTATGTATTCTTATATTTGAAACAGCACTGCTTGCATGTTTTTAAAGTCTATGCACCACAAATGAAACCTGACTTGAATGCTGCCACCTTTTGGCTATATTGTGCAGAAACAAGGCAAATGTGTGTTTCAATCCAAGAATGAAAAATGAATTCCCTTTTAGAATGTCTTGTCATTTTGCACCACATTCATTCTGTTTAGTACATTTCACTAGCGATTGAATGCTATGATGTCACCTCAAATTTTCCACAGGACTCAGAACAGGTAGAATGCTGGGTTGCAGCTGTGTTTAGGGACATCTTCCTTATGTGCACCCTTTTACACTTAGGCAAACAGACCTAAGAAGGATTGCTTTGGAGTGAAGCCCTTCCCTAATAATGATCTGTTATGACCAGATTCATTACCTGAATGAATGACTGCACCGTTGCAGGTGAACTGAATCTTACTTTCATGCTGACCAATTGTCTCAAAGTTTGATGTTATAATATCTAATATTAAAATACTTTCCCTTTATGTAGCATAGTTCAGTGGAGGCCCACAAGCCATTTCTGAAGAGATTTCAGTATTGTTACTTTAACTTTACTTATTCCAAACCTCAAATATGGAGAAATTAGTGCCTGTATTTCAAAAGCACAGGCAAATAGCCACTTGGACTTCCATCTGGGGCTTAGATGACAGACTTGTCTCCCTGGGACTTTTAAAGCTGGTTTATGGCCCTGTTAGCTCAGCTGTCTTAGAACTCATGGGCTTAAGCAATCTGAATGGGTGGACACTCTAGGAAAAAATCACAGAGGGACACCCAAGGTCTACCCTACATGCTCATCATCAGTACCCTCACAGCCAGGACTCAACCAGCAGCCTCTCACTGGTTGTTTTGCACTCTGTGCCTCCTTTAAAACAGTCATTCACGACACTGTGTAAGGACCCTCGCATACATTCTTGTGGGGAGGGAGTGGGATAAAGGAAGGATTTATCAAGGATAAAGAAACTTTTGAAGACATACACAGGATGTTTTGTAGGAGGGGTGTTAGGAATTAGGGAGACAGGAGATCCTCACAGAACCATACTTAATTTGGAAAAGAACGTGGAGGGCAAGAGACACTAGGGCAAAGCACAGGTGCTATCCCTACATATATAAACTTAGGAGGACCTCACTTAGTCTCAAGAAGATGCAGGGCACACAGAGGCATGCTGAGCCTAGCACAGGAGGAAGCTCGTAATTCTGAGATTTGCTAAATAGGCAGACTGTGTGTATGTTAAAATACATTTTAGGTTCTTTTGAAATTGGCTTAGCTTTTGAGTGTTTCAGGTTCAGTTTTCCAAACTCTTCTCTTCAGTCATGTCAGCTTGATATTTACCTTTTAAAAAAATGAAAACAGATATCAAAGAGAATAACATGGCTCTAGGAGTTGCAGCTTTAGGAAAAGTACCTGGCATCACAGGACTTGGCACTACCATCATATAAAACTTTAACATCTTTAAAAATCTCTGCAGGTTGCTCCTGAGGAAAGCCAAAAACAAAATGGCATCCAAGAACACAGGCAGTTGCATTTGGCCCACTCTAACAAATATATTCCCACTGCAGCCTCATGCCCACACACTTTTGAAGTTGCCAAATATGACTTGAGCTCTTACAATGCTACAAGCAACACAGCCTTATATGTTTCTCTTTAATGAGAAGAAATAGCCTACAGTACCAGTCTTAAAATGAAATGTACCCTGTCTGTTCAGGATGGACTGTTCTGATAAACATTAAAAAGGAAGGTGCATTTTTAAGAATCCATCTTAAAAAAATCCACTAGCAAAATCTATTTCATCCCCAGTTATATCATATTTTTAAGACAGCAAGATAGTCTGAATTAAATTGAAAGCCATCTATTAAACAGTTAGAATTTTCACAGAAGTTTATTGAGCAAAAGTCCATAAGAAACTGCTCACTCTATTTTATCCACAGAAACCTATTTATAGGAGTTGAATTCTCATAAACACAGATTGCAGTGCAAAGAAAAAAGGTCAGCAGTGCATGCTCAGAGCTTTATTGATGTCTTGTCAATCAATCTTTTATTTTGTTGTTTAAAAAATTAAGGAAAAAATGCATGTAAGCATTTTTTCTTCTAATAGCAGATTTATTGAGCATTGCAACAAATCAGCTCATGGATACAATAAACAATGACAGCCAATTATCAACTTTGTGTTTTTAGGTCAAGTTATAAATTGACCCTGTGTTCGCTATTCCTCTTTCTGGGGAATAGCTAATGCCTTTTCAAATATAATAATTTCCAATAAACTATTTTTTCTCCCTCTCGGTAACATGCTTCAGGGGCTAGCTTGCTAGGAAAACAAAGTAATACATTTTGACAAATATATACAGCGCAATATATTGTCTTCTTGTAATTTAGTTACAACAATAAAGCTGACCACCTTACATCAGAGGGTGTGAGCTTAATGTAAATGTTCAGAAGTTTATAAGATGGCCTTTAAGCCACAGCAATTCTTCCCTAGATAATTTTACAGCAAACACAGTCCACAATCATATAATAAATTGCAGAATCAGGGCCTTCATCAACCAACACTTAAGAGACTGTGCCAACTGCCATATTTATCATTACCATAATCAGAAACACAAAATATTGTTTTAGCGCAGACATTATATTTAACATAGAAATTCCTAAAGTGGATAAGGCTCAACATCCATCTAGTCTAGTAATCTGTCCCTAGCATCTGTCAGCACTAGATACTTCAGAGGAAAGTTCAAGAACCATGGAAGAAGTCTCACCTTGAAGGCTAAAATCTACCATCCCTTTCACAAAAGTTTTATTAGAGTCAATTATGTTAACACTGGATGTTTGTGATAGCCCTACAAATGTCTCACCCCTTTTAGAATCTTACCAAGTCCTCCACTTTCATTACTTCCTTGGTCAGTGAGCACCCCCGTGTATTTACACATATGAACCAGTATTTCATTTTATGAGACTTGAATATCCTTCCTACCAATTTCTTTGACCATTCCTCTTAACGCTTGTGTTTTGAAACAGTGAGGAGATCTACTCTCTCAACACTACTGATATACTTTTATCAGGTCCCCTCTCATTCATCTTCTTTCTAAAGTAAACTACATGGCTATTTAATCTCTCTCCACATGAATTTTCCCAAAGCCTTGCTTTTTCTTTGTGACCTTTGCCAAACATCTTTCACTTCTGCCATATCCTCTTTGAGATGAGGTGGCTAGAATTGGACACAGTATTCCAGATGAAGCCATATAATTGACTTATGAGATTTTATATTCTTTGCATTATTCTCTGTCCCATTACTAATGCAACCACGGAGTTTGTTTCTTCTTTTGCCTTCACTTGCACATTGAGCAGAAGTCTTTATTGGCCTATCTATAATGATACCAAGGCTAAGTCTGAACTAGACTAAGAAAGTTGACCACAGGCACGCAATTCTAGCTATGCCAATTATGTCCCTAAAAATCAGCATATCTGTGCTTGGCAAACTTGTCTATCCATATAGGGAAAGGTCAACGGGAGGGTTTCTCCCATCAACCACCCTTACTCTTCCCTTCTTGAGAGTAGAGAGGGT
Organism: Carettochelys insculpta; assembly: GCF_033958435.1. Lineage (NCBI taxonomy): Eukaryota > Metazoa > Chordata > Testudines > Carettochelyidae > Carettochelys > Carettochelys insculpta. The sequence goes on along the minus strand of NC_134150.1, from coordinate 10,613,033 downwards.
GACTGAGGCCCCTGAGAGGTCGATTTCAAGTCTCCATACTAGATGTATGAAGTCAAACCCTGGAAGATCGACTTAAGCAGGGTAGTTGCCCAAGTTGCCTTTCTTGAGTTTATACAGTTAGCTTAGAATCTTTAAGGTATACAGAGTTCACATTATCTTCTTCTACGGTACATTACTTTACATTTACTGACACTGAATTTCTCTTGATGGCCTGTTGTCAGTTCTTCTAGTTTGTCCTTGTGTCTCTGAAGCCCCTCACAATCCTCTGTGAACCTGATAAAGCTAGATAATGCTGCATCACCTGCCAGTTGTGCTACATCACTGTTCTTCACCAGCCCTTTGGAGAATCACTTAATATATTAATGAATGAGCAATAGAATGCTGCTAAGCTTTCGTTATGAAGAAAATGGCCTCTTTGCAACCATTCAAGTGTGAACCATTCTATTGTATTTTAGTATACAAACTATACATATATTTTTAAAACACTTAGGCAGGTCTATGCACGGCAGGTAAGTCCATTGTAGATATGCAATTATAGCTATGAGAACTGCATAGCTAGAAATGACTTACTTGCAATCGACTTACCTGGCCATCCTCACAGAAGGACGTTGATGGGAGGAACTCTCCCCTTGACCTTCCTTATTTCTTGCAATGTTGAGGAGTACAGGGGTCAACTACCAACCCCAACTACTTGGATTTTGTGTGTCTCTACTAGGCAAGTGAAATTGAATCCTGTAAGATCAACCCTGACTGTGTTGCTCTTCCGCATAGAATAGCAATAGCCATAGTTTTTGTTCCTTTACTGTTTGAGAGGTTGTGAAAGGATTTGTGTTACCACTCTCTGGTGGATATAACGGGGCTCTGAGTATCTCTTCATAGCACTTTGCCACTATTTACACTAATGCAAGTGAGACTAGCTACAACCACAAAAATACTAGGTTTGTTGCTAGCGTATTTAGCTTATGGGTAATCTTTTCTGATTGTACCATAGGACTCATTGTAGCGTAGTGCATCTGTGTGCCATTTGAAAATGGCATTTTGTTACAATACACATTTTGAATGTACCTCCAAGATATGCCAGTTCAAAGCAACCCCGATAGTGGTTGCTATTAAAAAGTCAACATTTGACACATGCTGGAACACATAGTAGTAACTGAGAATACCATACTTTTCTCCTAGGCTTAGTGCAAGAGTTAATTTAGGGTAGTAGTAGGAATATTGATTTTAATAGAATTGGAAGGTTTATAGTCTTAGGGACGTGTGAGAAAAAATGGCCAAAAATTGATTTTATTTTTGTTTTGCAAAGAACACAAATGTCTAATTTATGTAAACGTGTTTGTTTTTCAAAAGTATTAACTAAGCAGTTAGTGTGAAAAAATACTCATCAGATGAGTTGTTTGTGAGTACTTCAGTTCCACCTTTTGCCATTAATAGTGTATAATTAGTTATTGGGTAAACTTGGAGCTCTCTCATCAAATAGCTCAACTTTCTCTTTAAAGAAAAGGAAAAAACATAGAAGACAGACAACATCTAATGTGAAGAATGCACTCCTGGTCAAAAAATTTATTAAGCTTTCACAAATACTGTGGTTCTGTCTACACTTCAGCGATCTGTCGACAGAAGTTGCTGTTGGAAGATATCTTACGACAAAACTTCTGTTGACAGATTGCAGCCACACATGAAAGTGGATTGCTCTGTTGATAGAGAGAAGCCAGGCTGCCCAGCCACTCTCTTGACAGAGCAACAAACTGGAAGCACAGCAGACAGGACTGCAGCTGACCTGAAAGCCCTACCTGTTGACAGGTCCCCACAGAGCATCCACATGGCTTTTTTTGTTGACAGAGTCCGTTGAGAAAAGTGTTCTGCCTTGAGGGGGAGAGGCAGAAGGCTGTTGACGAAAGTGGTGAATTCTGTTGACAGTTTGTCAACAGAACACATTTTTAGCATGGACACTCTGTGGGTTTTGTCAACAAAATGGTTGTTTTGTCAACAAAAGATCTAGTGTAGACATAACCTGTGAGGAACACCAGTGGGCATGTTACAACCAAGCAGCAAATTTGATTTATTGTGAGATTGTATTTTTTCCCACAATAAACAGATTCATTAATCTGATTTTCATTATTTGACAGCTCTTTTCACCTCTCTTTGTGGACAAAAAGCTAGGACTAGGAAGGAATGGCACAAGGCTGGTTCTTGAACGTGGTTGTTATGTTTCTAATCGAAGACAAGGGGGAAAAAGTTTGGTATATTTTCATGAAAAAAAATCACTGAAGTATCCAAAAATTAAAATGTTGGCAGTCACCATATCCCAGCATAGCTGAGCAGGGAACTTTTATGATGATCAGATGATCTACCCCACATAAATTGCCTGAAGTTACCACATCTCCTACACATTGGGAGATCCCAGCCTTCCTTGCTTCCTTTGTCTTTCAAATATTTTTGGTAAAATCTATAGAATTATACAGCTGGTATATTTCCCTTGCAATTCATATATTGTTCAGTCTGCACAGTACTGGGATAAAAGTCAGGCAGGGATCTATACTGCAAGGCAGCCTGAAATTCTGGCTATCATTTGGAGTTAAGGGCCTTTATTTGGGAAAATTCAAATTTCAGACGTAAGATTAATCATCCGTTATTGACAGAATGGGGTTAGCCTTATTTTATGAAATCAACTTTTCTCCTACTTGGTCTCTGCTACAAGGCTACCCCTTTTCTTTTATTTCACAAAGCGTAAAACAAAAATGCTATAAGGTACTTACAGAGTATAAAGATTTAAGCCTGCTCTGTTGAGAGGTATATTAAAGATGATCCAGAATGGAAAGAATATATATTCTGTACAAACAGAATTAGTTGTCAAATTTGACTCTAACAGTGAGTGAAATCCTGCATCCTTAGAAGCCAATGACAAAACTTCCACTGACTCCAATGGATCCAGGTGTTTACCCTTAGTATTTTATCCATACTACCATATCCTAAAACAAATTGATCATGAGAAAGTCTCAGGAGTCTCTCTAGCTCACCTAAGTATCCAAAATTTCAGCTTCATGTGAAAAAATTCCTATAAACTCTTTCGTTCTTTTGTTTGTAGAACAATAAGATTTTTCTTTCAGCACTACCAAGACTTTATTCTTCCTATTTTTCTAGATACTCAGAATATATACTGCTGTAGTCTAACCCAGGAAGTGCCAAAAGATATATATGCTTTTAAGGAAATGTGTATCAAACTATCCTCCCTATATTTTTAATGTAAAACTAGAAGACTTACTCAGCATTGATCAGGGCAGGGTTCAGCCTGGAAGATGGGGGACAGGGCCAGTAAAGCTGCCTGCTGGCCAATCGCCTGGGTCAGTCCAAAATGGGGGTGAGGTTGCTCAGGCCACTCACCAGTCTCTCACTAGGGCCAGCCTGTGGGGCTGTGCAGGCTTGCTGCTGGCTTTCCCTGGGGCTGGACAGGAATGGTGGGATGAGCTTATGTTGGAGGACCCCTATGCCATGGTGGCCTGAGATGACCTGGGATTGTGGGGGAGCCACATGGCAGCCAACAGCTGCTCCCTTGGGGTTGGGAAGCTTGCTGTCTGCCTGTGATCATTCATGAGTATAAATCTCTCTAGTGATTGCTGCCCTCTTGTTGTCATTAGTGAGTGTAACTGTCCCTGCTCTCACATCCCTCCTTTTCCATTTGGTGTGAAACGATCTCATTCCACGCACATCCCATTACACTGGCACAACAAACCCTGGACTTGCTATAAGTTATTATATGACCATGCCGAATTTGGTGGTCCTAGCTCCTATAGTTTAGGAGGGGATCTTGAACAAACAGACTCACAAATGGCCTGACACAGGCGGGCAGATGCACAAACTCTTTAAAATTTGGAGATATACCTATCTCATAGAGCTGGAAGGGACCTTCAGAAGTCATTGAGTCCAGCAGGACCTATCACCATCCCTGGGAGAGTTTTTTTTTAATCTATTTTTCCCACACCTCTGCAAAACCCCCGCGAGGACTGAGCTCACAGCCCTGCATTGAGCTATCCCTCCCCACATACAGAATAGATTATAGGATAAATGACATGAGTTGTGGCCACACCTATGAGTGCGTCTATATATATACACCCCATTTTCATAGTACCAAAGATCTCACAATCTTTAATGTATTTATCCTCACTATACCTGTGTGATAGGGAAGTGCATAGGTTCCATTTTACAGAGGAAGATTAGAGAGCTAAGTGACTTGCCCAAGGTCCCACAGAAAGTCTTCAGAGAAGCAGAAAACTAAACCCAGGTGACCTAAGTGTCAGATCAATATAACAGCTGGGGGCCCTCTTTTCTTGTATTAGGTTCCCCTAGTCTCCCATCCTCCAGAGGCTAAATGCAGCCCCTGTTCAGTCCTAGTCAGGTGTGGGAGCACACAAAGTTTCATGACTAGGAGTGAACAGGGGGTACACCTAGCCTCTGGAGGATGGCAAACTAGAGGAACCTGCTACCAGAAAAGGTGGGGAATACAGAGCTCCTGGCACAGGAAATGATTAGGAGCAGCTTCTTCTTCCAGGGAGCTTCTGGAAGAGAGCGGTACTGGAGGGTGGCATAGAGAGAACTATGAGGAGAAATGGATGGGTGCAAAAAAGACCTTTGGTGTGCAGTTGACTGGCCCTTCAGATGCAACAAAATGTACAATAGATTTCAAACACCACAAAGTGAGGGGACCTCAAATTTGTGTCTAAAATGTGTCATTATCATCAACAATAACCATGGGCTCAGTGCCCATTGGCGTCTGATGTCTACCTCACTATTTCCTTCTGTCTTTCCCCGTCCAATGTGAAGTGGCTTAGTTTCTGTAGAGTAGCTATGCACCAATCTACAATATCATTACCCATTCTCTTTGGGGTCTGGCTCTCCTATTCGAACCATCCATTATGCTGAATACCAGGGTCTTGATTTTTCATTAATCGTTCATTCTGCAAATATGCCTGAATAGCTGTAACTTCCATTGTATAACCTTCAGCAGTAGGTTCTTTTTTGGCAGTATCTCCCATATAATTCCTCGTTGGTGACCTTTTGCATCAATCCTATTCTCAGGATCTTTCTATAACTCCTCTTGAATGCCAATATTCTTCTCTTTGAATCTTTTCTTGTGACCCATGTCCGACATCCGTACAACATGCTGCTCAATACACATGTTTTCAAGACACTTGGCTTCATTCCTAAGCTAATCGCTTTGCTTTTCCAGATCTTATCTATCACCTTCAAACTTGCTCTTGCTTTCACTATTCTAGTCACTATTTCCTTCTTGCAGTCTAGCTCAACATTATGCTGCTCCCCAGATACGTGAACTTCTCTACATTCTCTAGTTCAATCCCATCTACACTGATCTTCCTTCCTATTTCCTTGTCTCCAAATACAATTGGTTTTGTTTTATTGATGTTCGTAATCAGTCCACACTGCTTCCCTTCCATGTTTAGAACCTGGACTGTTTTCGCTAGCTTCTCCTCACCTTCCTCAGTGATAAATGTATCATCCGCAAACCTCAAGTTGTTAATTCTTATCCCACACACAGATATACCTTCTACATCTTCCTTGATCTTGTCCTTTGCTCTCTCTACAGCCGCGTCTACACGTGCTGACTACTTCGAAGTAGCCGCGCCAACTTCGAAATAGCGTCCGCCACGTCTACACGTGGCGAGCGTTATTTCGAAGTTGAAATCGACATAAGGCGGCGAGACGTCGAAGTCGCTATCCCCATCAGGAGATGGGAATAGTGCCCTACTTCGACACTGAACGTCGAAGTAGGGCACATGTAGCCAATCTGTGTCCCGCAACATCGAAAGAGCAGGGTCCACCATGGTGGCCATCAGCTGAGGGGTTGAGAGACTTTCTCTCCAGCCCCAGAGCTCTATGGTCGCCACGTGCAGCGGCCCCTTAAAGATCCCCTCCCCCTGTCTTCCTATGCAGGAAGCTGAGAGCGCGTGCAGGCGGCAGCACTGCCATGCGGCCAGCCTGCACGCCTCCCTGCAGCCCCAAGCCACCACCCCCGCTGCAATGGCCGCCCTCCAGCCCCTGAAGCGCCCCCAGGGCACCTCCCCAAGGGGAACCAGGGCTCCCAGCCTGTCAGCCAGTGGGGGAAGAGGCAGCAGCGCCCCTCCTGGTCGGAGGCCGAGATCCGGGACCTGCTGGGGCTCTGGGGCAAGGAGGAGGTGCTCCAGGTAATGGGGAGCAAGAGGTGGAACACAGATGTGTTCACTAGGCTGGCCAAGGGCCTGGCTGCCCAGGGTCACCCTACCTGCACTCCTGACCACATCAGGAGTAAGGTTAAGGAGCTGCGGCAGGGTTACGCCCGGGCCTGGGATGCGGCCAGCCAATCTGGGGCTGCCCCCGCCACTTGCCCCTTTTACAGGGAGCTCAGGGCCATCCTGGGCCCCTGGTACACCTCCTCCCCGCCGGCCACTCTTGACACCTTGGCCAACGAGCCCCAGCAGACCCCGGAGGCGGAGTCTGCCCCGGAGGCAAGCCCCGCACCCCAGGGGCCCCCGCAGGACCCCACCCCTGGGATGCTGGAGGAGGAGGAGGAGGAGGGGGAATCCTCCTCCAGCGACGGGGGGTTCCACATCACCATGCCATCCCTGAGCTCCAGCAGGGCGTCTGCCCAGAGGGTGTCGCCCGACCGTGAGAGCAGGCTGTCAGGTATGTACCCCCCCGGTGCACACCCCCGGGGTTAAGGGGCGGGGACAAGAGACATGACCAGGGCCCTCCACATGCCCAGATGACCATGGCCCCAAGGACAGCAGTGGCATGTCCCTCAGAAGAGTGCATCAGCCCCTGCCCCCCAGCAGGACAGTGCCATGCCCCATCCCTGGGGATGGGGGGAGCGGAACCTAGGGTCCCCCGGGGGGGAGGGGGTGGGACACCCATTAGCAGCAGCAGCAGCATCTCCTCCCAGGGATGGGGATGGGGAACCAGCAGCAGAGGGGTGGGGTGACAAGGGCCACGGCTTGGGACCCACACTAACAGCTGTCTCCACTCTTCCTCCCCCCTGTGTTCCACAGCTGCACCATCGGAGGGCCCAGAGAGTGCCGGCTAGGTCTCCATGGTCCAGGAGAGCCCACGGGGGCCATCGCTGCAGGCCAGCCCCTCAGCGGAGCACCGACAAGCCCCAGGATGGGGCCGACAGCGGAGCCACCACCTGAGGATGGCCACGGACCCCCAGCTGCTCGCGACCCTCCGGCGTCTGCTGGAGGTGTCGGAGCGGCACCTGCGGGTGGAGGAGCGGTGGCTGGAGCTCCAGGAGCGAGCGCTGGCTTAGCTCCAGGAGGCATGGGGGGCCTTCATGTGCACATTCGAGTGCATAGCGGAATACCTGGCCCCCCATGCCGCGCCACCCGCTGCTCTGCCAGCCCTGCCCGCCGCTCCACCCGCTGCTCCGACTGCCACTCTGACCACCGTCCCACCGCCGTCTGCCACCATGGGGCCTTCCGCCGAGGGGGACCTGGGGCCTGCTGACACCTGCCGGCCATACCTGCTGGTTTGCCGGGCCCCCACCCAGCCTCGGCCAGGGCTCAGGCCGAGGCGAGGGTTGTGCCCTCCAACCCCGGGCGCCGGACAGTAGAGGGGTGTGGGGCCGATGACGTGCCCCCCCCCCCCTTTGTACATATCCCCCATCATATATTTGTATAAAGTTTGTGTTAGACCCCTGTTCTTTTATGGTACCTGCCCCCCATGTAAATAGTTCCCCCCTTTTGTTCTACTATTATATATATATATATATATATATATATATATATATATATATATATATTTGTAGTATTAATAATAAGAGAATTCACTGTTTTTTGGTTTCAAAAACAACAGGTCCATTTTTATTTGCAAGAAAAGTGTGGGGGGTGTGTTCTTGGGTGCTCTGTGGTGTGGGCGTGGGGGCAGGGAGTGTTGTGCAGGATGCGGGGGTGCAGTGGGGGGCCTGCCAGTGTTCACCCCACGGCCTGGTCGAAATGGGCCCGCAGGGCCTCCCGGACCCGGATCCCCTCGGGGTCCACCTGGCGACTGGGGGCAGTGGATGGCTGCACATCAGCCCTGCCAGCCTCCACAGCCCAGCCCTGGAAGAATGCCTCCCCCTTGCTCTCGACCAGGTTGTGGAGTGCGCTGCATGTGCCCACAACCTGGGGGATGTTGGTGGGGCCTGCATCAAGGCGGGTGAGGAGACACCTCCAGTGCCCTTTGAGGCGGCCAAAAGTGCACTCAACCACCTGGCGCGCATGGTTCAAACGCGTGTTGAAGCGCTCCTAGCTGGCTGACAGATGGCCTGTGTAAGGGTGCATGAGCCAGGGCCGGAGGGGGTATGCTGCATCTGCGATGATGCAGAGGGGCATGGTGATGTCCCCCACGGGGATCTCCCACTGGGGGATGTAGGTCCCCACCTCCAGCTGGCGGCGCAGGCCCGAATTCCTGAACACCCGGGCGTCGTGGGTGCTGCCAGGCCACCCAACATAAATGTCCAGGAAGCGGCCCCGGCTGTCCACCAAGGCCTGGAGGACCACCGAATGGTAGCCCTTCCTGTTCAGGAAGCGTCCTCTGCTGTGCTCCGGAGCACAGATGGGGATATGGGTCCCATCCAGAGCCCCAAAGCAATTTGGGAGGCCCAGGCTGGCAGACCCCATGATGGTGGCATCCGGGTCCCCAAGCCACATGAGCCTGTGGAGGAGCAGGGCATTGATGGCAACGACCACCTGCAGGGGAAGGACATGGGAGAGCACCAGTGAGGGGTGTGCAGGGTGTGTCTGGCCCTCCACCCCAGGGCTGCCGTCCACCCCAAGGCTCCCTCCCCCAGGCCTCCCTCCCCCAGGGCTGCCCTCCACCCCAGGCCCCCCCGCCGGGTCCTCTTACCTCCATGAGGACAGCCCCGATGGTGGCCTTGCCCACACCAAACTGCTGCCCCACAGATCTGTAGCTGTCTGGAGTGGCCAGCTTCCAGACAGCGATGCTGACCCGTTTCTCGACCATGAGGGTACGTCACATTGAGGTGTCCTGGTGCCGTAAGGCAGGGGTGAGCCACTGGCAGAGCTCCAGGAATGTCTGCCGGCTCATGAAAAAGTTCTGGAGCCAGCGCTCATTGTCCCACTCACCGAGCACCAGCTGCTCCCACCAGTTGGTGCTCGTGGGGTAGCTCCACAGCTGGCGGCGTGTGCAGCGGGAGGGGGTGTCAGGGGGCAGCAAGGTCTGGGGCTGCTTCCTCCTTCCCTGGGGGCAGCTCCTCTTCCATGAATAAAAGGTGGTCAGCTGCCTCCTGCATAACATTGAGCAGGGGAAGCACTGCTCCTGCAGGGGCGGCTGTGTGTACCTCTGGCTGCTGCTGCTGCTGCTGCTGCTGCTGCTGCTGGGGGTCCATACTGCTTCGATGGGTGTGCGTGCCTGTGGCTCTGCAGACCGCGTGCTGTGCAGGCTGCGTGTGTCTGGGAGGGGCCCTTTAAGGGAGCGGCTAGCTGTTGCCCCGGAAGTGCTAGTCCGCCCTGTGACCCTATCTGCAGCTGTTCCTGGCACCTTTATTTCGATGTGGGCCGCTTTGGCATGTAGATGCTCCCCTGCAGCGCCTACTTCGATGTAGTGTTGCCCAACGTCGACGTTGAATTTCAACAGCACCAGCCCTGGAGGACGTGTAGACGCTATTCATTGAAATAGCTTATTTCGATGCAGCGCACACACGTGTAGATGTAGCGCACACATGTGCAGATGTAGCGCACACATGTGCAGATGTAGCTTACATGTGTGATGAAGATACTTGGTGATACTGGATCTCCTTCTCTCGTACCTCTACTCATTCCAAACCAAATTTTCAACTCTCTGCATGTTCTGAGTGCTGCCTCATTGTCACTGATATCCTTCAACAATCATATCAGTGCGCTGTCCACTCTGTACACCTCCAAGAATACCCAGGTCCCTTTCTATACTATCAAATGCCTTCTGAAAATCAGCAAAGCAAGTGTAGATATTCTTCATCAAGCTTTCTCCACTATCAATCTTTGTGCCAATATCTGCTGTATGGTACTTCTATCTTTCCTGAACTCCACTTGCTTATCTGCAAGATGTTCTTCTATCTGTGATCTTAGTCTCTGCATCAGTATCATCATCAGCACCTTGCCTAGATGACTCATTAGGACAGTTAATCTGTAGTTCTTGCACTCCAACGCACTTTCTCTCTTGTATACAGTCACTAGCACAGATCTTGTCTATTCCTTAGGTGCCTTCTTTCTTTCAATGCTATATTACATAGTCGGCTTATTTTCTGAATCACACTTTCTCTGCCATATTTCATAGAATCAACCTCAGGAGGTCATTTAGTCCAGCTCCCTGCCTAAAGCAGTATTAACTCCATATAAATAATCCCAGCTATGACTATGTCAAGCCAGGACTTAAAAATCTTTAGGGATGGAGATTCCACCACCGCTCGGTAATGCATTCCAGTCCTTATGTCACATCCTGGATTCTAGCTCCTGATAAGCAGCAAACTTCCCGGGATTCCAGGTCTAGACGGCAGATGGATGACACAGTCCCTCTTTGGAGGGAGTCCCCAACCACCATCACCTGTCTTCTATGACCCCCACTCCCAAGAGAACTGCCATCCCTAGAACTATTACTCATCCCATGTGTTTCCAGTGTAATCCACTTCTTATTGATCTTCTCTTCTTCTGGAACAGTCTGCTCAATTGCCTCTCCTATTGTCGTGTCTATGGCTTCGACTCTTTCATCTAGGTCTTCCTCTGTGGCTTCATTCCTAATCTTTAAGAGCACTGCTCTGTACGCATTCCCTATCTCTTCCTCGCCTAGCTTCGCCATGTCTCTTCTCTTCTTAAACTGTCTTACATTTTCTTTTGAGTTTTATTTTGATGTTTGTGATCACTAGACTGTGGTCTGAGTCTATATCCACTCATTGGAAAGTTTGGCACCACTGTACTGGTGTTATCCGTCTTCTTATCAAAATCATATCTATCATGTTCTTGGACTTCCCATCATTTGATCATCACGTCCACTTCTTACAGTCCTTTTGTTGGAATCTTGTGTTGCAGATCACTATCTCGTGCTCCATAGCAAACTCTAGTAGTTTCTCACCTCATTCATTTCTTTCTCTATATCCAAACCTTCCCATGACTCTCTCCCAACCTTCATTATCTGTTCCCACCCTCACGTTCCAATCTCCTCCAATGATCAGCACGTCTCTTCAGTCCTCTAGTATCTTTGTCAAGTCTTCATAGAATAGCTCAATCTCTTCCTCCGTACTGTCCGACATGGGTGCATACACCTGAATGACTGAGATGTTGAAGAGTTTTGCTTCAAATCTCACTACCATCATTCTTGCACTCATCAGTTTGTATTCTAATAATGCTCCTCTAGCTCTTTTGCTAAGAAGGAATCCAACTCCTGCCTCATGCTTCATTTTGTTCCCTGACCAAATGACTTTGCAATTGAACATCTCTTCTGATGCCACATCCAATGCATCTCCACCAGTCCAAGGATATCACATTGGTATCTCTTCATCTCCTTCCAAAGCAGCTCTACTTTTCCAGTCGCCCACAGTGTTTGGATGTTGCATGTTCCAACTGAGAGCATATATGTTAGTTGTAATCAAAAATGAGTGATATCCTTCAGACTGAGGTGCACTCAATAGATATGTTTGAAGGACTCATGATATAAGTGGGTGGGTCTCTCAATGATTGCCTGTTCCGTTCATTCCTTCTGAGACACCTGGCATTAGCCACCTTCAGAAGACTGCATACTAGGCTTGATGGATCCGTGGCCTGACCCAGTATGGCTGTTTATGTTCTTAAGCAAAGAAGCTGGTACGATGCAGGCAAATCCCCAACATAATGCAGAGAAAGAATGGAAGGGATGTTGTAACTGAAATGTATCACAGATTACGAAAATTCTTGGAAGGAAGCAGCTAAAGCAATTTTGTGTGGAGTGGATGAGATGTCATTCTATGCACATGTGGTGATACAGAAGAGAAGGCAGGAACAAGAGGCAGACAGGAGGGAAGTGGTTTGCTGTGATACTTGAGGAAAGCATAGGAAACAGAATGTGGGTGTGAATAGCAAAGAAATCTTTTGTGTAATACAGCAGCATTCTTAGGGTATACGTTGTAGCTATTTCCTTTAGATCTGCACCTCTTAGATAGACTTGTACTATACAGTGTCATAGCTTGAACTGCTATTGTGTCTGTCAGCAAAAAATGGTCACTGTGAGTTATGCCCAAATGAACATACAGAATCACAGAATCATAGGGCTGGAAGGGACCTCAGGAGGTCATCTAGTCTGGCCCCCTACTTCAAGCAGGATCAGCCCCCCTCAAGTCATCCCAGCCAGGACCTTGTCCAGCTGGGACTTAAAAACCTCAAGGGATGGAGAATCCACCACCTCTCTAGGCAACACATTCCAATTCCTCCTGGTGAACTAGTTTTTCCTAATATCTAATCTACACCTCTCCCTCTTCAACTTCAGACCATTACTCCTTGTTCTGCCATCTGACACCCCTGAGAACAGTTTCTCACCCTCCTCTTTAGAGCTCCCCTTCAGAAAGTTGAAGGCTGCTATTAAATCACCCCTAAGTCTTCTCTTCCGTAAACTAAACAAGCCCAAATCCCTCAGCCTATCCTCATAGGTCTTGTGTTCCAGTCCCTTAATCATTTTTGTTGCCCTCCTCTGAACCTGCTCCTTCAAATCCACATCCTTTTTATACTGGGGGAGGCCAAAGCTGGGCACAAGATTCAAGATGTGCCGAATAGAGGGGAATAACTACTTCTCTAGATCTGCCCGAAATTCTCCTCCTAATGCATCCTAATATGCCGTTAGCCTTCTTGGCTACAAGGGCACACTGTTTATTCATATCCAGCCTTTCATCCACCATAACCCTAGGTCCCTCTCCATTGTACTGCTGTTGAGCCAGTTGATCTCCATCCTGTAACAATGCTTGGGATTCTTCTGCCCCAGGTGCAGGACTCTACACTTTTCCTTTACTAAAATAAGACAGGAGATTTACACTAGACACTTCACTACTATACAGAAGAGAAAGGACTGCAAACTTTCTAAACTCCTGCCTGCCACACAGAGCCACAGCAGTGGTACCACTAACTCAGCCAGCAATATCATCAATCTGTCCAGCTACACACTCAGCTCAGCAGAAGAATCTGCTCTTTCTCGGGGACTCTCTTTTTGCCCCACCACACCCACAAACATGATACAGTTCTGCGGTGATCTGGAAGCCTACTTTCGCCGTCTCAGACTCAAAGAATACTTTCAACACAACACTGATCAACACACCATTACACAGACAACCTCCCAGCAGCACAAGAAGAATAACTCCACGTGGACTCCTCCCGAGGGCAGAAATAACAGTCTGGACCTATACACAGAATGCTTCCGCCGACGCGCACAAACAGAAATTGTGGAGAAACAACATCGTTTGCCTCACAATCTCAGTCGTGCGGAATGCAATGCCACCCACAGCCTCAGAAGCAACCCTGACATTATAATCAAAGAGGCAGATAAAGGAGGAGCTACTGTCACCATGGACAGGTCTGACTACCAGAAGGAGGCTTCCAGACAACTCTGCAATACCAGATTTTACAGGCTACTTTCCTCAGACCCCACCGAGGAATACACTAAAAAACTACACCGTCTGCTCAGGACACTCCCTACACAAGCACAAGAACAGATCTACACCAACACACCTCTAGAGCCCCAGCCAGGGTTATTCTACTTACTACCCAAGATCTACAAGCCTGGAAATCCTGGACGCCCCATCATCTCCGGTATTGGCACACTCACTGAAGGACTGTCTGGTTATGTGGACTCTCTCCTCAGACCCTATGTCACCAACACCCCCAGCTACCTCCGCGACACCACTGACTTCCTGAGAAGACTGCAATACGTTGGTGACCTACCAGAAAACACTATCCTAGCAACCATGGATGTAGAGGCTCTGTATACCAACATCCCACACAAAGATGGAATAAATGCTGTCCGGAACAGTATCCCTGATGATGCTACAGCACATCTGGTGGCTGAGCTCTGCAACTTTATACTCACACACAACTATTTCAGATTCGGTGACAATATATACCTTCAAATCAGCGGCACAGCTATGGGTACCCGCATGGCCCCTCAATATGCCAATATTTTCATGGCTGACCTAGAACAACGCTTCCTCAACTCTCGTCCACTAACACCCCGGCTCTATTTACGCTACATTGACGACATCTTCATCATCTGGACCCATGGGAAGGAGACTCTGGAGGAATTCCATCAGGACTTCAACAACTTCCACCCCAACATCAAGCTCAGCCTGGACCAATCTACACAGGAGATCCACTTCCTTGACACTACAGTGCTTATACACAATGGACACATCAGTACCACCCTGTACTTTAAACCCACTGACCGCTGCGCCTACCTTCATGCCTCCAGCTTCCATCCCAGACACACCACACGATCCACCGTTTACAGCCAAGCACTTAGATATAACCGCATTTGTTCCAACCCCTCCGACAGAGACAAACACCTACAGGATCTGCACCAAGCATTCTTGAGACTGCAATACCCACCTGAGGAAGTGAGAAAACAAATCAACAGAGCCAGACGTGTACCACGAAGCCTCCTGCTACAGGACAAGCCCAAGAGAGAAACCAACAGAACACCACTAGCCATCACCTCCAGTCCTCAGCTAAAACCTCTACAGTGCATCATCAGGGATCTACAACCCATCCTGGACAATGATCCCACACTTTCACAGGCCTTGGGAGGCAGACCTATCATTGCTCACAGACAACCTGCCAACCTAAAACAAATCCTAACAAGCAACTATACACCGCACCACAGTCACTCTATCTCAGGGACCTATCCATGCAACAAACCTCGTTGCCAGCTCTGCCCACATATACACACCAGCAACATCATTACAGGACCTAACCGGATCAGCCACACCATCGTGGGTTCATTCAGCTGCACATCTACCAATGTAATTTATGCCATCATGTGCCAGCAATGCCCCTCTGCCATATACATCGGGCAAACTGGACAGTCTCTACGTAAAAGAACAAATGCACACAAATCAGACATCAGAAATGGCAATATACAAAAACCCATAGGAGAGCACTTCAGTCTCCCAGGACACACAGTAGCAGATTTAAAAGTAGCTATCCTGCAGCAAAGAAATTTCAAGAACAGACTCCAAAGAGAAATTGCTGAGCTACAATTCATCTGCAAATTCAATACCCTCAGCTCAGGATTAAACAAAGACTGTGAATGGCTGGCTAAATACAAAAGCAGCTTCCCCTCTCTTGGAGTTCACACCTCCAGATCTACTGATGACAATACAACTCAGCCTTCCTGACTGAGCTAACCTCATTATCCCCAGCCTTGCTCTGGCCTATTTATACCTGGCCTTGCAGATTTCCAGGACCAGCATCTGAAGAAGTGAGTTAACTCACGAAATCTCATGCTGTAAACTTTTCTGTTAGTCTATAAGGTGCCACAAGACCCTTCGTTGCTGCTACACTTTTCCTTGTTGGACTGCATCAGATTTCTTTTGGCCCAGTCCTCCAATTTATCCAGGTCACTCTGGATTCTCTCTCTACCCTCCAACATATTTACCTCTCCCCCTAGTTTTGTGTCATCCGCAAACTTGCTGAGGGTGCAATCCAGTCCGTCATCCAGGTCATTAATAAAGATGTTGAACAACACCAGCCCCAGAACCGAGCCTTGCGGCACTTGCACTTGAAACCAACCACCATCCAGACATTGAGCCATTGATCACTACCCATTGGGCCCGGCCGTGAAGCCAGCTTTCTATCCATCTTGTAGTCCAAGGATCCAATCCATATTTCCTTAATTTATGGACAAGAATGTTGTGGGAGACCGTATCAAAAGCTTTGCTGAAGTCAAGGTATATCACATCCACTGACTTCCCCATGTCCACACAACTTGTCGTCGTCATAGAAGTCAATCAGACTGGTCAGGCAGGACTTGCCCTTGGTGAATCCATGTTGGCTCCTTTTGATCATTTTCCCCTCTTCCAAGTGCTCCAGAATGGATTCCTTGAGGATTCCCTCCATTATTTTCCTAGGGATTGAGGTACAGCTGACTGGTCTATAGTTCCCTGTATCGTACTTCTTTCCTTTTTTTAAAAATGGGCACTACGTCTTCCTTCTTCCAGTCATCCAGTATCTCCCCCAATCTCCAAGAGTCTTCAAGGACAATAGCCAAAGGTTCAGCAATGACATCTGCCAATTCCCTCATTACCCTCGGATGCATTAAATCCAGACCCATGGACTTGTGTACATCTAGTTTTTCGGGATAGCTCAGAACTTGTTCCTTCCCCACAGATGGCTGCCCTCCACCTTCCCATACTGCATTGTCTAGGACCATCACGTGGAAGTTGAATTTTTCCGTGAAGACTGAGGCAAGAAAAGCATTGAGTACTTCAGCTTTTCCGACATCATCAGTCAGTAGGTTACCTCCCTCATCCAACAACAGCCCCACACCTTCTCTGATAACCCATTTATTGTTAACATGCCTGTAGAAACCCTTCTTGTTACTCTTCATGTCCCTTGCCAGCTGAAGTTCCAATTGTGCTTTTGCTTTCCTGATTACTGCCTGGCATTCTCCAGCCGTATGTTTATGCTCCTCCTTAGTCAACTGTCCATGTTTCCACTTCTTGTATGCATCCTTTTTGAGTGTCAGCTGACTAAGGATTTACCTGTTAAGCCAAGCTGGTTGCCTACCATGTTTGCATTTCTTACTATGCAGTGGGATGGTTTGTTCCTGTGCTTCCAGTAAGACTTCTTTAAAATACTGCCAGTTCTCTTGAACTCTTTTCCCCTTCATCTTCGTTTCCCAAGGGATCCTGCTCATCCATTCTCTCAGGGAGTTGAAGTCTGCTCTCCTGAAATCAAGGGTCTGTATGTTACTGCTCACCTTTCTTCCTTTTGTCCGGATCCTGAAATCTATGATCTCATGGTCACTGCAGCCCAGGTTTCCTCCCACTTCTATTTCTCCTACTAGTTCTTCCCTGTTTGTGAGCAGCAGGTCAAGTTGCACACGGCCCCTGGTCAGTTCCTTCAGCACTTGTACCAAGAAGTTATCCCCAGAATTCTCCAGAAACTTTCTGGATTGTCTGTGTGCTGATGTGTCATCTCCCAACAAATGTCCGGATGATTAAACTCTCCCATGAGAACCAGGGCCAGTGATTTGGTAGCTTCGCTTAGCCTCAGGTATCTCATCTCCCTGATCTGGCAGTCTACAGCAGGCACCAGCTACTACATCACCTCTGTTACTTCTGCCTCTAAGTTTAACCCAAAGACACTCAACTGGATTTTCTCCTTCCTCACACTGGAGCTCTGAGCAATCACACTGCTCCCTCACATAGAGCGCAACTCCTCCTCCTTCTCTCCCATCTGTCCTTCCTGAACAGTTTATACCCTTCCATGACTGTGCTCCAGTTACGCGAACCATCCCACCAAGTCTCTGTTATTCCAACCACGTCATACTTCTTTGACTGTGCCAGGGCCTCTAATTCTTCCTGTTTGTTCCCCAGGCTTCTGGCATTAGTGTATAAGCATCTTAGAGAAGGGGCTGATTGGCCCACTTTCTTCTCCTCACCCAGGTAACCCACTTGATTGTTCCCTCCTCCTTCCCCACTTACCTCAGGGCTTGTGTCACCTTCCCCTGATGAACCTAGTGTAAAGCCCTCATCACTAGGTTTGCAAGCCTGCCCACAAAGATGCTCTTTCCTCTCTCTGTGAGGTGGATCCCACCTCTTTCCAGCAATCCCTTTTCACGAAAGAGAATCCCATGGTCAAAGAAACCAAATCCTTTCCTGCTACACCACCTACATAACCACGCATTTACCTCTGTGATTCGACGATCCCTGTGTGGACCACTTCCTTCCACAGGGAGGATAGACGAGAACACCACTTGTGCATCATATTCCTTGATCTTCCTTCCTAGGATTATGTAATCTGCCCTGACCTCGTCGAAGTTGCTCTTCGCTGTATCATTGGTTCCTACATGGAGAAGTAGAAAGGGGTAATAGTCTACAGGTTTAACAATTTTTGGCAGGGACTCTGTAATATCCCAGATTCTAGCACCTTTCTGTTATGTTACTTTGGATTGCCCATATGCATTTATTCTCTGTTGACATAATACTTACAATAAAGTGAAGTATCTTGAGAAAGCAATAGTAATGTTTTCATTTCCTGAACTGATGCAGTGTTCATGGAGAGCCTAAAGCTTGGCAGAGGGGTGGCCTTTGTTCTTATTTTAGATGGAAAACACCAGAATTGTTTAGATGAGATACAACTGGTCAAATTTATGGAAGAATTGGACTAACCCTACAGCAGGGAAAGCATGCCTGACTTGTTTGTGACACTTTGTTCTTTGCTTTATGCTTCACTTGATATAATTTGAACCATCTGCTATGGTTAAGGGACTTTTGAGATCTGTGGATGAAAAGCACAATACAGTAAAAGCTTTGTTATCCAGCACCTTAACATCTGGAAAACTCAAATAACTCACTTCTGCCATAGGCACCAATACAACTCCCCTGTCAGTTAACCGGAAAAATTCTGATAGCTATCCAAAAACAACAAGAAGTCCTGTGGCATCTTATAGACTAACAGAAATTTTGGACTATAAGTTTTTGTGGGCAAAGACCCACTTCATCTGATGCATCAGTGGGAGTTCCAGAGGAGGATCTAAATCTATAGGCTCATGGAAAAAAGGGAGTCGCAGTCAAGAGGAAGGCCCCTTATTCCTATTGTTGGGGGCTGCCAGTTAATCAAGCTTTTTCAGCAAATGCAAAAAATTCCTATCAGCTGACAGGAATAAGGGGATTTTGATGTTGGCAGAGTCCTTTCAAAAAGGACCCCCCTGTGGACGAGCCGTGGGTGAGTATGCGGCTGGCGGCATACTAATGAGGTGCTGAATATTCATTTCAGCGCCTCATTAGTATTCTTTGATTTGGCCATTATCATGGCCATGTCAGAGTTTTTTGTAAGTGTAGACGTAGCCAGAGTGTTAACTAAGTACTATTTCATTTCTTAAACATTTTTGCATTTGGTGAAAAAGCTTGATTAACCAGCACATTTGATTAACTGGCAACCTGCACTCTCCATGCATGCCAACTAACAAAGTTTGTACTGTATAAGAGGTAAATATTATGACTATTATTGGCAGTCTGATTGCTAAAATTCTAACTAGGTGGTGTGTTTCAAGCATAGGCTACAGGGGACACTTCACCTCACCTGGATACATGAAAACCAAAACCAAACAAAACAGAACTCCTGTGTCTCCTTCCACCAACACAATGGCTGGAATATAAATGGAACAAACCATGCCATTTACCTTAGTTCACAAAGGAAAATGATTTGTAAGATGGAAGAGCAGCAAAACTTAGCATATTCACTTGGTAATATGGTTCACTTGGTTCCTATGTTTTTCCTCTGAGATCTAAGAATCTTAGATCTAAGAATCTAAGATCTTAAATAGCCACCTCTTTTGAAAACCTATTCCTGGTTGAATTCCGTGATGAATGAAATCCATGGTGAATTTCTGATGAAGCATTTATTAAAGAACAGTCATCTAAAAGGGACAGAGTTGCGCATGGTTAGAGCTGAAAGGAAATTGGAATTTCCATCCTGCACTAAATTCTGGAATTTGTTTTCATCCCAAATTGGAGCAAAATTTTGAAATGTCTAAATATTTCATAGAATAGAAATGTAGAAAGTGATTCTTAAGATTTACAACAAGGCATTTTCCATAAAAATGAAACATTTTTAAAAGTAGGAAATTTAAATATTCGATTTCAATTTATTGAAATTACCCAAAATGCTGTATTTAGAGTTAGTTCAACATTAAGCTGTATTTTTCTATTGTGACACATCTTGTGAGAGTTGAAGTTCAGGAATCTTCTGACCTATTTTTCCTATCCTCTTTGACTAAACTACATATCCTATGATTTACCCAGAAGCATGCAACTCCCATGAGCCAGAATGCAGAACATGGGGAGAGGGAAAACCATACTGCATTATGAGTGATCCAGTTTTTCAGGAAGCTCCCATAAACCAATGCACTGATTGGGAAATCCTATTTGAAATATAATTGAAATTTTCAGCAAAAATAGATTTTTTAGAAACTGCAATTCCCATCCAAAAATCATTCTGAATGAAAATTCCTGTCCAGCTCTACTCATGAAAATAGTCAAGGATAAAATCACTAGTGTGGTCCTTCTCGTCTCCGTTTCAAAGTGGCAGATTAACAGTGCTCTGAATTGTAACAGAGAAGTAGCCGTGTTAGTCTGTACTCCAACTTTCCCACTGGGAGAAGTGAAAAAAAACAAAAAAACAAAAAAACAAATTGACAGGGCCAGACGAATACCCAGAAACCAGCTTCTTTAAGATAGGCTCAAGAAGATGAACAACAGAACACTTGTCATCACTTATGGCCCCCAATTCAACCCCCTGCAATGCATCTAGATCAGGATGCTACACTCCAGAAGGCTCTAGGTGCAGGCTAGTCCTTCCCTATAGACAACGTCCTATTCTGAGAAATATTCTCCCCAGCAATCACAGGTTACATCACAGTAATATGAATGCTGGAACTTTTCCTTACAACAAACCCCGCTGCCAACTTTGTCCACATATTTATTCTGGGGATACCATCACTGGACCTAACCTTGTTAGTTACAAAATCAAAGGCACATTCTTGTGCACTTCCAGCAACCTTATATATGCCATTATGCACCAACAATGCCCTGCCACTATCTACATTGGACAGACTGGGCAAAACCTTTGCCAAAGAATAAATGGACACAGAGCAGACATCAAGAAAGTCAATACACATAAGCCTGTCAGTGAACACTTCTAGGCCTCTTCTACACAGGCCACTTCCTTTGGAAGTGGCATGCTAATACAGGAGCAAAATATGTTAATGGGACACGGATGCAAATTCCCCACACCTCATTAGCATAATGTCACATGATTTGGAGTCCAGTAGACCGTTCTTCTGGACTCCAAAACGCCGTGTAGAAGCGTGGCCACTGGGGGGGGGGCCTCCGGAAGGAGGACTTTCTTCCAGAAGTGCCCCCCCCCGCCTGAGGCCACGCTTCTACACCGCGTTTTGGAGTCCGGAAGAACAGTCTTCTGGACTCCAAATCATGTGACATTATGCTAATGAGGTGCAGGGAATTTGCATCTGTGCCTTATTAGCATATTTCGCTCCCTGTATTAGCATGCCACTTCCTAAGGAAGTGTCCTGTGTAGAAATGGCCCTATGGAGTGGGCCATTCTGTTAAAGACCTGAGAATTTGTGTCCTGGAACATAGAGAATTTAACAACAGATTAGAGTGAGAGATTTCTGAGTTAGAGTATATATTGAAATTTGACACATTAACACGTGGTATGAACAGAGACATCAACCACCTCATGCATTACAAGGACAGCTTCCCTTCCTTTGATGCTTGTAATTATCTCAGACACGACAATTAACGTTCCCCCCCACCTCTCAGCCGCTTCCAACAATCCCATTTGATTTGTTAGTTTTTATTGCAATTTTTTTTCTTTTTGGTCCTCTGTACTTATAGATGTCAGTCTGTATTGAAAATGAAATTGCTCTGAAGGGCTATGTCTACACTAGCCCCAAACTTTGAAATGGCCACACAAATGGCCATTTTGAAGTTTACTAATGAAGCACTGAAATGCATATTCAGCGATTCATGAGCATGCGGGCAGCCGCGGCACTTCGAAATTGACGCGGCTCGCCGCTGCGCGGCTCATCCCGACAGGACTCCTTTTCGAAAGGACCCCGCCTACTTCGAAGTCCCCTTATTCCCATCAGCTCATCGGAATAAGGGGAGTTCGAAGTAGGCAGGGTCCTTTCGAAAAGCAGCCCTGTCGGGATGAGCCGCATGGTGGCGAGCCGCGTCAATTTCGAAGTGCCGCGGCCGCCTCCATGCTAATGAAGCGCTGAATATGCATTTCAGCGCTTCATTAGTAAACTTCAAAATGGCCATTTGCGTGGTCATTTCGAAATTTGGGGCTAGTGTAGACACAGCCAAGAAGTGGGTCTGTCCCACTAAAGTTCATCATCGAATAAATCATTTTGTTAGTCTTTAAAGTGTTACATTTCTAGTGCTCTGAATGGAAGACATAATGGCTATTCCTGTAGGGTGCATCTATGCTTGCATTACTCTTTTGAAAGAGGCATGCAAATGAGACAAATCAAAATGCAAATGAAGTATAAATTTGCATGATTGGCACCTCATTCACATATGCGAATTTCAAAAGCGCTTCTTTCAAAAGAAGAAAGCCAGTGTAGATGCTGCTCTTTCAAAAGTAAACCAATCTTTGAAAGAATCCTTCTTCCCTTTATTCAATACGAAGAAGGATTCTTTCAAAGATGGGGTTTACTTTCGAAACAGCCTGTGTAGATGCTGCTTTCTTCTTTCAAAAGTAGCTCTTTCGAAATTAGAATATGTGAATGAGGTGTTGAATATGCAAATTTATACCTCATTTGCATTTTATTTCTCATTTGCATGCCTCTTTCAAAAGAGGAATGCAAGTGTAGACACACCGTTAGTGTAAATTTTCTAACGAGAGCTTGACCCCAGCAAGAGAATGGTTAAGACCTTTATATCACTCTCTCCTTGAATCTCAGAGGGCAGAAGAAGGTCTCAGTCTAGACAAAAAAATCAGGCTGGTTCTTACTGTATTTGAAATATCTCCTTCATCCTTTTTACTCATCACTTGGTAAAAAGATGTACAAGCTATAACCAGAGGCTTTCATGCTATAATTAGAGTTCTGAGAGAAAAGAAATCTAGCCACTGGTAAAGCTAATATAAGAACCTTGTTTTGCCACTTTCATAATAATCACAGAAACCTGACATGCTGGCCTCAGCCAGCTCACATTTTTTCTAACTTAAAAAGTCAGTTTTTACCCCCCAAAATTGCCAAAATCATAAGGAATAACAAAGCTGATCAAAAACTGGAATTTCCATTCCATGGCAAATTCTGATTGGGAAAGGAGGGATTATTCCAAATCAGAATGAAATGTTTAAAGTTCAAAATTTCCCTGTTGTAAAGATTATGAGTGGGGTTTGTACTGCTCAGGTATGACCATGCTCATGACAAACAGGCATATCGTGTGCTCACCTCATCTGTGTGATTAAATAAGAGCGTTACTGGTTTTGTGTGGGCATGAGGGACAGAGATCACCAAAATTAATCACAAGTTTACATCAGAAATTATCTTAAAAATCATGTATAATCATTTCCCCATAAGACTCCATTAAAAGCCAGAGGCAAGGGCGACCAGGGGAGCGAAGCAGACAGGGAGCTGCAGCATATTGGAATACCGGGGGAGTGGGCAGGCTATGCCCACTAAAAGGCCCCTCTCACGATGAGGGGGGACCCACTAAAAAAAGCCCAGTCCCAAATAGATACGGGGGACAATGAAGGAGAAAAACAGGGGCGGGAGTGAGGGTCAAAGGTTTAAAATAAGGGAGCCGGAGGGGGATACCGAGCAGAGGACCCC
This sequence comes from Carettochelys insculpta, assembly GCF_033958435.1. Taxonomy (NCBI): domain Eukaryota; kingdom Metazoa; phylum Chordata; order Testudines; family Carettochelyidae; genus Carettochelys; species Carettochelys insculpta. The sequence goes on along the minus strand of NC_134150.1, from coordinate 10,589,468 downwards.
GGACAGCGCCCACCGCTCCTCAAAGGTATCCAGGGAGTTGGTGGACGCCACCCAGAGGAACTCTGCTCGGATTCGTGACCGGAGGAAGGAACGGAAGTAGGCCCCACAGTCGCAGGTCGCCCCCTCTGCCAGCCTCCTCTCCCTGGTTTTGCAGATGGCTATTTTGGCAGTGGCCAGGAGGAGGCTGACGAGGAGGTCCTGCGACTTTGTGGGGCCACGGATAGGGTGTGACAGAATGAGGAGGTGTGGGGAAAAGGGCAGCCAGAACCTCAAGAGGAGGTTCTGGAGGAGCCGGAAGAGGGGTTGCAGCCTAGCGCACTCGACGTAGATGTGCGCCAGGTTCTCCCTCATACCGCAGAAGGTGCAGGTGTCTGGGATAGGGGTGAAACGCACCAGATACACACCCGTGCTCACTGCTCCATGGAGGATTCTCCAGCTGATGTCCCCGGCGGGCCGCAGAACCAAGGTGGAGTAGAGGCTGGCCTACCGGGGCTCCCCACCCTCCGATGACGGCAAGAGGTCCCGCCATTTGTGATCGGGGTGGGACACGAGGGTGGGGAAGTGGAGCGTGTGAAGCACAAGCGCGTACAGAAGATGTCAAGGCGCGGTTCGGAAGGGGACCGTCTGCAAGGTGTAAAGCCGGCTGAGGTGGTGGGGGGGAGAGGGGCGGGCAGGATCGCGAAGCCGGGGGCCCACAAAGAGGTCCGGAGGGCTAGGAGTGGGAGGGGGGCGGGGTGCACCCTCTCGCAGGACCCGGCCGAGGTAACTATGAGCGGTGGAGGGCAGGGCAGCCTTCACCTCCCGGAGTACGCGACGGGGGCAGCGTAGGTCGGAGAGCCCCATGAGCCAGGCGCGCGCCGGGGCCTCCATCCAGTCCCCCCGCTCGTAGTCCAGGAGGTCTCCGACCCTGGTGATTCCACCTAGGACCAGCGTCCGGCGCACTGTGCGAGACTCCACCGCCTGCACACAAAGGTGGGGGTTGTGTAACAGGGGCTCCACGAGGAGGTCTTCTCCTACGGTGGCCCCTAAGGACCTGGAGGCTGCGAGTAGCCGCCAAGTGTGGAGGAGGTCCTCATAGAAGGCCGGCAGCTCCGAGAGGCCTCGCGGACGGTCTCTGCAGGATAAATAGAGGAGCTGCCGGTCGCATCGGAGCCCTCGGTAACGGTGGAGGAGAGCGTGTGCCAGCGTGCTCCACGACGGACTATCTGCACTGTTGGTGTCGAGAAGCCTCTGCAGGGCCCAGAGGCGGAAGACATGGACCTGAGTGCGTGTGCAGGTCAGGCCCTGTCCCCCGTCCTCCGGGGCAAGATGGAGTACCCCTGCAGGGACCCAGTGCAGTCCTGGCCAGAAGAACTCCAGGATTAACCTCTGGAGCTGGTCCAGGAACCCAGGGGGTGGGACCAGGGTGCTGAGGCAGTGCCAGAGCATGGACAGGACTAGTTGGTTCAACACCAGTGCTCTCCCTCGGAGGGAGAGACACTGGAGTAGCCCCATCCACCTCCGCAACCGCTCAGCGACCCTGCTCTCTAGGCCTTGCCAGTTTTCCGGCAGAGAGGGATGCGTGGTGGATAGAAAGATGCCCAGATAGAGCAGCGGACCTGCGCTCCACCGGATGGCCTGAAGCGCGGTTGGGAGGCGGCTCATCTGCCATCCGGTCCCGACCACCAGGCCAGAGCTCTTGACCCAGTTGACCCGGGCGGAGGAGGCTGCCGAGTAGATAGCTTGGCAAGCCTCCAGACGCACCAGGTCTCCCGGGTCCTGGACCACGAGGAGCATGTCGTCGGCGTACGCCAACAGGACTAGCCGTAGCCCTGCCTCTGGGAGCGCCAACCCCGTCACCCTTCGCCGAAGGAGGCAGAGGAAGGGCTCGATGGCCAGGGCGTACAGCTGTCCTGAGAGCGGGCAGCCTTGTTGTACTCCCCGTGCGAAGCTGACCGGAGCGGTCAGGGTCCAGTTGAGCTTGACCATGCACTCCGAGGCAGCGTACAGCACCCGGAGAAACCCGACGAAGCGGGGTCCGAAGCTGAAGGCCTGCAGGGTGCCCAGGGGATACCCGTGGTCCACCCTGTCGACGCCTTCTCCTGGTCCAGGGACAGGAGGGCGAACGACAGGCCATCCCTACACCCAAGCTCTAAGAGATCCCAGACCAGGGACAAATTATGCAGGATGGTGCGGCCCGGGACGGTGTAGGTCTGGTCGGGGTGGACTACGTCCTGCAGCACGGACCCCAAGCGACGGGAGATGGCTTTGGCAATGATCTTGTAGTCCGTGTTGAGGAGCGAGATGGGACGCCAGTTCTTGAGGTCGCGGGGGTCCCCCTTCTTGGGTAGCAGGCTGAGGACTGCACGCCTGCACGAGAGGGGGAGCACCCCGCTTTGCAGGGCCTCGGCCCAGACGCCGAGCAGGTCTGGGCCGAGGACGTCCCAAAACAGGTGGTAAAACTCCACGGTCAGCCCGTCCATGCCCGGGGATTTATTGGTGGGCAGGAGACGGAGGGCTTCCGAGAGCTTGGCCAGAGTGAGAGGAAGCTCCAGCCGGTCCCGGTCGCCCGTGCTGACCGACGGGAGTTGGTCCCAGAGCGCCCTGCGGGCGTTGGTGTCGGTCGGATCCGGGGAGAAAAGGGCGGTGTAGAAGGCGCGAGCCCTCTCGTGCATCTCCACCGGATCCGTAAGAGGGGTGCCATCCTCCGCCAGGAGGCAGAGGATATGTTTTTGGGCGCCCCTCTTTTTCTCCAGGGCATAGAAGAAGCGGGAGCCACGGTCCATCTCCCGGAGGAGTTGGATTCGCGACCACACTAAGGCCCCCTGTGCCTGATGGGCGTCGAGGGTCCTGAGCTCGTCCCACTTCTCCTGGTACGTGCCACAGAGGGATGGATCTCCGGGGCTGGCGGCTAGACGCCTCTCCAGCTCAAGGACCTCCCGTTCCAGCTGCCCTATCAACGCATCCCGCCGCCGGCTGGCCCCCCGAGTATAGTCGCGGCAGAAGAGCCGCTCGCGCACCTTTCCCAGGTCCCACCACCGCCGTGCCAAGGGAAAGGCGTGCCGCTGCTCGCGCCAGGCCAGCCAGAACTCCCGGAAGGACGCCACGAAGCCCACGTCCTCCAGCAGGCTGTTGTTAAAATGCCAGTAGGCCGATCCCCGCTTCCCCGGCGAGAGGGAAGCCTTCACGGCCACCAGATGGTGGTCCGAGAAGGGGGCCGGCCGTACGCTGGAGGCGTGGGCCTGGGAGAGATGGTGCCACGAGATGTAAATGCGGTCCAACCTCGAGTGTGCAGGTTTATGGCCCACCACCCGGACGTAGGTGAAACCAGCGTCCTCATCCAGGTGGTGGCTGCGCCAGACGTCCACCAGGGAGCGACGGTTAATGAGCTCCCTGAGGACGTCCGCAGCGGCCTGGCACTTCTCGGTCCCCGTGCGGTCCCGCTCCTCGAGGGTGCAGTTGAAATCCCCGCCGAGGACCAGGCACTTGCGAGGATCGATGGTGTCGAGGAAGGCCGCCGCCTGCCGGAAGAAGGGGGTTCTCTCCGGGCCGGGTGTCGGGGCCTAGATGTTGACAAGGTGAAGAGGCAGCCCCTCCACCCGCACCTGGAGATACAGCAGGCGGCCCTGCACGACCTCGACGCTCCCCAGCACCTCGGGCTGCAGGTCTGGGGAGAACAGGGTCGCTACCCCGGCCCGCTGGGCCGAGAGATGACTAAAGTGGACCCCGTCTCCCCACTCCAGCTGCCACTTGGCTTCGGCGGCCGGATTAGTGTGGGTCTCCTGTAGAAAGGTGACCGAGTACCCGCCCTCTCGGAGGAAGGAGAGCACTCGGCACCTGCGGAGACCCGACCCGCAGCCCCTGACGTTTAGTGGCAAAGATGAACGGCGCCATTTGGAGGGCTGGGGAGGATCCTCGCCAGAGGGAGCGCTGGCGGTTCCCGTGGGGCCACGCAGCAAGCCGTGAGCCACGCCAAAGGTGACGAGGGCGTCACGGAAGCCACGGGCCCGTTGGTAGACCGTGGCGTCCCTCTTCCCGGTCCCCTTGCCCTCCTTCAGAAGGGCCCTCACGGACTCTAGGGCGGAATGGAAGTCTCCCCAGCGCTGGGGGGCGAGAGTGACCTTGTTCTTGGAGCCGTGGACGTCCTCCAAGAACTGGCGCATCTCACCCGCCAGCGCATGGGGTGCCGAGGCCTCAGGGTCTTGAGAACCCATCGGCCTCGCGTTCTTTTGGGCCCCACGGCCAGAGAAGAGGTTGGGGTAGGGACTGGGGCCTGAGTGTGGGAGGGAAGAGGGCGGCGGAGGGAGACCAGCCCCGGAAGTGCTGGGAGAGGGCAGTGCAAGAGGGGCCTCCTGAGGGGTTACGACCTCGGGGGCAGGTATGAGTGGGCAGGGGTAGAAAAGAGGATGAAGGATGGGGGCAGGGGAGGTAGAGATCAGTGGGGGAAGCGAGGGGTCGTGGGGGGGAGGGAAAGGAGGGAGTGGGGGGAGAGGAGGAAGGGGAGGGTTTGGAGTGGGGGGGATTGTGGGTTCTGGAGCGGGGCATTGGCTGGGAGAGGGTATGGTGGGGGTGGCAAGCAGTGAGGCCAAGGTGGGAGCAAGGGTGGAAATATGGGCCAAGAGGGTCTCCAGAAGGGGGGCTTCTTCGGGCTGTGGCAGGGTAGAGGATGAGGTGCCGGCACTCTCAGCGGGAGGCGCCGGCAGGTCGGGGGGGAGGGTGTCGGGGTTTTCGGTTCTGGGCACGAAGGGGGGGTGCAAGGGGAGCCCTGATTCCCCTGGGGCGTTCGAGGGCTGGCCAACCTCCGCCGGGGGGTCGTCCCTAGTTGAGGGAGGGGTCACCTCTTGGGACGTTTCAGGGCAGAAGGAGGTGGCAATCAGGGAATCGCTGGTGGGAGGAGTGGGGGAGAGTGGGAGGGGTGGGGGAGAGTCCACTGGCGGCCCACAGGCCTCTAGTAGCAGGCCTTCCATATCCAGGGCCACCGGGGTGAGGCCCAGGGCCTCGACCTCCTGCGAGAGGAGGGCGAGGCCGGGGCCCACCTCCTCCGGGCGCTCCATTACAGCCACCTGGGTAGCGGCCAGAGGGGTGTCGGAGGAGGGCACGAGCACAGGAAGGGCCATCTCGGCCTCTTTTGGCTCTGGCTCCGGGGCCGACGGGGTGTTAATTTTTTCGGCCGCCGCGGCAGCAACCTCCGTCGCCCCCGGCAGATGGTTGGTAGCCGGGGGTTCGGCGGGTGGAACGTGGCTGTCAGATCTCTTGGGTGCCTTGCGCAGCACCTCCACCCCGTCCTCCGGCGGGGTGGGGTGCCGGACGTGCGCACCCCCTTTCTTCCTTTTCCCCCCCACCAATACCCAGCCCTCCGAGGAGGTGGGCTGGGCGGTAGAGGAGGAGGGGCCGGGGGATAGGGCCGACACGGAGGGAGGGAGGGAGGGAGGAGGGGGGTGGGGCGGCAAGGGAGAGGGGCGACCCGCCCCGGGGTGGGCCCTCTTTTGGTCCTGCTGCCAGCCCTGCCTCCCTCTCCTCCATGGGCCCGGCTTTTGTGCCCGCTCGAGCGCTGGCGCCCGCTTCTTCTCGCCCGGCAGCATGGTGCCGAGCGCCCTCCGACGCCCGAGCGGCGATGGATCCGTCCGGGCCTAAAGGAGGAGGGGCAGTCCCAGGTCCTGTCGCGGTCGGGGCGCTGCCGGTCTCGTGGCTGATGCCCCCCGGGTCGGAGGAGGTCCCGGGCTCCTCTTCGTGCCGGGCTAGGGGGCAATCCCTCTGGACATGTCCCGCCGCCCGGCAACCAAAGCACCGGGCCTCCCCCAGGGTGTAGAAGACCCGGTACTGGGCCCCTTGATAGGGCAGCAGTATAGTCCCCTCCTGGGCCACTCCGCCCTGTGCTGCCGCTGGCGGCAGTTGGACCCGGGACTGCCGGCGGAATGAGAGCACGTGCCGTAGGGCGGGGTCTTTGCAGCCTAGCGGGAGGGGACTCAGGACCGTCAAAGGCCGGCCCAGGGCGGTGAGAAAAGGCAGAAGGATGCAGTTGGGAAGGAAGGGCGGGACGGAGGAGAACACCACCCGCATGCCCAGGTCTTCCAGCGGCTCCAGGGGCACGTGAACGCCCCCAACCGCAGGCCCCTCTCCACCGTCTCCTGGGCGGCGGCCTCCGAAGCCAGGAAGAAGTCCATCTTCCTGAACATCCGGGAGGCCGCCACCACGGCCGTGGACCCCACCACCCGTGCCAACACCCGCACGTAAGTTTCCACGTGGGGTGAGGCAGCCACCAGGAGGCAGCGGACCCCGTGCCTCCTGGTGCGCGCGGGGAAGGGGCCGCAACCGTCAGGGATGGTTGTGCTGGCGGAGGCGGAAGAAGCAGGGTGCGGGGCGGCGGCCGCCGCCTGGGCATACGACCTGGGGGCCGAGATGTCGGGGCCCCCAGGGGTGGTGGAGGGAGCAGGGGGAGGGGGAGAAGGGGAGGCTGCAGCGAGTGCTTGGGCAGCCTGGGGGAGAGTCCCCGCCACGGGGGGTTTAGCCTTCCGGGCGGGGCTCTTGCCCTTCCTTTTCCCCTGGCCCTTCCTGCCTTTTTGCGGGGGTGGGTTCGGGGCCGGGTTGCTGGAGGAGGCCGTGGCGGAGGTGGTAGGGGCCCCAGAGCCTGCGCCCGCGCCCTCAGCCGAAATGGCGGCAGAGTCTTGGGCGGCCCTGGATGAGTGGGCCGCCATTTCGGGGGTGGGAGTGGTGACAGTGGAAGACGGGGGGAGGAAGGGGTCACCAGATGACCCTCCGGTGGGTGTGGGGGTCATGATGGTGGGTTTTTAAGATGGGGGAAGTTTGTTGGGTGTGGGGGCCTTTAAGAGAGAGCAGGGGAGGGGAGGAGAGTGGAGTGGAAGGAAGGGTGGAGGCGTGGCTGCCCCTCCCCCACTGGCCGGGCTGAGGACCCAGTCAGATGGGGGAAGGGCAGAGCAAGGGCAGTGAGGTCAGGGGAGGGTGAAATCAAAGATGGCCACTACTTCCAGCACAAGATGGTAAGATGGCTCCTTTTCTGCACTGGGATGTGAGGGATCAAACTCTGGGTGTGGGTGTGCGTGTGCGTGTGCGGTGGGGCTGGGTGGGGGTCTCAGGCGCTTTGGCAAAGTGAAAATAAAAAAGGGGGGAGGGGGCGTGGGCATGTGAAGCGGGGGAAGGAGGGGTGGCACAGCCAACCTGGGGGGAGGAATGGGGAAGGGGGTGCCCACGTGCGCCTGAGGCAGGGGGGCCGACAACAGCTGCTGCAGAGCCTTCAAGAAACCAGGGGGAGGAGGAAGGGGCAGCTGGTTAGAAGGGGGCCTAGGTGGAGGAGGGGCCCCCGGCGGCGGCTGGGTGTGGGTGGGGGGGGCAGTAAGGGAGGGGGTGGCTGCAGGGGTGGGGCAGGGGCCACACCCTAACACCCCACCCCTGGCTATGCAGCCACCCCTCTGGAGCAATGATGAAAAAGAAGGGCTCTGCCCAAACTCACCCCTCCCAGGGCAATCCACAGAAGGAGGCTTGTGGAGGGGGCCCAACCGCCGCTTGAAGAAGCCCCTTACCTTTCCTGGGGGGTGAGGATGCAGCAGCTGCTGGATGAGGAGGTGGGCTGGTCAAGTGGGGGGCAGCAGTTCCCCTCCAAAAGATGGAAGGAGGAGGGGACAGGGAGCTTCCCACAGGGGGGCTCAAGAGGCAGGAGAGCAAGTGAGCCTGCCCTGAAGAAGCTACCAGGTGAGAGTGCTGGCTTTTGGGGCGAGTGAGTGTGCTTAACTGTTTGAATCTGTTTGAATTTGAACTGCCATTTTGATTTCAGGTGGGTCAGTTTCAGTTTCTGTGGCAGCTGGGACTGCCTGCCTGACTTTTGTTCCCTTGATTGGCCTTCCCCTGTGTGACTCACAGGGGGAGGGTCTGACCCAGGCCAGGAGGCTTTAACATATTGGATGCCGGGGGAGTGGGCAGGCATACTGCCCACGGCTAAAAGGCCCCTCTCACGATGAGAGGGGACCCATTAAAAGCAGCCCGGTCCCAAATAAATACGGGGGACAATGAAAGAAAAACCAGGAACGGGAGTGAGGGTCAAAGGTTTAAAATAAGGGAGCCGGAGGGGGACACCGAGCAGAGGACCCCGGACAGCGCCCACCGTTCCTCAAAGGCGTCCAGGGAGTTGGTGGACGCCGCCCAGAGGAACTCTGCTCGGATTCGTGAGCGGAGGGAGGAACCGAAGTAGGCCCCACAGTCGCAGGTCGCCCCCCCTGCCAGCCTCCTCTCCCTGGTTTTGTAAATGGCCATTTTGGCCGTGGCCAGGAGGGGGCTGACGAGGAGGTCCTGCGACTTTGTGGGGCCACGGATAGGGTGTGAGAGGATGAGAAGGTGTGGGGAGAAGTGCAGCCAGAACCTCAAGAGGAGGTTCTGGAAGAGCCGGAAGAGGGGCTGCAGCCTGGCGCACTCGATGTAGATGTGCGCCAGGTTCCCCCTTGTGCCGCAAAAGGTGCAGGTGTCTGGAATGGGGGTGAACCACGCCAGGTACATGCCCGTGCTCACCACTCCATGGAGGATTCTCCAGCTGATGTCTCCGGTGCCAGGAGGCTTTAAAAGCCAGAGGCAAGGGTGACCAGGGGAGCGAAGCAGAGAGGGAGCTGCAGAGAAAGGCCTTTAAGAGGGAGTTTGACAGAGGGAGGCCTATGATGGTTAGGAAGACCCACAACACCTGTGCCACCACTACTGCTGTCTCTTCCACCTGTGCCTGTAGCCAGACAGACTGCCTGACCATGGATGCCTCTACCCAGATCCTGGTGTGGCTTTGTAGGGACTGTAGCTTGCAGTTCCCACTCACTGATATCCAGGCTGGGGGGACCATCCAGTGTGAAAGGTGCCTGCTGGTGGAATCTCTCAGATGACGGGAGGAGGTGGCCAGGTTGAGGAGTATCTGACTCCATGAGCAGTTCCTGGATAGTATTCATGTGGAGACAGCTGAGGTAACTGTCCCAGTACACAGGACAGCTGATAAACCATTGGTGGAGGAGGAGATAGATCAGGGTGGACACTGGCAGCTTGTTACTTCCGGCAGCAGGCAGTGTCCCACCCCTGCTCAGAACCCTCCCATTGTGGTACTAGCAAACCATTACGCTGTATTTGATACAGGAGACAAAGTATCGCCCTGTACAGCGGAGGAGAGGCCTCATAGCCCCAAGGCTGGGAAGTCTGCTGCCACCACTGCGAGGAGGAAACGTAGAGTAGTGGTGGTTGGGGACTCTCTTCTGAAGGGGACGGAGGTGCCCATCTGTTGCCCTGACATTTCATCTTGGGAGGTATGCTGCCTGCCTGGGGCCCGTATTCGAGACGTTATGGAGGCATTGTTGAGGATCATCAGTCCCTCTGACTACTATACCATGCTTCTCATCCATGTGGGCACTAATGATACTGTGAGGTTTGATGCTGAGCAGGTCAAGAGTGACTTCAGGGCTCTGGGGGCACGGGTGAAGGTGTTTGGGGTGCAGGTGGTATTCTCCTCAATTCTGCCTGCCAGTGGTAGGGGCCCAGGCAGAGACAGGTACATCCTAGAGGTGAATGCCTGGCTTCAAAGATGGTGTCTCCAGGAAGGCTTTGGCTTCCTTGACCACGGGATGCTATTCCAGGAAGGACTGCTCGGCAGAGATGGTGTTCACCTTTCGAGGACGGGAAAGACCGTATTTGGAAACAGACCGGCTAACCTAGTGAGGAGGGCTTTAAACTAGGTTCGACAGGGGCAGGAGAGAAAAGCCCACAGGTAAGTGGAGAACATGGAAACCTGGGTGATGGGTCAGAAATGGGAGGCAGCATGGGCAACAATGTCAGAGTAAAAAGAGGGTCAGGGCAAAACAGGGAGGCAAGATCAAATCAATATCTTAGATGCCTGTATACAAATGCAAGAAGTCTGGGTAATAAGCAGGAAGAACTGGAAGTGCTAATAAATAAATATTACTATGACATCGTTGGCATCACAGAAACTTGGTGGGATAAGACACATGATTGGAATGTTGGTATTGAAGGGTACAGCCTGCTTAGGAAGGATAGACAGGGAAGAAAGGGGGGAGGTGTTGCCTTATATATTAAAAATGTACACGCTTGGACTGAGGTGGAGATGGACGTAGGAGATGGACGTGTTGAGAGTCTCTGGGTTAGATTAAGAGGGATAAAAAACAAGGGTGATGTCCTGCTAAGCATCTACTACAGGCCGCCTAGCCAGGTGGAAGAGGTGGATGAGGCTTTTTTTAAACAACTAACAAAGTCAAGCATGGCCCCAGATTTGGTGGTAATGGGGGACTTCAGCTATCCAGATATATGTTGGGAAATTTATATAGCGGGGCACAGACTATCCAGTAAGTTTTTGGATTGTATTGGAGACAACTTTTTATTCCAAAAGGTTGAAAAAGCTACCGGGGGGAAGCTGTTTTGATTTTAACAAATAGGGAGGAATTGGTAGAGAACTTGAAAGTGGAAGGCAGCTTGGGTGAAAGTGATCATGAAATCATAGAGTTCACAATCCTAAGAAAGGGTAGAACAGAAAACAGCAAAATAGAGATAATGGATTTCAGGAGGGCAGATTTTGGTAAACTCAGAGAGCTGGTAGGTAAGGTCCCATGGGAAGCAAAACTGAGGGGAAAAACAGCTGAGGAGAGTTGGCAGTTTTTCAAAGGGACATTATTAAGGGCCCAAAAGCAAGCTATCCCACTGCGTAGGAAAGATAGAAATATGGAAAAAGACCGCCTTGCCTCAACCAAGAGATTTTGCATGATCTCAAAACAGAAAAGGAATTGTATAAAAAATGGAAACAAGGAAAAATTGCCAAGGATAAATATAGGCAAACAACACAAGAATGCAGGAAAAAGAGATTAGAAAGGCTAAGGCACAAAATGAGCTCAAACTAGCTACAGGCATAAAGGGAAACAAGAAGGCTCTTTATAAATATATAAGAAACAAGAGGAAGACCAGGGACAGGATAGGGCCATTGCTCAGTGAGGAGGGAAAAACAGTAAAAGGGAACTTGGAAATGGCAGAGATGCTTAATGACTTCTTTGTTTCGGTCTTCACTGAGAAGTCTGATGAAGGAATGCCCAACATAGTGAATGCTAGTGGGAAAGGGGTAGGGTTAGAAGTTGAAATAAAAAAAGAACAAGTTAAAAATCACTTCGGAAAATTAGATGTCTGCAAGTCACCAGGGCCTGATGAAATGCACCCTAGAATACTCAAGGAGCTGATAGTAGAGGTATCTGAGCCTTTATCTATCATCTTTGGAAAATCATGGGAGACAGTTGAGATTCCAGAACACTGGAAAAGGGCAAATATAGCGCCCATCTATAAAAAGGGGAATAAGAATAACCCAGGAAAGTACAGGCCAGTCAGCTTAACTTCAGTGCCAGGAAAGATAATGGAGCAAGTAATTAAAGAAATCATCTGCAAGCACTTGGAAGGTGGTAAGGTAATAGGAAACAGCCAGCATGGGTATGTAAAGAATAAATCTTGTCAAACTAATCTGATAGCTTTCTTTGATAGGATAATGAGCCTTGTGGATAGGGGAGAAGCGGTAGATGTGATATGCCTAGACTTTAGTAAAGCATTTGATACGGTCTCTCATGATATTCTTATCAAAAAACTAGGCAAATACAATTTAGATGAGGCTACTATAAGGTGGGTGCATAACTGGCTGGATAACCCTACCCAGAGAGTAGTTCTTAGTGGTTCTCAATCCTGCTGGAAAATTATAACAAGTGGGGTTCCACAGGGGTCTGTGTTAGGACTCGTTCTGTTCAATGTCTTCATCAATGATTTAGATATTGGCATAGAAAGTACGCTTATTAAGTTTGCAGATGATACCAAGTTGGGAGGGGTCGCAACTGCTTTGGAGGATAGGGTCATATTTCAAAATGATCTGGATAAATTGGAGAAATGGTTTGAGGTAAACAGGATGAAATTTAATAAGGACAAATGCAAAGTGCTCCACTTGGGAAGGAACAATCAGTGTCACACATACAGGATGGGGAGAGACTGTCTAGGAACGACTACAGCAGAAAGGGATCTAAGAGTTATAGTGGACCACAAGCTAAATATGAGTCAACAGTGTGATGCTGTTGCAAAAAAAGCAAACATGATTCTGGGATGCATTAACAGGTGTGTTGTGAACAAGACACGAGAAGTCATTCTCCCACTCTACTCTGCGCTGGTTAGGCCTCAGCTGGAGTCCTGTGTCCAGTTCTGGGCACCACAGTTCAAAACAGATGTGGAGAAACTACAGAGGGTCCAGAAAAGAGCGACAAGAATGATTAAAGGTCTAGAGAATGTGACCTATGAAAAAAGGTTGAAAGAATTGGGCTTGTTTAGTTTGGAAAAGAGAAGGTTGCGGGGAGACATGATAGCAGTTTTCAGGTATCTAAAAGGGAGTCATAAGGAGGAAGGAGAAAACTTGTTCTTCTTGGCCTCTGAGGATAAAACAAGAGGCAACGGGCTTAAACCGTAGCAAGGGATGTTTAGGTTGGACATCAGGAAAAAGTTCCTAACTGTCAGGGTGGTCAAACAGTGGAATAAATTGCCAAGGGAGGTTGTGGAATCTCCATCACTGGAGATATTTAAGAACAGGTTAGATAGATGTCTATCAGGGATGGTTTAGATAGTACTTGGTCCTGCCATTGGGGCAGGGGGCTGGACTCGATGGCCTCTCGAGGTCCCTTCCAGTCCTAGTGTTCTATGATTGGCAGCTGCCATAACTGCCACTCTGTGTTTAAAAATTCAAAACCTGGTGCAGTCTTCTATCAGGTCCACTGTACCTGAGGAGACCTGGCCTTACCATATATGGTCATCCTTCTGGAACTTTCTCAATAATAAGGACTGCCTATATAAGATTGCACCTCAGCAGCACACTCACTCACTCTCAAGAACTCTTGAGAGCCAGAGAGCTGAAGTCACTTATGCTGCTGACATTTTGAGCCGCAGCCGCTACCTGAAATCACTTTCCTGTTGGAGGAGCCTTGATTGCTGTTACGCCGCTTGCCATCCTGAGGCCCCAGCATTTGAGGGAAAGCCACGGAGTCAGCAACTGCTGCTTCGGCGCACCCAGTACCACAGTGTGCCCTCCTCCCAGTGCTGACCATCGTCTTCGGCCGGCATTGCCTGGACCTGCTGCCTACAAGCACCACTTTTGGTGCCGTTGCTTCTACAGAAGGCCTTGCCTGATGCGGCGCCCTGCGCCAGTGTGGCAGGCCTCTCAACTGTTGGCTGTATAATAAAGGTCTCGTGCCCTGATTCCAGGCTTTTTAAAGCTGAAGACTATATCCTTTTAAATAACAATTATAATAAATAACATTTAATTGTTTATTATAATGCCTAGCTGTTAGTATAGGTAGGTTAGCTAGTCTTAATTAGGTATGATAGGTATAGAAATAAAATAAGTAGTATTTATGTAATTATTATGCCGGGATAACTACCTGGTGTCAGGCAAATCCTGCACTATATACCCCAGCAGTGGCACAGCACACCACTGACTGTGGATAGGCTCTGGCCTAGCAAACCAGAAAGCCTAAAATCCCTCTGGCCTATAGAGCCAGATATAACCCAGCAGTGGTTCAGCACACCACTGACTAAGGATAGGCCCTGGCCTAATTAGCCAGGAAACCCAAATACAGCTCATACAGAGCTTCAGGACATTTTAGCCGGATACATTAAAGGCTCTTAGCCTGCCTCGGGTAACCAATCCCTATATACCTCTGGTGGGTACAAGGCACTCTAGCCTGTCTCAGCCAGCTACATATTAACTAATTTTTCAGTTATTCCCGACAGCTGATTACTGTAACCTCTGGCAACCAGATTGTCAACTATGTTGCTGATACGAAGTTACCAATGATGAGTCTTATATCCTGCAGTTGTTGTTGTTGTCTTTTTGTATTCTGTTGTTGCATGTAAAATAATAAACCGCTTTGATTTGTTCCAGTTTAACATTGATCTTGCACTCCTCACTGTTATCTCAATCCCTGGGCATAGGTACGAACTGAATTAGTGTCTGTCTGCATTTATCCTCACGTTACATCTGGGCTATTCCAGTCGGGCCAAGGCTAGCCAAGCCCGCTCCCATAGAATATCCCTATGAGGCATTTAATTCAGCCACCAATTTCCCCCTTTTCCTTTCCCATCGATTTCCTTGACACCTGTGAAACAAATATTCTGAAAAATGTCCTTTCAGGTCCATCAACATAGTTAATTTACATAAGGGTTCAGTAGATCTTATATTAAATTTAATATATTATATTTGCAAATTAAATTTATATTCAAATCAACTTTGTTTCTAAATTAACTGAAATGGTAAAGTCAAAATGAGGTATTTTTACCTTAGTAAAATGAAATTGACAATATTAAAGCAAAATAAGAGATTTATTCTAACTTTTACCCATTGACAAATTTGTCAAAATTGATTTGTTCCTACAAAATATTTCAATTTTAACAATTTCATTTTTGAATGGAAAACTGTTGCCTCCACATGTTTTTAACCAGCACCTGTACATACCAAATGATGTGTTTGGGGAGTAGAGGGTCTGCGGTGTGATGAGTTCCCACCCCAGTAAGGAAGGGGTTTGAGCACAAACTGGTACTCCTATGAGGCTTACTGTACCTGCGAAAAAAGTGGCTTCCCCCAAAGAGATGATCCAAGCTCAGAGGCATGTGGCTGTCAGACAAAAGCAAAGCTAGAAGAAGGAGTTCTCTGAACACATAGTAGAAGAGCTGCTGGTTAGGAAGGCCACTGTTTCTCCTCTACCACCTAAACAAAAAGAGGGATTTTTCCTTGTGCAGGCCCCTCTGTCTAAAGGAGCCTCTGACTTTTACTGGGAAGATCTTTCTTCAGCAATCTGGCTCTAGAGACTACAACTCCCACAATGCCTCAGAAAAAAGGAAGGAAACTGGATTTTCAGCCAGGCAGAGAGAGAAGATGATGGTCTCCATGTTTTGGGACGCTAAGGCTGCTGTTGAAGGTAGGCTGCAACCTATGATTGAACAGATCAGAGCAGGTGTGGAGTCTTTTAACAATCCAGGAACTGCTCTAGCAACTTAGTGCCTGCTGTTGAGAGGCCATGCAGAGACAGAGCTGTAACTGTCTGTTCAAATACTGCAAGGGGCAGCTCCAAGGGCTGAGAGTCTGTTCAGCTTGTTGCCTTACCTGGACCAACACACAACCTGCACTGGGCTGTTTCCAATCCAGCTGATTACCTGCAAGCGTGCTGGCATAAATATTGGTGACTCTGATACCCGAGGAGTGCGTACTGTGGGGTGAGAGAACTGCTGGCAATGTACATGCAACTTAGAGACATTTCATTTATTTGTGTGTACATTGTTAACTGATACTAGTCCACTTTAGTCTGTAACCTTGTTTTCTTAAGTTAAGTAAAAGTGTATGTTAACTCTAATTGGGTCAACTAGATATATACTATTTATAATTGCTGGTTGGGAATTAAGCCTAGATTATCACTGTAATAAGTATTCCTGGAGATTCAAAAGGCCCACTACACATTAGCCAGCTAGGTGGAGGCACCACCAGTTTATATACTTTTAGAAATGAGGGACTGGTGGAAAGGGGATTCTTAACTATCCCACATAACCTCTGGAACACTCAGGGGCTCCTTTAATATTAAAGCATACGAGTGACTGTTGCCTGCTCCTGAGTATCCCAGGGAGGAAAGAGGAGGTTACACTTACTTTATTTTCTTTAGAGCCTGGGAAGCTCAGCTTGTGCCCATTTGTCTGATAAGGGACAAGATAAAACAGCTCTTGCTGAGGGGCTGTTGATGATTCACTGTGCAAGAAGCACAGGGAGAACCCAGATCACAGCCATAAGACTGCTTAAACTTCCCTTATTCACTTGAACTGTTGTGTTCTAGAGCAGTGGAGGGCAATCTGCATCCATGAGCCACAGGTGGCCCATCACGGTTCTGTGTGGTCCACGAGACATTTTGTTTACTGTTGCCCACCCATTGGATTGCCAGATTCCACTGATTTCTGATGCACACTCCCCTCACACCCACCTACTACTTTTACAAAAGTGACATGCCTGTAAAGCAAAGGTACGTGAAGTGAGCACTTCATTAATAGTAAGAGCTGTGTGTTCCCTATGCATGCAGTCAAAGCGCTACCATGGTTCAACTGGGCACACACCCCTCACAAATTCTAGATGTGCAAGTGCAGTTAGCAAATCAGCCTATGCTAGGAGAGCATCTTGATTACAACAGTCTTGCAGCCCACTCACAGATACTGGAACTGGGTGTGTTGAGGTTGCTGCAGCACCTCCTGGCTTGAAATGGTTTCCATTATAAAGAGAGTTTATAGTTTGCTTCGGTGCTTCTCAGCACCCCTACTAGAAAAATTGTTCTGGAACCCCAGCAGCCCCTTCATTAGTCCATTGTCTGCACCCTTCAATGATACAAGCTTTTTGTTGCTACATCTCTCCAGAGAGGGAGATAACATTAAAGACCTAAACAAATAAAAGCCGATAAATAACTTGGCTGTTTTAACTTATTTTCTTGCACAGAATGATGTTCAGAGAGTGACTGGTTTATAAAAGGAACAGCATATCCTACTACCACAAAAGAGAACATCAATCAATCATCTTGTTATAGCTTCTAGGTCAAGAAGAGACATGGCCATGTAAAGGTAAGTGATTCTTAATGAGTTATATTCCTATGGCTTTATTAAGGCACAAATAGTCATAAAATGACTATCTATTGATTGTGAGCAGTAATTACATGGCATGCAGTCTGAGTTATTTCTAGGCTTGAAGTATAATGTTGTGGAGATATCACATGTTTAGTAGTTATTGGGTTCACTTCAAGAATCACTCTCCAGTAATATATAGCAAATGTAGTTGCTCTGCAATTGCACAATAACTCAAGAATGAACCCATTCATTTGAGCCAGGTAAGAAAGTGGGACTGACTGAGGCTGTGCCTATACTACAGCTTCAGTCACTAGTATGAAAAACCACCCTCCTGACTGAGCAATGGGAGTTACACACATATAAGAGCTTGCACAGTGCTATGTCAATGGAAGAGCTTCTCCCACCAACATAGCTTCTGCTGCTTGTGGAGGTGGTTCTGTTATGATTTATGGGAGAGCTCTCTCCTGTGACCATAGAGCATCTTTGCCATATGCACTGCAGCAGCACAGCTGTATCATTATAGGTGTGCCACTGCGGCAGAGTCCAAATAGAGATGGCCTTACTCTCATTCTGCTCTTAGATCTCCCACTCAGGCTGTGTCTAAACTGCGGGCTTCTGTCTGGAGCCCGGAGGTCTCCTGACAGAAGTCTGCCACTTTGGGAGTGTTCTGACAACATCCCTGTCTTCCTCGTTCCATGAGGAAGAAGAGATGTCTTGGCAGAGGGGGTTTTCCTGACATTTGGCCCCACGTGGACAGGCCAGATGTTGGGAGAGCCTCTCCCAACAGAAATGTTGGCGGGAAATATGCAAATGCATTGCACAATTTGCATATCATTTGCTGACAGTTCTTGGCAATCTAGACACAGCCTCAGAGTTTGCTTTCCAACTCCAAGTAGAATATTCCTATCAAGCACTAGGCCATAGTCCGCAGAACCACTACAATTCAACAGAGGAACATAGGAATTACCACAGTGAGTCAAAGCAACTGATATAGTTATTCCAGTATTGTCTTTCCGAGGGACGAATAACTCGTGCTTCAGTAAAAGATACAAGAAACCTTGCACAATGCAATTTTGAAATGACCTGGACAAGGAAACTTTCTTTTCAGCCTACCCTACTGATCAGGGGATGAGTTATGCCCTAAGTATGAGCGCTTACATTCCTTTCAAAATTCTTTATAACTATTATTGAATCCTTCCTGCTACAACTCAGGATATTCCTGCCACTATATATTTGCTCCTAGTTGAATATATTTCACTGAAAAGTTCATGTGAAACACCTTTTAGATTAGAAGGAAATGAAAATGAAATGTTTTCATCAACAAAGCAAATCTGAAAAAATGTTTTCAGCTAAATGCAAACCTAACATTTTTGTTTGCCAAACTGATTTTGTTTTTGGAGAGGTTGGGGTGGGGGACAAAAATCCCCAACAACTTCTGAAGGAAAAATAAGGATGGAAATAAAGGTTTTTTTGATAGGGAAAATAACTTTTCACAGCAGTTCTATTTGTGACCAATATAAATGCTCAACCTTTTTTTGTGAATAACCCATCCCTGATAAGCAGTTGCTTCCTTCCATAAATTAAATATGTATTTTAGAAAAGAGAATTAAAAAGTGAATGGAAAAATTTCATTTCTCCTTTCTTCTTACAGCTGTCTGAGCTTAAATTCCTTTGCCTCCATTTTCTTATACTATGTTTTTTAGTCCTTTTTAAGCATCTTTCCCTCTGGAGTTAAAGAACTTTAGAGGAAGAAGTCAACAGAAGGATATATTACTAGAGGGTCTCTTTTACCTCTGTGCCTTTTTCTTTGAAATGCTTGCATAAACTAGGATAATAGCAACTTTCTTGAACTTTAATAACTTTTTCTATGAAAGTTGCTTTCTCTTTGTTCAAAATGCATTCTAAATATTGTAGCAAAGTAAAATTTTCCTCTGCATAAGTTAAGGTTAACCATGCAGTTAGTCATCAACAGAGCATGGAAAAAGAAATGCATATTTAAAATAATGGAGCAAGATGCTAATTGAGCCTGGGAACTAATTTAGTACATTTTGGCTTTATAATTAAATATTTTTGAAGTTATTAAACTGCTTTACGTATTTAATTAGGGAATATACTTTATTGAGAGCCTCCCTCAGCACAGTAGATCCAGGGTAGAAATGCATATCACAGAATCATAGAACTCTAGCGCTGGAAGGGACCTCGGGAGAGCCTCTGGTTCAGCCCCCCCGTTCAAGGCAGGATTAACCCCAACTAAATTATTCTAGCCATGACTATGTCAAGCTGGGACTTAAAGACCTCTTGGGACGGAGATTCCACCACCTCCCTTGGTAATGCATTCCAGTGCTCCACTACTCTCCTGTAGAAATAGTTTCTCCTAATATCCAACCTACTCTTCTCCTTCTGTAATTTCAGACCATTGCTTCTTGTTCTGCTGTCTGTCACTATTGAGAACAGTCTCTCTCCATATAGTCCAGTATTGTCTACTATGATAAAATAACTGAAAAAATACTACTGTTTGACAGTTTTATGAAGGCTGCTGTGCCTTGGACAATTATTGTACACTTTATTTTGTGTAAATCCAAATGTTTGATACTAATAGATAAATAGGACAAATCGTCATTGAAGGTACATGAAGAATTTGTAATATTCAGTAAAATTAAATGAATACATCCAAAAGAATGTTCAGATAATAATGCTCAATAAGTATAAAGGAAGATGAAACCACAAATCGGTTTAATGAAAGTATTAAAATTGAAAAAAAAAAGTAACAGTATCAGCTTTGATATCTCAGTTCAAGGTTTCTCTTATCATAAGACTGGAGCTTATTCCTTGGGAAAAAATGGAAGTAAAATGCATCAGGAGAGGATTTGATTGTCAATGGAGGCATAGTTAATGTCAGAAAAAATAAGAACCGAAAAGCCAGTTACAGCTGAGGAAAAAGGTAGCTGAAGTGAGAAATCAGCACTAATAAATTACAGGAACTCTGTCAAGTTGCTGAGCCATAGTTAAGATAGCATCAGCATTTCCAATATAAATCACCATTTTCAAGGAATGTATGTTACTAGACTTTAAAAATGTGTTTCAGGCAGAAACAAGACCTACAACAGGGGGACAAATTTTTAAAACTGCCCTGGCAGAATGCTCCAACAGTATTCCACTTGCAACCATTTCCGTGTGCAAAGACCCACATTTGCTCATGGCATCTGGATCATTTTACAGGTTATAGGGCACATCTACACTTGCATTTCTCTTTGAAAAGAGGTATACAAATGAGGTAAATCAAAAATACAATGAGGTATCAAATTGCATATTTGGCACATGATTTGCATATTCTAATTTCGAAAGAGCTTCCTTTGAAAGCAGAAAGCCATTAAATAAAGGGAAGAATTCTTTCAAAGATGGGTTTACTTTTGAAAGAGCAGCATCTACACTGGCTTTCTTCTTTCGAAATTAGAATATGCAAACGAGTGCCAAAATATGCAAATTTACACATTTTTGATTTCCCTCATTTGCATACCTCTTTCAAAAGAGGAATGCAAGTGTAGATGCACCCATGGTGATGAATCATATAAACCCTTAAGTTATATCTACACTTAAGATACTACAGCCACACTACTGCTTCTGAGCAGATGTACTACAAAAACAAGAGCCTCTCCCATGACTGTATGTAATCCACCTTTGTGAAGCAGAAGCTAGACTGAAAGAACAATGCTCCTGTTGACCTATTACTGTCTACTCTGGATTGGGCTACACAAGAGGATTTCATCAACAAAACTGGGCTTTTGTTGACAAAATCCGCAGACCGTCTACACACAACACGTTGTCAGCAGTCTGTTGGCAAAACTCAGCACATCCGCTGGCAGCAATATACCTCTTGGGGTTCAGGTGTTGTGCCTTTCTCAAAAGTGTTCTGTTGACACAAATGCTGTGTAGATGCTCCAGGCCCCCCTCTGTTGACAGAGCAATCCCCCATGGTGCCAGCCAGGAGGTGCCTTCCCCACCACCACCAGACACTTTTAAAGGCTGGAGCTGGGCAGTGCCCCTCTTGCCACCAGCCACTTTTAAAGGCACAGGCAGCCCCAGGAACCATGAAGCAGGAAGTTGAGGATGTACCTGCACTTGTTGGCACCAGACCCAAGCAGCCATACCCAGGACTTTAAAAAAAGCATGTCCCAGGCCACCTGTGGCCCTCCTCCCCACACCCTCTTGGGATGCTAGGGAGGGCTCCCAGGACCCACTGGGACCTGCTGGCCCTCTCAGGTGAGGCCAACCTCCAAACACATGCTCCAGGGATGAGTGGCAGAGATTGGGGGTGTCAACGGCCAGCTGCCCTTACTACAGGTAGCTGTACCTGTTCCTGGGGGGACGATGACAGGGCCTCCAGCCATGAGACCCTGGACATCAGGGAGGAGGCCCCTGCAACACAGCCAGTACAGGGAGCCCAGCCCACGCCGCCAGAGCTGCAGGAGGATCAGCCCTCAGATGACAAATCCAGTGTGGGGACCCTCATCATCAACCTGTAGTTGGGCTCCTCCAGTGCAAAGACCTCTGTATGGGCCTCACCAAACCTATTCAGGGGATTGTCTGGTGAGTACCCCATGGGTTGCACACCCTGTGGTGGTGGTAGGAGGGCATAGATGGTGCATGTCACAGACCATGCCAGGACAGCTCAGGCAGGAACCTATGCTGCATCCCTGGCAGATGTGCCCAGCAGTGCCCCCATCTAGATGCTGCAGAATCACAGAATCACAGGGCTGGAAGAGACCTCAGGAGGTCATCTAGTCCAGCCCTCTGCTTCAAGCAGGGTCAACCCCTACTAAGTCATCCCAGCCAGGACCTTGTCCAGCTGGGACTTAAAAACCTCAAGGGATGGAGAATCTACTACCTCCCTAGGCAACGCATTCCAATGCTTCACCACCCGCCTAGTGAAGAAATTTTTCCTCATATCTAACCTACACCTTTCCCTCTTCAACTTCTGACCATTGCTCCTTGTTCTGCCATCTGACACCACTGAGAACAGTTTCTCACCCTCCTCTTTAGAGCTCCCCTTCGGGAAGTTGAAGGCTGCTATTAGATCACCTCTAAGTCTTCTCTTCTGTAAACTAAACAAGCCCAAATCCCTCAGCCTGTCCTCATAGGTCCTGTGCTCCAGACCCTTAAACATTTTTGTTGCCCTTCGCTGAACCTGCTCTAGCAAATCCACATCCTTTTTATACTGGGGGTATATGCAGGAAGTGCCTGGGCAGGGCCCCGGAGAAGGCAGGGGCAACCTTCCCTTGCCACAGCCAGAAGTCAGACAGCCGCATGTATGACAGCCTGACCCCAGGCGCGCCAATGGGCACTGTGGCTCTCAGCTCACAGGGATAGCTGTGGGTGGCCAGCAGACACAGCTGTGGGTAACTGGCAGCACCCACTCCCGGGGACAGTGCCATGAGCTCCATATGTGTGTGAGAGCCCAGGGAGGGTATGGCTTCATCCGTCTTGCCACCCATGGCAAGTGGGCCGGGGGGAGGCTTTGGTCAGGCTGGTCCTGTGACACCACACACTCCCCGTGTGTCAGAGCCCCACCCTGCAGCAGGGCACAGGGGTGTGCACCCATGACAGATGCATTCCTCAACCCCAGGGCTGGGGCTGCTGCTCATAGGGGGTGAGGGGTGTGGCCTTGGGGGGGTTTGCTGCATGAGGGACTCACCTTCTCCCACTCTTCCTTTACAGCTGCACCATCTGAGGGCCAGCTCCAGGGAGGATCTGGTGCTGACAGAATTCTGAGCAGCACCTCTGCAACACTCCAGCCCACCAGCAGCAGGTTGTGCCTGCAGCCGGCGGGGATGTCACCTCCTGGAGGACAACACCCTCTGGCGTTACATGTCCACGCTCCGGTGGCAGAATGAGCTTGCCGAGCAGTGGCTGCAGTGGAAAGAGGACTGGAAGTGGGAGCAGGTGTGGGGCTCTGACCAGTGGCTGGTGGTGTGGAGGTGGTAGGGGTGTGGACCCAAGGCACCTCTTGGAGGTGTCCTGGGAGGGTGACTGGGGGCTGCTGGCAGAGTTTCACCACAAGGCCTCCTGGAGGCATACCTCATCCCTGTGAACTAGTTGATTGTGGGCTGTTCATAGGAGCACCCGGCATCTGGCACCCACCCTTGGAGGAAGTTCTCCCCCTTTTGCTCCACCAGACTGTGGAGAATGCAGCAGGTGCCCACGATGTGGGGACATTCTGCTCTCCCATGTTCAGCCCAGCAAAGAAGCGGTGGCATCTACCCTTCAAGCACCTGGGTTACTTGCCTGGGTGAGGCAGTTGTTGAATAGGTCCTGTGTGGGGTCCAGGTGCCCAGTTTAGGGCCTCATGAGCCATGTTAGGAGTGGGTAGGCCGCATCCCCCACCATTCACACAGGCATCTTTGTGTCCCGGACGGTCAGCTCCTGGCAGGGGATGCAGGTGTCGGCCTCCATTCTCCAGAACAGGCTGGAGTTCCGGAACACCCTGGCATTGTGGGTCTGGCCCGACCACCTGGCATACATGTCCAGGAATTGTCCTCAGTGATCCACCAGGGACTGCATGACTATGGAGTGGTAGCCCATCCTGTACATATAGTATGTGGCGCTGTGTTCTGGCACCCAGATGGGGATGTGGGTCCCATCTAGCACCCTGAAGCAACTGGGGAAGCCAAGGGCATCAAAGCCAGCCATGAGGGTGTCCACGTCGCTGATGCTGATGAGCCTCTGTAGAAGTATCACGCTGATGGCCCACACCACCTGTGAAAGGAGGAGACCTGACATGCCCATGAGAGACCGGGGAAAGGGGATAGCACCCCTGGGTGCCGGCAAACTCCACAGCCCCTGCTGTCCCTACATCCCTTCACCCCATGCAGGGCCAGCCGCCCGAGGGTGTCTTTCCTGCATAAGTACAGTCCCTATGGTGGACCTCCAACACTGAATTGGTAGTCCATGAAGCGGTAGCTGTCATGGCTGGCCAGCTTCCACAAGGCAATGACAACCCATTTCTTGAGGGGGATGGCAAGCATGTTGGGTTCCTGTCATCAGAGGGCAGGGGCGAGTCAGGTGCACAGCTCAAGGAAGGTCTCTTTGCACATCCTGAAGTTGTGTGTCCACTGCAAGTTGCCCAATTGTCCCATGACCAATTGGAGTTGGTGGGGTACTGTCTGACCCACCTGAGCTTGGCCAGTGGGACCCATTAAAGGCACATGCTTCCAGGCTGTGTCTACACTAGCCCAAAACTTCGAAACGGCCATGCAAATGGCCATTTCCAAGTTTACTGATGAAGCGCTAAAATACATATTCAGCGCCTCATTAGATTGCTAGCAGCTGCGGCACTTTGAAATTGACGCAGCTCGCCGCCGCGTGGCTTGTCCAGACGGGTCTCCTTTTTGAAAGGACCCAGCAACTTCAAAACCCCCTTATTCCTATCTGCTGATTTCAAAGTTGCTGGGGTCCTTTCGAAAAGGAGCCCCTTCTGGACGAGCCGCGCGGCAGTGAGCCACATCAATTTCGAAGTGCCGCAGCTGCCAGCATTCTAATGAGGCACTGAATATGTATTTCAGCACTTCATTAGTAAACTTCGAAATGGCCATTTTGAAGTTTTGGGCTAGTGTAGACACAGCCCCAGAGTTACAGAGCCAGTTCTGTTGACAGAGCAGCTGGAGTGTGTGTATGCCCTTTGTTGACAGAGTGGATCAAAATATCAATACACTTTTATGTGTAAGAGCAGTCTGTTGAGAGAATAGTTTTGTCGGAAAATCTCTTCCAACAGTGACTTCATCGACAGAGGCTTCTCATATAGATGTAGCCCCTGAGAATTAAACTTTACTATGTCTCTAAAAGATACAGAATTTTCATTGTGATGTAGATTTTCAGTGTAGACCAGCCCACAGAGAGTCAGCATGTTACACACTAGAGTTTGGATGTGGATCCAGGTACCTGGTGGGGCCATAATCCCTGTACTGTCTACATCTAAAACCCAAAAATATGGGTTTCAGGGCATGTCTGGGGAAAGAATGCCTGAGAGGTGAGGTTATGAAGGCCATCACAGATTGCAATGAGGATGAGGTAAGGGATGTATACTGGATCCCAAGTTCAGTACTTATCCAGCCCCAGTCTTACAATGTCCTGGCATTTTCCCAAATTCATCAAGGTCCATATTTGCAGTGACTACTTCGGAAGAATTTTCTGTGGACCTTTGCATGTGAAAGCAGAAAATTCTTGAAGATTTGTCTCCTGGTCAGCCAAGCACACCTGGGTGCTCACCAATGAGTAGTCAGAGTTTTCTGTCCTCCATGACTTCTTCCCAGTAGCAGGAACATCCATCTTTACCAAGCAAGTTTGAAGAGGCTGGAGCAGGCAGATCCCCCCGCCCCTGTGACAGACTGTCATTGATGGATGGTTGTCTGGGATGGTCAGCTTCCAGAGGGATGACTCCAGCAGCTACACCAGTAATAGAGTGCTTTGTCTCTGCAGTGTTAGGGCCAGCTCCTCACAAAGCTCCAAGTTCTACAGCCAATGGTCATCACCCAATAATGGGATCATTCATGCCACATCATGCTAGTTCTTCTCTCCCAGAAGCGATGGCCCATCCACGAACATATGGTCACTGAACCAATAGTCTCTCGCAGCTATGAATTTCTGCAACACCATCCTGGACATGCCTCTTCAGCTTGTGACAAAGGCCTGAGCCTACTCATCTGAGTTGCAACACAGACACACTGCTCCAGCAAGAAGGACTAGGAGCAGAAATACCCTGTGAGTAACTTTGTTCATGTGCTGACCAAGAGAGAGGGATGAGTAGGAATTGCTATTGACAAATGTGTGAAAGTGGTGGATAGGACCAACACTATACTGCAATATGGTTCTTAAAGTATCTCTTGTGATGCATAGAGCCTTGAGATAGCACATGGCATTCTCACAGCTGTCATGCAAAGGAGTTGGAATGGCATTGCTTCTGCCTAGCTGATAATTTCTGTAGTAGTAAAGGATTTTTCAGGTGGTGTAAAGCTGGTGCAGCTAATTTTACTGCAACTGCCCCTCCACCCATTTAGAGGTTGTATTTGGGTTTGGAGGAGGAGTGGCACTGGTAGAATGGCATTTACATCACCTCTGACAATTCTACTGTATGTGGGATCTCCTAAGAACAAAGCTGCTATTACAAATTAAAAATATCTGAGCTGCTGAAATCTTAGGCTGGGTTTGGAGCCATTGTGCACTAAAAGTCAGGGATTTTTAACTGGCTTCTTGATACCATCACCCTCCCTCTCCCCTAAGTTCTTTTGATGACAAGTGGATTTCAGCATGTCCATGAGTCTGTCCATTAGCATGCCCATCAATGGTTCTTGGATATTGGGATCTAATTCCCTTTGAACCTAAACATACATGATTCTTAATCATTTCTGTATTTCAGGCTTTTTTAAGAAAATAAAATCTATCTACTTATCTTCACTCGATATAACTAGTATTGCTTTTTTTAAAATTGAAAAAAAGCCTGTTCCAGCAAACAGACAGCTCATCTCACCAAATGCAGGGCCCAATTTCCAAATATATTTGCTTTCCTAATCCATTTTGGTCCCAAACTTTAAATACATACTCATTTAATATTTAACTGAACTGGGGCCTTCTGGTTTGATCTGAAGGTCATAATCACATGGCAGCCCTATGACACAGTGCTTGAATAGGCATAAAGGATGAATATTTATGTGCTCAAAGAACAATCTAAACACCCAGATAGGGTTGGTGTGAAAACTGAGACTTCTTTTTTGGAACTGGCATTTAATATTTTTCCTAACACCGTCTCTACAGTTTTGGGTAGTTTTTTATGAAGGATCCATAAAAACCACTCTCTCCAGGCTTGGTCTTCTATGACTTATTGTAACTGCTGAA
Source organism: Carettochelys insculpta (assembly GCF_033958435.1). Taxonomy (NCBI): domain Eukaryota; kingdom Metazoa; phylum Chordata; order Testudines; family Carettochelyidae; genus Carettochelys; species Carettochelys insculpta. The sequence goes on along the minus strand of NC_134150.1, from coordinate 10,562,960 downwards.
GAAAATAGGATGTTTTACTGTAGTTCACTTTAAAAGGCAAAATGCTATGGCATTCAGAACTGAAAGTTCATAACAGAACTTTCTAATTTGACAATGATGGACATATGTACAAGTCATTTAAAACGAATAGAAGAATAATATAATTTTATACCTACAGATTAAGTATCCGCAAGGGGCAGTTTTGGTTGGACTTGTAACATGTTCTCTACTTTATACGTAGGACTAGTTCTTTTGTTCCAGGAAACATTGTGGCTGGGAAGGAAAAAAATTGGATCATTGGCCTGCATCTGTTTTTCTTCCCTTTACTAGGAGATGAAAGTAAATAAAGATGGAAAGATTTAGAGAGAATCCAACATTACATAATGCACTAAAGGGGGCAGTTTTACTGGTCGTGAAAAAGCAATATTTTTTCCTTGTGCCAAATTCTAATGACTCAGATAATCAGTTGTGTCTTTCTAATGTGTAAACTGAGGAGAAAAAAAGTGGATGAGGAAAAAACTTAGATCCCCCTACCTCTAGAGGAACTTCAATGAATGCAGAATTACAAAGGGTAAAGTCAACTCCTGAATAGTGACTGAAGAGCTCTTCCTAAACGAAAGGGTATGTGTACACTAGAGAGTTTTGTAGACAAAACTAGGGTTCTTCAAAAAAAAAAAAAAAAAAAAAAAAAACTTGCAGAGCATCTACACACAAAATGTGTTTTGTCAACAGAAACTGGCTTTTTTGTAAATGTGTAGACATTCCAGGGGACCTTTTTGTCAACAGAGCTGATCAAAAGATCGATCTGCTTTTATGTGTAGAAGCTATCTGTTGACTGAAGTTTTGTTGGAACATCTCTTCTCACAGTAACTTCTGTAGAAAGAAAAAAAGCAGTCAAGTAGCACTTTAAAGACTAACTCGTTCTGTGGGGTCTTGCATGGATGCCTGATTGTTGATGAGAATTTCAAGTTCACAGAGCTCATTTTTAATCTTTTGTTTATTGTAAAGGATTTTGAGCAAGTGGTTCCTCAGTTTCGTAGAGAGCATGTTGCATAGGTGCTCACTGTAGTCAGTGTAGTACGTTGATTGTAATGGGTTTTTCACAGTCAGTCCCTCGGGTACAATGTCCATTTTCTTGCATTTGGAGAGAAAGATGATGTCTGTCTGGATCTGGGCGAGTTTTTTTCATGTAGTTGATGGATCTCCATTCCAAACGGCTGAATGTAGTGTCTAGCTTGTTGAATACTAACAGAGAGAAAGCCGTGGTAGTCTATAAACTAGCTACTATACTGCTTTTTTTGTTTTGATAGCATATAGACTAGCACGGCTTTCCCTCTGTTACTATTCTGTAGACAGATGCTTATATTGTAAACATAATCTGATAGTTTAATAAATGTCAATGGGAGATGCTCAGCATCTCAGAAGAGCTGGTCATTTTGACTTCAACATCTAGTAACTTGTCCCCACACATAAAGCATTGTTACCTTCCGCCAACAAGCCAGGAAGACAATTCCATTCCCCACACACACACACACACTCTCTCTCTCTCTCTTTTCAGGTGTGGTGAGAGTACCCTTAACTGAGGAAAATGTCATTGGCAAAAAACCAAACAATTGAAAATATCGCTCTGGTTAGAAAGTTTGGGACTGCAACAACTTGTAAAGCAACCTGGCAGGCTGGTATATGAAATGAACTGTTCTTCCTTCTTTGGCTGCTAGTAAAACATCATGAGAGCATTAGGAAACTAAAGTGTTCTCAGATGTGCTCAGTGATCTTTTTGCCTAGTTGTGTGTTGGAAAATCCACTGTGTAAAAGTTCCCATAAACAAAGGTATTTTAAAAATGTCAGTTCTGGGATGTTCCTGTCTGAAATTCCTAGAACGGATCAGAAATGGTTTGTAAATATTAACGCATGATGTGGATTGTGCTTGGAAGTATTTATATTAATAAACTAAAATTAAATTTGAACAACAGTAGAGTCTTGTGAGGATAAACCGACACAGCAATGAAATTTAAGAGTTAAGGCTGGCCATCCATCTTCTCTTATACTATTATGACTGGTGATGGTAGCTCATATGGTATGTAATTTGACACCTTACACATACGAAAACCTTTCAGCTTGAGCTGTGTAAGTTTGGAAGTGATCCTTCCATACGCCATCCATGAAAATGAGTCCTCTTGGCATAATACAACTTCCACTATACACTATTTTAAGATGTGATTAATGAAATTTACCCTACTGAAGCAGTTTCTGAAATGTGTATGAATTGCCCAGCAAGCTGAGGGGCATGATGATAAAGGAATGGTTGTGTTTTCCCCACAGTTAGATGGAAAAACAGAATACATCCAATATGAATAGAAAAGGTCAAGGGAGGAGGGAATGATTTAATTAAAGGGAAAAGAGACACAGGAAAGCACTCTATTCATGCATACATCTCAAGCTGGCTAAAACCTGCCTGTACCCCACCCCTGCAGAAGTTCAGGTTACGTGCAGAAATTGGAATACCAAAACATTTGGATTTAAAATGGCTCACAAAGGTGTAATAGAGCTGCTTCATTCTTCCATTCAATCGGCTGTGTGTGTAAGGAACCATGGTCTTGGAGAGGTGCCTGGCCAGGGTTCGTGATAGGGGAGTGCCTTACAGAAGCCTAGCCCATACAGGACAAGGATGACATGAAGCGACCAAACCACAATATGACTCAGACACCACAACAGCAAAAATAAAAATATTTTGGCTATTGTGTGCTTATTTACTTAAATTAATAGCTTTGATGGAAATTTTCACCCACCCCACATACCTCCTCAGTACATATCTAATTCAGCTTCCATCTTCACATCAATAAAAAGACACTGACTTCAGTGGGAGTTGGACTCAGCTCTCTGTACAGCAGTACATCTGAGGAGAGGAAGATATTTGGAAAGCAAGTGTATAGGTCAAATTTTGGTGACCAGAGCTGGAGAAATAGCAAGATTACAATTAACATGGGTGAGAAAATGGTAAAATGTGTTCGCAAAAGAATTGGTTTTCTCAAAGTAGATTTTTTTACCACACCACCCCCCCACATGAAAATGTAAAAAACAAAAAAGTCCTTTTGCTTTTCTAAACAAGAGCATTAACATTTTTTGATTTTCAGTGTTGAGTGTTTCCCCATTTTAGTGCAGAAAAAAGAAAAATATAAATACAAGAAACCCTCAAAATCAGGGTAGGGGTGTGTAGGGGAAGGGAACCCAGACATTTCAAGTAGAAAAATGTGATTCTTTTAAAAAATCTGAATCTTAGTTTTGTGAAAAGGATTTTTTAATTAATTCTTTTAACTGGCCTTTCCCACTCCTGATAAGAAAGTATGCATATAGCAAAAAAGCAGTAGCAGTGCTGCTCAGGTCAGGCAGGCATGTGATGCATTGCCTTGTTTGAAGCTAGCTATAGCATCGTAGCATAGCACAAAATCACCTTCTTTGCATGCCTGTTGTATCAGCACAGGTATTTATTAAAAGTGAAGCCTTCCTAGGGCTAAGCACATTGAGAATATTAACAAAACCAACAGACATGGAGCCAGTCTTGAGATACTCAATAATAAGTATGGGGAAACCACCATGCCCTGTTACCAGACTCCAGCCACTGAAACCAGGGGGCTCTTAAAGGCAGCATGATAGACAGACAGACAGACAGAGAATCTCAATTGGGATATACGTAGGTGAGATGCACAGCCTTGAAAACATTCAGTTTTCTAGGGAAGACTGCATGATGCCCCTCCTCCCAGGGATTAAATGAAATATTCTGGTGTCCAAAGGGTTAAAGGAAGGTGCTGTCAGCCCTGCCTTCTTCTAGGAGAATCTTTGTGCATGCTCCGCTCCTTTAGCTGGAGGTGGGGGAATAAGGAAAGGCTGTTTCACTATCCCAGTTGGTGAATAGGGCACATCATGAATTCTGACCTCTGATTGTCCCAACCACTTTTCAAATTTAGCAGAAATTCACAGAACAGGCTGGCATACCTCAGGCATGTGACCAAATCTGGCAATAAATAGATAGATAGATAGATAAATTAAATAAATAAATAAAGCTGGGGAATTCTGCTTCTTTATCAAGGTTCTGTTGACAGCCCACACAAAGCCTTGCCAATTTTCCATGCACAGTGAAGCGGACAAGCAGATACAACAGTGAAAATGAACATATCAGTAAGCATTACAAGTAATGCACAGCAAGCTGGAATAAACTTCCAGTAGTTCTAACACAACAGCATGGGAAGGATTGCTGTGCTGAGTGCTGGCCTTCTGCAAGGTGGAAGAATGATGTATTTGCATTGGAGTGTTGGCTGCAATGGGTAATTTACTTTGCTTTACATGGGACCCAGGCAATATCACAACTACTGCAGGATACAGTTTCAATATATTTTATTTATTCATTCATTGGAAAATTACAGAGATGAAATGACTCTCTATAGCCTTGGCTAAGAGCCTAGAGACAGTGAGAGTAGGAAGACAAGATGCAGATTTCCCCACTCACTTCCATAGTCTTAGCAAAGCAAACATCCTGTTCAATTTAAAACAAAAAAGCAGTCCAGCAGCACTTTAAAGACTAACAAAATAATTCATGAGGTGGTGAGCTTTCGTAAAATAGACCCATATGAAAGCTCACCACCTAATAAATTATTTTGTTAGTCTTCAAAGTGCTGCTGGACTGCTTTTTTGTTTTGATAATATAGAGACTAACATGGCTGTCTCTCTGGTACTGCTTAATTTTACTATTAGTCAATCTGTTTTCAGGCAGGCTAGCTAAATATTTTTTCTGTGCTAGAGATTTTTTCAGTATCTTTTCTCCTTTTCTTTCACTTCAAAGCCATACCACAAGTTTACCAAAGATTCATTCATTCATTCATGCCATGCTGATTAGCGTAGGTGATCATGGCCCTCCACCCCTATCTATTATGAGTATTCTGGAGCATCTCCACAGTACTGTGGCAATGCAACCATGAAGTGATACCATCCAATATTTTCTCACACTGTCTACCTTGTCCTTGCTTTCCATTATACTCTCCTGTTGTTACTAAATTTTCAAGTGCAGACTTTCTAATTATATGGCCTATAAATTTTGCCTGCCTTGTTCTTATCCTATTTAACAGTGTTCTTTTGCTGTTGGCTTCATTTAAGACAGACTCATTCATCCTTTTGGTTGTCCATGAGATGCACAACATCCTTCTTAAGAACCAAATTTCTGAGACTTCGATGTACTTCTCAATTTGTTTACTGATAATCCATGATTCCCATCCATACATGAGGACTGGTTCTACATAACATCGCAGCACTCTTTTCCTAATCTCCAGTGCTAAAGATCTGTTCATGAGAATGCTTCTCATTTTCTGAAATGCTGCTTCCGCTTGAGCAATTCTGCATTTCACTTCAGTTAAACACCTACCATCGGATGTGATATAGGATTCTAAGTACTTGAATTTAGTCACTTGACGAAGAACTGTTCCATTTGCTAGTACCTCACATGTTGGCAGAACCTTCATCTTCGTAATAACCATTACCAAATATATTTGGTTATTACCAAAGATAGAGCAAGCAAATGTGCTGAACATTGTGGGCACTAAAGGAAGTGATTTTGCTAGCTATGCCCATATGAAGACTTCAGAATTTCCTTCCCCAAGCTCATGACTTTACTGGTAGAATATTGGTTGGAAAACCAAATAGTAAGTATCTGATCTGAATGTACTGAAGAAAATAAACAGAACAAATACTGGAAGCCCCCCATCCATTCACCAAACCATTGATAACCATCTTTACCAACTTCCAATTGTTAAAGCAATTTACTAGCTGAATATTCAACTCCTGGGGGAGTGATAGAGGCTTTTTCAGATGTTGCTGGCAGCATAAAAATATTTTTAATGCTCAAAATATTGTTACCATAGAAATGCAAAAAGAATTCCACAGACAAAACCCTGAAGTTTTGATTTCAATGGGAGTTTTGCCCAAGTAAATGCCACAAGAGAACCACAAGGTTTGATCCCAGAACGCTGCATTTTTCAGAAACAAAAAGAGATTTAATGTCAAATGGGATGGCTGAGATTTTCAAATAGGAATTGAGAGCATAACACTCTAAGGCTATGTCTAGACTAGAGGGCTTTGCCGGCAAAATGGCTCTTTTGTCCAGAAAACCCATGGAGCATCCAGATTCCCAAGGGTGTTCTGTCGACAGTAAGTTGACAGAATACAGCACTTTGTCGACAGCCATACCCCACCTCCCACAAGGAAGAACACCTCTGTCAACAGAGATCTGTCAACAAAACACAGGTCTGGATGTTCTGTAGACGGAAAATGCCTCCAAGATGCTACACAGCTGCCCTGGCGGTCACCCTGTCCCCAACAGTCAGCCCTGCATGGTCCCTGTCTCCAGCCCCTGTTAATGCTGCAGAGAACCCCCAAAGCATGGAGTAGGTCCGGGCAAAGGTCAAAGAACAGCGCCAGGGCTATACCCAGGCCTGGGATGCTGTCCAGTGCTCTGCGGCAGGACCTGCTAGCTGCCTACTACAGGAAGCTGCCTCTTGGGGGTTGTGGGGAGACACATCCTCACCACACTGCAGCATAGACATGACACTTGGGGCCCCTCCTCCACAGTGGGAGCCTCTAGAGGAGGAGGCCTTTGAGCCCCAACCCCTGCCGAAGCCAGATCCAGAGATAGTCCAGTGGTGGCCTCTACATCATCCTGGACCTCGTTCCCAGCAGCCAGGCCATGTCCAGGGTTTTGTCGGAGCTGGTCGAGGATACCCTCGGGTGAGTACCACTTGCGTCACAAACCCCAAGTCATGGGAGGCAGATGCACGTCTCTGTGGGGCTAGCGCAAGCTCAGGCGCTGCTCTGGTGGCATAGCTGCCTGAAATGAGCGATCTCCCAGAACGACGTGAAGCCATGCTCAAGCTGTGCTGTCCCTCAAGGAGGTAGGCATGCCCACAGCATAGGCAGGGAATGGGTATCTGGGAGGGTCCCTTTAAGAGCCCATCTCGCTGGGGCTCCTGTAAAGAAATGGTGACCTGCAACCCTCTTTGCTGTGGTTCTGGGTGTCCATTTTGCCAGTAGAGTGGCCAAACAGTCCGGCTGCTCTCTGTTGACAGAGTGGATTCCTCTTTTGATCCATTCTGCGATCTAGACATGCTCCATTGATGGAAGTTTTGTCTTCTGACAAAATCTGATGACAAATCACTCTAATCTAGACATAGCCTGAAAATATCTTTGAATATCCCAGTCTTTGTATCTAAAGGAGTTGCAACCCTGTACTAAATCCTGTGCAACCTTCTTAGACCGTAGAAGTTCTTATTGCACCAATACATACTTTCAGACAGAACATTAAATGGATTGTAGATTATATCACCAGATGATATGTGCACTTATTCAGTGCCTTAAAATTTCCAATTAAATGTCACTGCACGTGCCCACCTGGTCTAGGCAGCAGAATAAGAAACCTCCAGATCCTAGAGCTGGGGCCAGTAACCAAAACCTCAGGAAGAGCCATTTGTTTTCCAATGAAGTAGAAAACTCAATAATTCAAGAGCCACAGTGCATGTGAACATGAAACAGTCCTGAATAGGTAATGTCAAACCATACTTTTCATAACCTGCATTTTAAGAACAGCACACACACAATGATTTGTAATGCAATATATATTTACTGCAAGACATTTGCAAACATTTTACATGCTCTATGTCCTCACACATAAGCTACATCTACACTACAGAGATCTTTCAAAAGAAGCTCTTCACACATAAAAGAGGATCAAAAGAGTGATTTGTTCTTTCAAAAGAAAGCACCCACACAGCCCCCCTTTCTTTGGAAAGAATGGGCCAGGGATCGAAAGTGAAGACTGTTCTTTCAAAAGAAGGGTCCTGGGGAGCGTCTACACGTTCTCTTTTAAAAGAAGCTTTCTAAAGTGGGCACTCTTCCTGAAATGGGAAAAGAAGAGTGATTTCAAAAGGTGCACCACATTCTTTCGATTTACTTTTGAAAGAATGCTTTTTGTGTGTAGATGTTCCATGGGCTCTTTCCAAAGAGCCCTCTTTGTTTGAAAAATCTTTTGAAAGAACTTGCTAGTGTAGACGCAATGTGCTTGTACCACTGTCTTCCCTGACTTTCACTCCCAAAAGTTCTTTCTCTGCAGGATGCTGGGGGAGTTAACCAATGTTTCGAGATCACATATCATTTGCTATTTTGCTATGAGTTGTTCATTGGCGGGCTTTTAGATGTTCATTGTTTAAAAAAAACCCTCATGATTATTTTTGATACTTTGCCATTATAGCATTGGGAGCCACAAAGATGTGCTTAAAGAGCAACAGATTGCAGACCCCTGTCTTAGAGGCAACACTGTGCCCTCAGCTGCACATCTGAACCTCTTATTGCAAGTGCACACATATCTGAGAGGAGAAAATGACCCTGAAATAAGGTTACTGAGTTGTATATTCATTAAAAACCTGTGCACATCATTTAAACTACTGCCTCTCTTCAGTACGTCTATGGCTTCCATTAAATAGCATCTGCAGTGCCTTTATCCTCATAATACCCCATTAGTAAGGAACTAGTATGACAAATAGGAAACATGACAGATACTAAAAGATTTGTCCAAAGAAAAATCCATACAGGACATCTGTGGAGAAGCCAAAAATTGAACCCAGGCTTGGTGAATCCCAGGCTGGAGCCGTGAATCATTGGAATGTTCTTCCTCTCCCAAGCACCTGACTTACCTCACATTAACTAGTATTTCTCAATAGGAACTCAAGTCTTGCTGATCTTCGCAATTGTTATTAAAAGCCTAACAGCTTTGTCTGCACACCTGACTTCAATGGGAGCTTAAAGTTCACAAGGAATACAGAACAGTACCCTGGATGCCATATATACCATATTGAAAAAATGACAGAAAAAAGCTGAGCATTGGCCTGAAGAGCAACTTAAACCAAGGAAGAGAAACAGGGATGATGTATTTCAGATAAAATAAGAATCTAGCCAAGCCTTCCCACAAAATCAGCAAGTCTGAGCCAAATCCCTCTGAAGCTCAAAAGAAAGGACTTTGCACAATAGCAAATGTACAGAAACCAACTGGTAGCCTGTTCCAGCAAGGTCTGTACACTTGAACTCCATAAATTAAAACAGACTTCAGAGAGATTCATCAATTAGAATACCAGAAAAGTCCATTGTGATCATCTTGTGATTGTTTACACAGACTTTTAGTGTCCAGAAAGCTTGCTTCCTGGACCTTGCTGATACACATTGAAGGTTTCTTAATGTATTTGATCTAGACCCGTTTCAAAAAAGTACATATGCAAACTCATGAATGGACCATCAGTGCAAATCAGGAAGGATCACATGGACACTGAATCATCATCAGCTTTGTGTGGGGTACATTGCCATGAACTAAATATTTCCATAGGCAAGCCCCTAATCTATTTGTCTATTAATTGACTATTAATCTGTCTTTTACAGCTGTAGCACTTCCCACAGGTATTTCCTGTGTTGACTACTGCAGGGGTGTGCAAAGTGGGGCTTGGGTCCCCCTGGAGGTTGTGACATTTCCTAAGAATGGCCCAGCATGATCAGCTGTTGGGTCTCAGGCTCATCCATCTCATTAAAAAGATTGAAATATGTTACTGTTTCTGGGACGTGTATTCACATTTATATCCCAATTATTATTTTTTTTACAATCTACAGACTTATTTTCTTATATATTCAGAAAGGGTTTTTTTTCATATGACTATAACTAACATTTCCATTGGTTTGTATTACATTAGATAGGTTGGGGGCAGGGGATTGCTAACTGCAGGTTGAAAAGGGGGCCCAACATAAAAAGTTTGCTCACCCCTGGACTACAGCATTTTTTTTTTTTAGAAAAAAAAATTCAGTCTGAATTGTATATATTTCTCGTGAAAGAATCCACCAGAACCATTGGTAAGTGACTCCAGAGGCTTATTACTCTCACTGTTCATTATTTGTGCCTTACTGGTCACCTAAATTTTCTAGCTTCATCTTCCAGCTGTTGGATCTTGTTACAACTTTGCTTACTAGAATGAAGACTCTTCTGTTAAATTTTTGTTCCAAGTCAATAGGCATTCATTTCCTTAATCTACTAAAGCCCTTTTAAAAATCTTACTGGTCATCTATCTGTATTCTTGGGCACACAATGAGCAAGTAAAAGTGCTGGCATTAAAACAAATACCCTTCCACCCAGAGACAAAAAAATTATCTTTAGCAAGTACTGTGCCTTTATCATCTCTAGAATTAGACAGATTTCAGTGAAAACCTTGTGCCCACACAAAAACACTCGGAATGTATCACTAGCTAAACTGTTATTGTAGCTGGTTGGTCCCAGGATATTAGCAAGACAAGGTAGGCTGAAGTAATATCTTTTATTAGACCTACTTCTGGAGGTGAGGGAAACAAGCTTTTGAGATTACACAGAACATTTCTTCAGGGTTTCAGGTTTGTATAAGCTCAAAAGCTCACCTCTCTTGCCAACAGAAGTTGGTCCAATAAAACATAATACATCTCCAAAGGTGAAGTAAGCCAGTGTGCCCCAGTGCAGTGCATCAATATGAAAATGGCCAGCTGAGGACGAGGCCTTAATCCTGTCTTTCCCGGCTGCCCAAAGTTGAGGACCAGGACCCTAGCTCACAGGGCTTCCAGGAGATCCCCAGCTGTATCGGAATGGCAGCCAGCAACCCCGGGCACTGGGCCAGGATCCCAAGGCTACTGCAACACCCCACCCATCCTTAGCTCCCTTCCTGTGGCTATGCGCTCTGCCCCCACAGCTCCCATTTGGCTGGGAAGAGGAGCAGTGCAGGGTCACCAACAGGGATTTGTCCCAGCCCCAAGCCTCCCATCCCGCCCCCCCACACACCAGCCCCCTGTCCTGACTCCTGCACTCCACCCTACCCACCTCAAGCCTCCTGCCCTAGATCCTAGCCCCCGCAAAAAACCCTCTGCCCTGCACCTCTCACACACCCAGCCCTGATTCCTACACCCCTACCTACCTCCCCAGCTCCTTGCCCTGACTCCTGTATCCCCCACATCCAACCCTCTGCCCTGAGCCCCTCCCACTTAAATATCTTACAAATATTGTCATATCACAACCCCCCCACATACACACCCCTTGCCCTCAGCCCCCTTCCCAAGGGAGGCAGGTTGTGATAGGACAGTACCTGTAAGAAATAAGTCACGTTCATTCCTGTACCTGAGTCTCTTTGTCTGTCTGTTAGCTAAACTATATATATTAACTGTTATCCATCAAGTTTTTAAAAAAGCCACAAGAACTGCTGAGTAATCCTGGAAAACCTGCTTGCAGAAGTTCAGATGTTGTTTGGCAGTATGATTTATTGTTTGCCACTGAGACTTAGCACTGTTTCTTTGACTTTTCTTCCTTACATAACCTAATTAAATGCTTTTAATAATTATGGTAATTTGGCCATGAATATGAACAAAAGAGTTTAAGAAGAGGATTTGCCTTCCTTGTATCTAATATTTACTGTACATTGAATGAATTCCTTCCCCTATGTAATACGGAGCCAGAAAATCATCTGTCAAGGGATGATGGATGATCAAGCCTGCTAGTTAGGCCTCAGGGCCTGGCCCTGCTGCTATACTTGACTTAGCCTTCAGCAGGCACTAAGTGCTCTGTCAGATTCCTGCCAAGGGAAAAGCATATGCTTGTAACTCCCAAATGTGTGGGAACCAGAGTAAACAGAGACATTTTTAATGTTACCACACATTTTAAATCTGCTGTGTCATTTTCCTGTAAGCATTGTCCATATTTTTGTAATACACACAGTCATTATGGGTTTGTGGCTCTGCCCATCGTTAGTGTTCTTTGTTGCATGTTAACCAAGAAAACAAATGAAAAATAAAAGGAATGCACAGAATACAAGACCATTTGGCTGACTGCTGCACACTGCTAGCTGGGTGTAAAGGTGGCCTGGGGGGTGGGCCTCCACTCATCACCAAGGACATTGTTTTCATTTGTGATGACCAGGTTTTTTTGACTCTTTAACGGATTCATTAATGCAGTGTTCCTTCACCCACCCACCCAGTATCACCATCCCTGGATGTGTTATGACTGTGCCGCGGTTAAGGGCCAAATTGCCACTTATTTCTACCCAGAAACTCCCATCAGTCTTTGGTGTTGTCTGGTGGGACAGATGGCAGCATTAGGTTCAAGATCATAAACACTTCCATGATGAACCTCATTTCCCAGAGGGGTTGAGGACTATGGCATGAGTTGAAGAGAATATTTCAACTCAGAAACATTGCTTTGGAATGCATTTTTATCTGATATTATTGAAGAGCTGTCTCAGGCTTTTAAACTTATTTCTAAGGACAAGATAATGGGCCAAATTCATCTGTGATAGAGCTTGCTTGCAATGGCTGTCTATCAGGGAAGTAATTATCCCTTTCATATCTGACTTTTTAAAATGTTTATTTAGGGAATGGAGATTTAGTTCATGCCAACATACTCAAAGATTGATTACCCTCATGAGACAAATGCCCATTGAGGTTAACAAGAGTTATGAGTTACACAAATATCCTTTTCCCAGCATGGCTACGTCTTGCCAGACAGCAGCCTTCAAATCTTATGAAATGCAATAGTCTCAGCTCTCCCTGGAATTCTAAAATGCCCCACACACACACACACACCAAGCTCACCACAAGATCTTCTGTGGTTGATGCTCACCTGCATTTAGTTCAGTCACCCTTCCTCATATACTCAGGGAGCAGCAGAGAAGCCCCCAGACCTTCCAATGACAATCTCTGAAGACTGCAGATGGTGGGAGTTAGTCAACAATCCTCACCCTGGACAGCACCACTAGAGCCTCTAAAGGGGAAATATTAGAGCCTTCTGAAGTGAACAAGAAAGGAGATTTCCCTGGCATGTTCCTAAGTATCTCTCAGAGCCCTGATTCCAGTCCATGAAAACAATTCTCTGATCATATGAGGATTGCCGTTTTCAGCTCTGAGTTTAACAGCATCGCAGTTGTGGCTCCACTCTTCTGTGATATTGCAAAGGATTCCTTTTTTCACAATAGACATCTAGACAAGAGTGAATCCAAACGTCCAGTGAACGCCATCTTATATGTTCTCTGGCTTAGCTGACAGCTATAAGTCTAGCTCTTTGTTTGAAACAATGCATTCATCCCAGCACTTCTTCAGGCTTCCCTGCCACAAAGACTTGTCACTCAGCTGGCTGCAGAGTGGTTCAAATGCCCTGATTCACTGAGCTGAATGCTCTCAGGGCAAACTGTTCCAAAGATGATCTCTACCCTCCTCTGAATCTTATGCACTGAGACCCTAAAAAAAACATTATGACCAGACTCCGATGTGATTACAGTAATAATTCCCAGTTCAGCAAATAAGCTTCTAGTTGCAGACTCTACTAGGGCTCATGTGCTAGCCAAGAAGCATCCAGAGTAATTGTGTCAGCAACTCTCTGAGACTATTTTAAATGCTATCAAATTTAATAAAACTTGAACTTGCTATTACAACAGAGCACAGAGTGTACTCTGTGTTCCTTTAAAACTGATGGAACAAGCCAATTTTTCCAGGTCTGTAGGCATAGCATGTATTAAATTATACTAAGAAAATAGCTATTTAAAACCATTACATGAGAGTCTAAAATCTAACTTAGAGGTCAACAGACATTTGAGATTTTTCATTTTATGTTTATTTCTTGTAAGTAGAGGAATACAAAGGGGATAGGGGACAGTAGCATTGGAGATAACTTGCAGACTCACCTGCCCACCTCTGTTCTATGATGGCCTTGCCTGCAGCATAGCTTAACTGTATGCTAAGGGAACCTCCTGTGTAGCTTCTTACACCACTGCATTTACCTGCTTTTGCTGCATAGGGAGGTCCATTATATTCAGACAGAGAAAGAAATTGGTGTTCTAGCAGAAACACTGAGCTAGAAAAACAGGAGATCTGGGTTTTAGTGTGCCATATACCTTCTCAGTGACCTTGCATAAGTCAGTTTAGCACTCTGTGCCCTCAGTTTCCTATCTGTAAAATGCAGATATTAATATTTCATAGGAACCCACTAAGAAGTTACAAAGATGAGTGCCATAACACCCCCCACTCCTCCCTCACACACATAAATAAACCTGAAGAGCTCTGAGCAGCTCAGGCACTTGTCTTTTTCACCAGCAAAGGTTGGGCTGATGAAAGTTACTTCATTAACCTTGGCTACGTCTACATGAGAAGCTTCTGTTGACAGAAGTCACTACTGGAAGGGATTTCCCAGCAAAACTTCTGTCAACACATTGCATCTATCCATAAAAGCCGATGGAAAGCGCAATTTTCTCTGTCGACAGAGAGAAACCAGACTGCCCGGCCCTCTCTTGACAGAATGCCTGATTGGAAGCTCTACAAACACAGCTGTCCAATGAACAGGAAGCACTGTCTGTTGACAAAAGGGCCCTGGAGCATCTATACATCTGTTTTGTCAAGAAAACTCTGTTGAGAGAGGCAATACACCCGAACGGGGGAAGATATAACCCTGCCAGCCAATGCGCTGGGTTTTGCATGTAGATTTTGCATGTAGATGCTCCCTGGTTTTTCCCTGACAAAAGCTCAGTTTTGCTGGGAAAAGCATCTCATGAAGATGTAGCCCTTGTGTATCCAAACTAGGAGAAAGTTCCTATGTAGGAAAGGCTTAGAAGAATATGAATTTTAACAAGTTAACAGATTGTGACAATGCTAATTCCCAAATCTGTAGTTTAACCGAGTAATAAAACTGAGATTTCAATCCCCGTCTTCCTCCACTCCATGCAAATACTAGCTAGGTCTCTCATTCCATAATCTTATCCTGTTGTTTTAAATAAGCTCACCAGGATAGGGGCACAGCCATAAGCGAAAAACCTGTCCTTGTGAACAAGTTATAAAATAGTGCAAAGTAGCCATTCCAGCAAACAGCATGACAGACATGGGAACTGTGTTCATGCTATTCCCAGGTCCAGGAAGAATTTCCATTCAGATTGCAAAGATCCACCTTGACTTTTGGATCTCAAGCTAAACTGGCAGGCTGGCAGCTAACACAACGCTAATGTTTGCTGAAGGGAGATATGAAAGTAATTGAAACAGATACCACAAAGCCAGTTTTCATATTATACTTGTATCTGTATGTGTTGAGTTCTATGTGTGTATCCCCATAGTGTCTAAGTGACTCCATGGTATAGGAGGATAACAGTGCTTTAGCATAATTACAGCTTAACTTACCTGATCAACAACATTACATAATATATTCAATACACAAATATATCAGTGTCAGAGACATGCATGCATGCATACCATATGTGTGTCTCTATTTTCAGATCACAGTTTCTTGCCATATAAATAAACTCCCAAAATTGCACAGTTCTCATATTGGCAGACTCTGCTCAAGGGAACCAGAGTTGATTGACTCTAGGCACAAATCTCCTTCCATCAGAAGAAGGATTTTCTTTTGATGCAGAAATGATAGCTCTGCCCTATATGAAGACTCCATTCTGAACAAAACTGCTCTCTACATGAATCAAAGATGTGGTTGGGGGGAGGAGGATGACTTGTGTTACTATAGCTGCTTATAGTTTTAATGTACAATGTCCCTGTAGTTTTTCTCCCTAAAATTTAAATATAGAAGCATTAGTTTGGGATAAATATGATCCAAAGATATTCCAGGATTTAAAATTATAACCTATATATATGCTGTCATTTACAAAGCTTAGAAATTATTAAAACTTCATCTGAGAAAATTAATGTCTATTTTTATACTTATTTTATATTTGGTATATTTAATTTAAGGCATTTAAGACTGAACATGAGAGGACTATTCTAGGATCTTTGTCATAAATTAAATCACTGCTGCAGATCCACTGAATGGTTAAATAGTATTCATAAATTAAAATAATGACATTGTAATAATTTAGATTGTCCTGAAACAATACTAAAATGACTAAAAATAAAATACTACATCTGGCCATTTCAATTAAAATAAAGCCTGTTATACTGTAATAAAAAATCATTTGGAATTAATATGGTAAAATATATGCCACAGAATCCTTTCCTTTGATTGACTGAGACTGATTAAACTCTGCCGTGGGCTCTGGCCACCCGGGGGAAGCTGCTTTGGATTACACAGCACGACTGAGACATCTTCTTTAAATAGGTATTTTAAAAAGTCATGATCCCCTTTTCCACTCGATGTTCTCTGTAAACATTTGGGAAATGAATCACTCGTCAGCCATGGAATAGAAAAAGGAGTGAAAAAAATGCAGAACTTGGGATAAAAATGGTTGCATTTCCTGAAAAAGACAAGGAGGATTTTCTATAAAATGAAAGTGCATTTTAAAGATATGTTAGATCTGTGGAGAGCTATGCTATGAGAATGAAATTCACCAGGTGCAGAGGACTAGCACAAGGCTTATGTAGCCTTTTAATCATGATTAAGTAGTATGTTGAGGGCTTAAAATGGGACATTGACCTCACACTAACCCTGTGCACGGGGGTCAATTTAAACTTAAGAGCTCACCTTTATTGCGGTGAACTTGCATTACCTACATTCAAGTCAACTCTCTTGCATCTGCCAACCTCAAGTGAGAGTGGCCACACTGCAAAGCAACACTCAAAATGGCCACATCTACACTGGCACTGCATTCAAATGTAAAAGGGGCTAAGGCTTCTCGGGGCATATCCAGCCTTGTGGTGCAGTAGATTGAACCACTCTAAGAATCTGTTATTTTGGACAAAGAGGGTATACTGTGAGCAGGCAGTGGTGAACTAGCGGCACAAGCCTGTGTCCATACTCCTGAGTTAACAGCCAGCAAGAGTTGCTTGCTCAAGTTTTGGTGTGTACCTTCTCTCATGCCAGCCATTGTGATGGTAAAGAGCCACTGGACTTGAGTTTTTATACATGGCTGGGACAGGGTGGGAGACAAACACATTTTTACAGCAGTTACCTGGAGGTATAACAACCACTTAATTGAAGGTAATTGCAATGCATCTTCTGTGGAGTGATTTGCATAATATATTGCTCATTAGTCCCGCTAAACCCTGAACCACCAATGATGTAGGGGGAAAAGACTCAATGTCAGAATAAGTTCAATATTTCCTGAAGGTGCATTAGTTCCTCAACTCCCACTGAAATCAGAGAGCCAAATTAGCAAGTGCTACCAAAGGCAAAGCACTCATTAACTGAACTTCAGCCAGAATATTGTCTGAGTAAGGACTTCAGAATTTATCCAAAGGCAGTTCAGCATATTTCATCTAGGATGCTTATCCAACCCTCTTACTTAACCACTTGGCCAAAATAAAAATAAATACTAAAAGTTAAAACCTGACTCGAACTCTCAGGAGACCAGAGGTGGGCAAGAAACCTGCAGGCTGGATGCACCAGTATTAGCCCCTGGTGAGCCAATAGATGATTAATTTACTTGTGTGTCAACAAGTACAGCTGCTTGCAGCTCCCAAAGGACACAGATCACCATTTCTGGCAACGAGAGCTTCAGGAAGTGACATGGGTTGGGACACTGATTCCCACAGCTCTCCTTGGCCAGGAACGGTGATCCACAGCCAATGGGAGCTGCAAATGGCCATGCATGTGGAGACACAGGAAAATAAACCACCAGCAGCCTACCCGGGTCTTACTGCCCATCCCTGATACATACAATATGGATCTTTTCACCTGAGCTAAGCACATAGACTTGCTGATACAAATTGAAACAAAAAAGCAGTCAAGTAGCACTTTAAAGACAAACAAAATAATTTATTAGGTGAGCTTTTGTGGGACAGACCCACTTCTTCAGACCATAGCCATACCAGAACAGACTCAATCTTTAAGGCACAGAGAACCAAAAACAGTAATCAAGGTTGACAAATCAGAAAAAAATGATCGAGGTCGGCAAATCAAAGAGTAGATGGGTAGAAGCGGGGGAGGGAAGGTCAAGAATTAGATTAAGCCAAGTATGCAAATGAGCCCCTATAGTGACACAGAAAATTACCATCCCAGTTCAAACCACGTGTTAATGTGCCGAATTTGAATATAAAAGACAGTTCAGCTGTCTCCCTTTGAATAGTGGTGTGAAAATTTTTCTTCAGTAACACGCAAACTCTTCAGTCATTAACAGAATGGCCCACTCCATTAAAATGTTGACTACCCGGTTTGTGGATCTGGAGTGTTTTTATGTCTGTTTTGTGCCCATTAACTCTTTGTCTGAGCGAGTTAGCAGTCTGTCCAATGTACAAAGCATCTGGGCATTGTTGGCACATGATGGCATATATGATGTTAGTTGAGGAACATGAGAATGTGCCCGTGATTCTGTGAATAACCTGGTTAGGTCCAGTGATGGTATTTGTAGATACTGAGCACTATGTAGACTGGAATATTTAAGTCAAATAAAAACACTGATTGATACATCAAAAATGTGGCTCAGATTTTGGACATTCTATGATTGTACAATGAAAAAAATGCATCTGATAAGTTACACAAACAGCTATTTTGCACATACAAATCATGCCATCGTCTGTGACTGCAAAATCTTACAGGTACATTTTTGGTGGCCAAAATGTAACATGGCTTGAAGCCCATGAAATATTGGGCCCTAAAAGATCCACAATACTTTAAATGTGCAAAAAATGAGTAATGAGGATTTAAGCTGTGATGAGCACTGGATTGTATGTATAGATCTTTCCTAATTGCAAGAAGCTGTTTAATTTTGAGAAAACAAATATTTATAATTGTTGACACTTGTGCTGGAGTAACTAAGCCAAAACATTAAGTTTCTGAACCACAGAAAGAAGATTAAAAATCTTAGAGAATATGGATGCATTTTCCCTTGGCAGTAAAGATGCAGTGGTGGGTGGAGTTCAAGCCCAAATGTTCCTCTTTACATTTCCCTTTGGACTGCAGCCACGGAAACCCATTTTTTTTAAATGGTGGTTCAGTGGAGGTCAGATACAGCATTTCTGTGAAGAAGAAGGCCTAGATTTAATAGATTATTTTGCAAGGAAAATATCTGTGGCATTGCTTCAGGAATCTTATCATGATAAAAATCAAGGGCCCATTCAAGTATTGTATTCTCAAAGCAATTATTTCCAACAAGATGTTCAGATACCCATGTAATTAGAATGCAACTTTTTTTCTTAGCAAAAAATTTTTGGGATTTAAATAAATAATATATTAAAAAACAAAACAAAAACCACCCACAAAAAGTCTTTACTTGTTCTAAAAAATACAAAAAACAAAGAAATAAAAAGCAAAAACCCACCAAACCAATGCTCCAGTCCAAAAGCAAACAAACAAGACAACTGCTAAACAAAAAAGCCTGCTTAGCACTGGAAGTAAATTAAGTAATTTCTGAGAAACATCCTAATTTCTCAATATCACCTTTTTAATTCAGATTTTTTTAAAAAAAATCCCCTCTTTAATCAATCATAATGATCCAGTAAACTTTTGTTTGATGCAATATTTTGCCTTTATGGCCACAACTTGTTCCAATTTGGGTTTCATACATCCCAGTTTCAAAATAAACATGACTTTCATATAGGCTCTCCACATACCAGATCTCATATGCTTGTGACCCTAAATAAACATGGGATCTTTGATGTTCTTATATATTTCAAATCACTTTGTCATTTCCAGGGATATATGAGCCACACTATAATGACATACAGTCATTATTGGTTTGTGGAAGTCCCTGTTGCTTCTTCTCTTGATGTAAGTTTACCAGAGAACAAATTTACTGTAATTTTGCTGTTAACTGGAACTTTCTTATTACAACACAGAATGAAAAGTGGGCCAAGGAGCACAAGAAGTTTGAAAATGCATTTTTGTCACACAGCATCGCATATTTGTTATACATCTGGGTGCAATTCTAAAAGGAGGAGAAAAAATAAGAATGACTAATGATTTGAAAATAAATTACCAGAAGAAAAATAAAAAAAAAATCCAGATATGGACAGGTTTTCAAATCTAGAACAGCAGCTTCACTGTGGTATTGTGTATTCATTCTTCTACATTCCCAGGCTTCTGTTCAAGTCTGCTGGGTTTTGGCACTGTCAAAATGAAACCGAGATTATGTGGTTCCATATGTCACACAGCTGAAGCAAAGAGTTACTGTTCTAAAATGTCTTTCCCTTCTGGAGGAATGTATTGGGTGGTAACAGGGGAGGGGGAACAAACAACAAAGGTGTAGTGAGATGAAGAAGATGAATTGGTGCTTCTGCCCCTGGCGTTTCTGTAGTTCTGGTATCATCTCTGAGGATGAGTGTCTGGATGTTGTTGCTCCTACCGTATGCTATGAAAAAGCTCATGTTTTCCTCTGGAAGGGCATGCGGGGACGGGGTGGACATTAGCAATTACTTTTTAATGTAAATGAATGTTTATTTCATACCCTCACCTTTTTAGTGCTAGTTGTTTGTGAGAAACATTCCATGATCAGCCAGTTAAAGACTAGTATATGTGCCAGTGATGAACTACGTGGAGCTGAAGTCATTAAAGACAACAATAACATGCTGCTACTGGCTCTAAATGATTACACTGTAGCATATTTACTGGTACCACATGGACAGAGATATCTCCCTGCACCACACTATCCTGTGCTCCATCAGGGGACTCATCTGTGTCATGTAATACATGGTTCTTGTGTTACAAAAATGTCATCTGTGCTATGGTCTCAGACATGCAATATGGATGTTGATATAAGGGTTCATATTGCTACATACCAAAAAATTCAGTGTTCTGCTTTTTAGTAAACTGGTTTGTCATGGGCCAGGCCCCAGCTCATGCAAATTAACTTACTTCCATGGATGAAACACTACAGCTGGGTCTACACATGCAAGAAACTTCAAAATATCTGTCCCTCTTTCAAAAGAACGCAAGGAGTGTCTACACATGAATCCCTTTCTTTTGAAAGGAAATTGAAGGGATGTGGTACAGACTTCAAAGAGCATCCTCTTTTGAAATATTCTGTTGAAAGAATACACCTGTAGATGCTCCACGGCCCACTCTTTCGAAGGAGGAGTCTGCCATGGCGCTGGCCAGCTGGAGCATGGAGATGTTCTGGCCTGCAGCAGCAGGACTCTATGATCCTTGCATCCAGCTGCCCTTAAAGCAATATGGACCCAGAAACCCATGGCAGGAAGCTGTGAGTGTGTTAGCAGCACACTTTCTCACCCACACTGCAAACTTGAAAAAAGAACAATGGCAAGCAGCCTACCACCACAGGTGCCCCAGGGCCCCCACTCAGGGCCCTCACAGGGCTCGCAGGGGCCTGGTACGGAGGAGAAAAAAAGGGCACCCTCCTGGATGGAGTGGGAGCTGAGAGACTTCCTCAGACTCTGGAAGGAGGAGGAGGTCCTCAGGGAAATGGGGATCAAGCAGCAGAATGCTACCGCTTTTGCCCACCTGGCCCAGGGCATCTTCATCTAGGGGTACCCAGACCATAAAGCAGACCAAGTCTGAAGTAAGGTTAAAGAGCTCCGGCAGTGCTATGTCCAGGCCTGGGATGAGGCTGGCTGCTCCAGGAAAGGTCTATCCACCTGCTCCTATTTTAGCGAGCTACGGGACATCCTGGGGCCCTGCTCTGCTGCCTACCACCTGCTGTCCTCAACACATCTGCTCATGAGCTTCAGCCAGAGGTGGAGGAGCATCCAAGACCAGGGAGCCAGGAGCCATGGAGCCATGGAGTGGTCAAGTGAGGAGGGGGACCTCAAGATAGACATGCCCTCCCAGTCATCCAGCCGGGCGACTGGGAGCCGGGCATCACCAGACCTCATTGATGGATCCTCTGTTATGCACACAGTGGGGTGTGCACACTGGACTGCAGAGTCGGGGTGAAGAACCTGCCAGCTGGCCATGCACATGACCTGTGGTCCTGGGCTGGATACTTCCCAGCCTTGCATGGCAGCTGGCACCCCATGATGGCCACAGGCAATGGACAGCACCTGCCCCATGGACAGTGCCATGACCCACACATGTGGCAAGAGGTAGTCAGAGATGGACAGCACCCGTGGACTGTTCCACATGGGCTGGGAACACACCATCCTTCTCCCCATTCAGCTGCACCATCCGAGGACCAGGAGAGCCCCATGCCCTCCATCATCCTGGAGAGCCCCCTGGCAGTGGTGGAGAGTGCCCCTGGACCCAGGCAGGGAGGGGATCCTGGGGTTGACTGGGCTCGCGGCCTTCCACCCCAGCCCTGGACTGATCCCCACCATTCCCCCTCCAGGTTGAGGTCCCTCCTGTCCCCCCAAGGTACATTGTTCACCACCCTTTTTCTCTACATAGGTTCTTGTTCTTTCTGTTAACAGTTTCAGTAGTGGGTAGTTAAATGTTTTATTTGACAAACACCCCTGTGTGCCATGCTCTTCGGGGAGGGATGGTGAGGGGTGGATGTGTGCAGGGGATGGTTGGCGGTGGGAGTCACTGGAGCCTGTCACTGAAGCTCTGTCGGAGGGCCTCTCTTTCCTTGGAGCCCTTTCCTAATTGGCCGGGGCTCTGTGCAGGCTCCCTCCAGCTTGCATTAACATCTTTCCTGCTGGAGTGGGGCAGCCACCCCCTTACAGTTCCACACAAATGCAAGTCGATTACTTCTCCCCCCGCCAAAAAAAAAACCCAAACAAAACACCAACACAACAACAAAATGTTATATTGAAGTATTTGCTTATTTTACTAATCTCATGTGCTTTAGAAAAGTGAACTCATAGGCAGCAAAACCAGATGTTGTTAGACATTACTAAAATCACCTCAGGTAGGGTAAGTCAGGAGACGAGGCAACTGGCTGACTGGGAGCTGTGCATTTGAGGATATGCACAAGTCCCACTAAAATCAACAGAAAACAATCGCATTAATTTCAACAGGCTTTTGAGTAAAAAGTAAAGCTCAAATTCAGTACAGATTTAAGCATATACTTGGCTTTCATTAATGTCAATGGCACTTAAGCATGTACTTAAATTTAAGCATATGCTTAAATGCTTCACCTAACACATATGTACTGTTGGCTACCAGCCTTTGATGATCTTAAAGATATGTAGAAAACTAGCTGGCACAAACCTTAAGAGAAAAAATACAAACCTGTTTCTCACATTTGTGAGAGGATACTTGAATGTATTCAATTTATTGCTACTGAAACTACAATGTTTTGGATGTTGTATTAAAATGGATGCTTCAGGAAAAACTGAAATCTGGGTCTCAGAAGGATAAACATTCTTAAATTATACAATCTAAATTTATAAAATGAAAATTTATAATACATTTTCTGTGCCTATTGATCCTGATTGCATTGGCATTGCCCCAACAATTGATTATGTCATTTGATCAGTTTGAGAAAAGGGTGGGAAATATGTTTTTGTGGGCTTTATAAATTCACAGCTACAGCTTTCAAGTCAACTGATAATAAACCATGGAGGTCATAACAAATTCTGTAATTACAACATGGTTTATAATGTAATAGCATACTACAGGCGTGTTTGATTTATCCAGAATGTTGTTTCTTTGAAGGCTACCGCATTACCAATCCCAAATAAATATGCTCCTGGGTGTGTTTCAGTCTTTTTTAGTTTGGTTTGTGCATGTTTGACTATCTGAAAAAATATGGGTTATCACTTTATAGCACTTGTCTATGGACAACATGTAGCTCTGAGTCATCATTCTAAAATCTTTTTAATGAAAATAAAATTGAAAATTGCAAAATGCAACACATCATCCCTTGACCTGTTGTCCTGTATGTGGGTATGTGGATGAGTAAATATTCCTTCTATTCCTGTGCACAAGTGACTAAGATACGGAAAGGTATCATATCACTGTACATCTGTGCCTACCCACTTCTGAAACTGGTACATAGGTGGTGGTGTGGGAATGGAAGAAGCCCCAACTTTGGCTCTGAACATTGCACCAGCCTTCAGTGCCAAACCAGCAAAGGGGATGACATAGGAATTTGCTGCTGGCAGGCCCTCTCAGAGAATGACAGAGCTCTGACAAAAATATGTAATGCAGTTGTGATACAGTTGACAGGCCAAGATTGAATATTTCTTGAAGCAGTTCTTTTGGCTTGCAGTCCAATGTAAAGTTGGTGGAATGTATACATTTCAGGAAGATGATCTTGTCACAAAGATCTCTTGAAATTTCATTTTTGATCCTTGTTGAAACTGCTCTGAATATAGATCTTCAAATCACTTAGTTCTCTTAACTCCCTAAGGAATCCAAAAAGAGTACAAATTTATTGCTGTAACTCAAATGGACTAGATTGAGTAAGACCAAATTTGATGGAGTCAGTAACAAAAGAAATAAAGAAATTAATAGATTCCATAGTGCCTTTCTGCAGCAGATTGAGATGGTAGGCTGCGATTGTGCGATGTCAATATCCTGTGCTACTGACTGGACTCAGAAATGATTGTGTCCCATTGATTGTCCCTTTTGAATATCTTTAAGTTGTTCTGTGTTATCCCTCTCAACATCTCATGTATCGCTGCATGCTTCAATTACAAGATTAGCTTTGTGGATCATTTTTAGCAGCTTCATCCACATGGAAAATACTAATATGCATTCAAATGTGGATGTATACCTCTGAATTGACTTAAACTCAGTGTGAGCCTGTGCTGTGAAAAAGAAATTCAAGCTCACTTAAAGCCTTTCCACAGAGTTCAAATGCTGCGCATCTGGTTTATCTCCATTAATTCATGCTGACCCTCTCATCACTGACATGCTGGAAAGAGAAACAGGCAAATGCTGCTCCAGAAGTCCCCACTTTCAAGTATGGTAGCTGAATATGTTGTACAATTGCTGGATTATTCCCAAGTATGTGATTGCATCCTTGCATGATTCAGCGCAATCAATGCCAACAAGAGTTAGTGTGCAATTGCCAAAACTGGAGAAAATCTAGTTTGACTTCTGCTCAAGAACTGCTTGTGCTCCATTGTGCTTCCTAGCCATATTGGATCCATTGGTGATAGGTTTGGCCAATGCAGACTTGAAAAATTAATTTGAAACCCTCCAGAATTTCTAATACATGAGCAGCGATTTTTTCTCTATTTTTTTTCGTGAAGTTATCCAACAAAATGAATCATTCTTCAACTGAAACCTTTGAACTTCCCGTAATTTTAACATATCGAACAGCTAAGGTCATCTGTTCTTTATGAGAACAGTCTGGAGCTGCATCAATAATAATTGAAAAGTACTTCACATGTTGTATCTCTTCAAGAATTCTTTGCACAAAATGTCCCACACTGCTCAATAAACTCATTTTGTATTCTAGTAGACAGATAATGGACTTGCAGGCATTTTCCACTCTGTTGTAATTAATGAACATGCTTAATATGGCCTGAAAAAAGTGGATCATATTTGCTAAGCAGATCAAGTATACCAAGAAAGTTCCCATTTGTGTGGTCACCAATATGTTGACTGGAACCAACCAAAGCCAATTCCCATTCAGAAACAAAATGAATGATATGTAATATGTGCTCAAGGAGTTTTTTCCAGTTATCAGTTTCTGTGTTTATTTCACCAAGGAGTAAATTGAACTGTCAGCAAGTGCTGCTCTACTAGCTGATTTCCATGTAAGATAGGTATCTTTATGCTATACTGGAGTTTCATGTGCAGGTATTCAGTCTTTCAACTTTCTCCAACCTCTACTGATGCTCCAACTGAGTAGATCAGATGCATTTGAAATATTACTGTTAAAAATGAAACAGGTTACACAGTATGGTAGCCTGCTTTTCCATGCTTCAGCAGAGCCTGTCTCTTGTGTAAATCTCTCCATTTGAAAGAGTCTGTCAGCAGGCAACTGGGAAAAGCATGATTTTCAGCATCGTTTGGTATATTATTCGGAATATGAAAATAACTACCCGAGAAAAAGACTGCATTTCAGCAACATTGTTCTCAACAAGAAGTATATTATCAGGTTTTGATGCTACTGTTGCTACATTGTGTCCTGTGCTAGTCATAAGTTCTTGTTCCTGCTGCACTTTATCCAGATGTCCTCGTTTTCTGCCTGCAGAGGCTCTAAATCAAGTGTAGATGCTGCATCTACCACAACTGCTGGCACTTCTGGTTCTTGGTTAATGACCCCTTAAGTTTGAGGCAGAGGCATTGAAATGTCATTTGTGCATACAAAGTTTTCATCAACAGAACTGGAAGTGTCACTGTCCATATGGTCACCCCTGTAATGGCTGAGGCATCTTTTCCATGAGAAATGATGTCATTGACTTTAAACTCTGAACTTGCTGCTTCACTCTGTGGCTTCTGTCATCTCTTACTTGGATCAAGTTCAAATCTTTGCTTGATTTTTATAAAGAGGTTCTTTTAAAACACAGTAAGACACAATAAATTAATTCACTAAAGGCTATTGAATATACACAATTTTAATTGTATTATTCTTCACAATGAAGATTATATAAGAATGGTTTGACGGTGTTATTTATTATGGCCTTTATTGCCTTTTCTCAAAGTCTTAAAATTTCATCTGCTAACATATTCCCATTATTAAATTCTTGTAATAACAGGTGCGTTATGAATATGAACACAGGGTGATTGCCAAATTAGATATAAAGTTTATTAAACAGCTAAAATTAAAAGTTTATTATCACAAAAAGCCTTTAAACATGAATCTAAAACTGAATGAAGAGGTAGCTTACAACTGAGTCTGATATGGTTATACATACAGTGATTAACATCTGATTTAACATTATATGGTTACACATACAGAGATAAACATCTAATTTACAGGTTAAACTTGTCCTCAAACCAAGCAAAATCACTTCACAATAACAGAATTAATTACGATTTTCAAAAGTGCTAAATTATGCAAAAACTACAAGCTACTCCAGTCACACAGGTGAACACTCAGGTATGACCAAAAAATTGGCAAAGGCCTGAGGTCCCATAATGATTTGAATGAATTTTTGCAGGTGTATATAGCTTCTGTTGTTTTCTCTGTTATAACTGCAAGTTGTATAATAAATGGAAATGACTTTGTCAAAATCTGAGACACCTTTGTCTCCTGAGGCCCAGACCAAATGGCCCTCCTGGGCCCCCCTCGGATAGGGCCCGGCTTCTGGTTTAGGCTAGTACCAAATTATTTTCTCCTAAAGCAAGAAGAATGGCTTACTGAGCCTCAGTGCCCAAAGGCAGTGCACAAATGCTGTGTCACCTTGTGGCATCACTGAGCCCCAGATGATTTGCATTTTCCTTGTTTGAATGTATGGGAGAAAATTCTGACGTATTGACCGTGAATATTGCATAACTTTTCTAATAGCCTTTTCTAATAGGCAGTATTGTTAAAATCTGAGCTATTTGCATAGCCAAAAGCACATGATAAAAAGTGTTGTATTGATGTACTGTATTGTGATTTCATGAGAATCATTCCACACTGCTTGTATTTTCAATTTATTTTGAAGACCTTGCATTGAAGGTTGGTTCAATGGTCATACCAGCAAATAACCTATCCTGAAGTATACCCCAGAATATGCATATGTGGACAAAACTCATGTTTGGTTGCTTTGGAGCCGGATCATGAAAAGCTTACATTTTGGTTAAGAAACTCTGGGCCTGATCCTTCAGCTCTCAGTCGTATCTTTGCCCAGTGTTGATTCACTGAAGCCTATGGGTCAATGCCAGTCCAGTCAGGATGGTTTTTATGAGTACGGATGTTCAGCTCAGCCTTTCATTAAGAGGGTGTAGTCAAAATAAAAATGGCATGTACTACAAAATGCAGTGGATCAGCAGGCTGTGGTTTTAAAACAATTAGAGTTAAATAGCCAACAGCAGCCAAGCACACACAAGTGACTCCTGAAGAACAGACATCCAAAGAGTGCTTTTCTTTTAAAACACTGCTTTTAAGGTGCTACATAAATATGACTACCTTGAACTGAGCATGAGAACAAAAATATTATATGAGCCCCTGTTTGAATCCATAGATCAAGAATACCTCATTCTTTTTTAGTCCCCAGGTATATCTGTATTGTGCCGATGTTTTATTTATTTATTTGGAGACCTTGATCAGAGTGGCCTAGGTAACAAAACATTCCTCCTGCTAACATTTCCTAGACTTTATAAATTCCATTTCCTATGTAAAGAGATCCCATAGTTCTGAGGGGAAATATATTACCTTTTAAATGTGTTTCCTGAAGACCCAAATGTTTTTATTCCTTTAAAAATATATCTAATGAAAATTCTGCAAATCAGATGTAGCAGTCTCAAGTGGGTGGCAAATTCTCTCTAATATTCATGTGCACGATTAAATGAAATATTTTGTCAAGCACCTAACGGCACAGAATAAAAGCAGGAAGAGATTGGAATGTTTTTGGTCAGGAGAAAAAAATTCAATATCCCTCCTGTTCCCTTGCCCCTAAAAAGATAACCCTGCACAAAATATTAATGTATTTAAAAAAAAAACTTTCTAAAATTATATACGCTGGTCTCCCTCTTTCCAGCTTCTGGAATTTCCCTTCCATGATTTTCCTTATGAGCCTCAGCTACATTATAAAATTTTACCTAGTCTGACATGATGCTGACCAGGCAGAAACTTAGATCAGGACAAACTTCTAATATTCACCTAGCAAGGTTTAAATTTAAATGTTCCAGAGAGTTTGCCCTTATCTACATTGATCACTCTTAATGCCATAGCAGCTAACTCAATACTTCTCAACAATTATGAATATCCAAGTATCTTTTTAAATGTAGGCAATGGTATAGAAGTGGTCCCTTGAGGTCAAGATTTGGGTGTGTTGCCCAAGGAAAATATATTGGCCATGTCTACACTACAGCAATCTTTTGAAAGATGATCTTCTGGAAGATCTCTTCCAGATCTTTCGAAAGACCGTGTCCACATACCAAAAGAGCAGATCGAAAGATTAATCCATTCTTTTGATAGAGAGCATCCATATAGCCTACCTTCAACATTCCCTTACTCCCACAAAACTAGATTGGTGTAAGGGAATGTCGAAGTGGGGTGCTTATTTCGAAGCTGCCCCATCTACACTGTCAATCTGCAATTCGAAGCCCGCACTTCAAAATTCGCAGGGTTACTATTTTGCTAATGAGGTGCTGAATATGCACATTAGTGCCTCATTAGCCTGCTTTGAATTGCCTCATTACCATGTGAGTGTAGAAGCAGCCTTAGATAGATAGGGCAATGCAGTAGGGAAGCTTCTAATGCCTCTGTTCATTATCACTCTGTGGGTGAAGAGCCACTGTTCCTCAGGCTGCCAATCCAACCCCTAAATGAGCATTAAAACAACAGAATTCAGACTGGAAAATATATACTCAGAACATGCTATTTCCTAGAATGCCTTTTGGCAAGGGAGCAAAGGCAGTGCTTTTTAAGCAAGTCTCTGAAGATTGTGGATTTCAAGGAGACCGTTTCAGCTCATTCACATTTCACTCTGCTGTTTTAAAACAAACAAAAACTGCAAAGAACACAGGCAGCGAGGAGGCTAGGAGAAAAGGGGTTATTAAGTTGGTCACAGAAGTCTTATCCCACCTCAGAAAACACATCCTGAGCTCACAGAAAGGAGCCTATTATCCCCAGATAACAATACATCCATTTTCATAAGTTCATTTCAAACTTAAAAAATAATCGATTTCATTGTTCTGAAAATTCTGCAGTTGTTTCCAGGCACTTTGGTGAGAGAATAGAAAATGAAAAATTCCTTGTTGCAGCCAAAGTCCTAGAACTATTGAACTTATACAGAAAAATTGCACTGGAGTGTTCAAAGACAGCTATCACTACAGAGCCATCACACCTCTTCAAATCAAATGGCTTTCCAAACAATGCTAAACAAGGGAATTATTCAAATAACATCCTGCTTCTAACCATTTGTCCACTGATTGAGGCTGAGGTGCACAATAGAAGGGGATCACAAGCTACGGGAATAACAGTAACAAAGAGGAAGCTGTGCTAGTCTATACACTATCAAAACAAAAAGCAGTCAAGTAGCACTTTAAAGACTAGCAAAATGAAGACTACCTAATAAACCATTTTGCTAGTCTTTAAAGTGCTACTTCACTGCTTTTTGTTTTGATATGGGAATAATAGTTTGTTTGCATGATTCACTCCAATCCTTCTATGCATTGGTGTGTAGCTGTGCAAAAAATCCATTGTTATCTAACATGTGCAATTCTTACAATGAAAAAAAACCCAGCAACAATAGATGTCACGCTGGGATTTTCAAATGAGATTGAGGGAGTGAGCTGGCCAATTCTCAGCATTCAATGGAGGGAGCATTTAGCTTCCTGAGGGTCATCTGAAAAGTCCAGCCTTAGAGCCCAATGTACGCACCTTGTCAACACGGTTCTGCAGCACCTGGTTCAGCCCCCTCTTTCTCAAGGTCCCCTGAAGAGCTCCATACAGTCTAAAGACAGAAAACTAAACTCCTGGGCTGAGGTTCAACTGTATTAAATCTGAAACACATTTGAAATAAAGGTCTCTTCTACTCAGACCAAAACAGAAGTTTCTCTGGTCTATAATCTCCCCCCTCAGGTTCTGGGGCCTATGTTTCTCAGTCATGTCCTTCCCAGACTGTAATCACCCACCTCAGGTTGAGGGAATTCCACAGACCTCCTTTCCTAGGCCTTATGTTCCAGGCTCTCAGCAGCTCCTCCAGCTGCTTCTCTCATGAATCGTTTCAGTATCTCTGAGTAATTCCTTGGCTTACTTCCCTAGGAGGAGGGAAATCCAGAGGTAGCAGTGCTTCCCCTACTACTGCCCACTCCCACCTCCATAAAGGCCCGCCACCTGCTCTTAAGCCCAACTTGGCATCAGATAATCAGTTCATAGAGCCCTGGATCCCTCTGTCATAGGATATATCTAATAACAGCTGGGTGGTGTGAGTCCATGCTCAGGCAACCATGTAAACATTAGCTCTGCTCAGACTGTCAGCTACTTTTACAGCACCATTTTTAGAGGGCCGTTTGCATAGAGCAGGATGCCTGTGTCGTGAATACCTGGGCTGGTAAGTGGAGTAGGGGTGATACAGGGTGCTCTGTGTCTGTATCTATAGACATGGCTAATCAATACAGCACCAGGAGCTGGTGCTCAGCAAAAGATAGTCTTGTTCCAGGAGCTTGTAAGTCTGAACATGACTTTCTTTGGCTGTGTTTTATATTGGTTCTTAATAAGGAGACGTATCATTCCCCCATTGCCTGGGAGGGATCCACACTCAAAATAATTCAGCCTTTGGATTCTCAGAGATCCTTTCCATTGGGAACCTGCATTAAGGGATGCACCTGGCCCTGTGGGATTCCCTGGCAGTGCATCTCCAGGGCACTTTTTTTTTTCTTTAAGTGGATTCTTCCTCTTTCCCCCTTAACATGCCACTTGTGTATTGAGCAAAAGGAACCTTTGTTCATGTGCCTAACAAATCTTGTGACAAAATGGGTTGGAAACCAGGCCAATCTGTATGCACAGTAGCAGAATTGCATTGCAATCATTTTGCATAACAAACTTGCCTGCTACTGTAATATCTGTTTTGTTTGAATGAAAGGCACCTACTGCTTACCATTTAAGCATAATGATGAAGGCTGATGTTGAGAAAGACTTCATGAAAGAGCAGCCTGACAAATACAGTTGCTGAACTTGAGTTATTTTCTTCTGATAGGGGATCTTTCCCACCTTAATTTCGAAGTATCTATTTTTTTTAAAAAGTAATTCTTAAGGTTCATCAGAAATGACTTGGATGATCTTCCATTAAAAGAATTACTTTTATCCTCATTCAAATACATATTGTATTGGCTTAGAAACATCAAAGAAGCAATGCTTTACATATTCTATTTCTAAGTAAAGAAAAGGAGTTCTGTCTGTATTAAGATTAGTAATGTTGATTCTTATAATGAAAAATGCACAAAAGCAATATTTTTGATGAATAGGTAATAGAACAGCAGTGAATAAGAGAGCATTAATTTTTCTTCAGTGGCTCACTGGGATAATACACCAGAGGGTTTTGAACGAGTATCAAGTCACAAGTAAAATGAGGTCAGTGGTCTCCCCCTCTCCCCTAATGGACATTTTTATTGACCTCAAAAATACACCACACAGTTCAGGCACAGCTGACAATGTCTGCTTGTCATGACCTAGCATTAAAGCAGTAGGAATGCTTTCTAACAGGTCAAAATTGCTTTGCAAGAGCTTGGATAATTCTCTATGACCATACCATATGCAAGTGTTACCTGAGACACTTATGTGAATTAGGGCTGGAGCAGAGGAAGTGGGATATTAGAAGCAACACATGCTTACCCAAAAGCAGATATTTTTTGCCAATATACTAGTAAGTGACCAAGCACAAAGACCATTTACATCCTATGCCAGGAGATGGATGGGACATACATGTCTGTTGTGCCCAGCACAAGAGAGTCTTTGTTATGTTTCCCAACAGCAACCGAGCTATTTATACTCTGGGACTTAAGCACTGCTTTCAGTCTTTGTGATCTCTCACCACAGTGCCTGAGTGCTTCAGGTATTACAGTGACGAGGGCCATGTGAGATGTGGGAGGGAGATGGAAGGAGGGAGAAAAGGTATATCCATAAATAAACCATCATAACCATTCTCCAAATGTTTTCATCCTGCTGCCAGCTGAAGGGAGTAATTTACAATATATTTTCACTTTTCAAATTTTTCACTTTTTCATTTGACTTTTACAAAATAAAGAGATTTTCCCAGCAAACAAGTTTGGAACATTTCCCCACCATCACTCTCTTTGTTGACCAGCTGTACGTTACAGACTAAGGGAGGGCCAAGGCTATGGGGTCTGGGCAGGAGGGAGGGAGCAGGAGCAGGCTGAGAATTGGACAGTCTGGGCAAGAGGAAGGGTGCAGGAATGGGCTGGGGTGGATGATCTGGACAGGAGTGGGTTGCAAGAGGGCTGGGGGGTGGGAGATCTGGGCCGGATGGGGTGTAGCAGAGGTCTGGGATGTGGGGTCTGAATGGGATGGGGCAACTAGTAAAGATGGAAGGGAGGCTGCAGAAAGGGGGTAGGAGTGAGGATCTAAATGGGACGGTGGTGCAGGAGCAGTCGAGGGGCACAGGGTCTTGGCAATGGGGGTGTGCATACCTGCTTACCCCTGGATGAATGTGGACATGCCCTTGCCCTTCACTTCCAGGTACCTCCCTCCACTTTTCTGAATGGCTGGAATTCCAGACAATCAGAGCAGCCTGATGATGCCTCCAGGCAGCTGCTCCACCTTTCCTGCCCCTGGCTGGGGGAACAGTGGAGATCAGTAGCGGCACCAGGCCAAGCCACTTCCCCCCTCCACCCCCATCCCAATTCCTGGCAGAACCTGTGCTTGCCAGAGCCAGCCTCGGAGGCTCAGGGCCCCGCACACTGAACCCCACTGCAGGCTGGATAATATGGAGGGGAGCCCCAAGCTTTAGGGTCCGGATCCAGCCAAGCCATAGCCTGGGTCTGGATGATAGGTCGGGGGGTTCCCCAATCCTGCACTACAGATAATGTGAAGCCAATTGTAACCTCTTCTCTCATGGTATGATCTGCAGAATACCATCATCATGTTTGAAGTCTGGTATTACAATTAGCTTCTAGTTGGCAGTTTCTAATCTTTTTTTTTTGTTTGTCTCTGTCACTCCTTTTCATATGGACTGAGCCACTGGCTCAGCCTGTTGCTTTAAGCCTCACAAAAATAACAGGCCAATCAGTCTGCACTTTGTTTCAAAGGAAGAAAGAAAAAAGTTCAAACAAAGAGAAAACAAAAAAGCAGTCCAGTAGCACTTTAAAGACTAACAGAATAATTTGTTAGGTGATGAGCTTTCGTGGGACACAGCCACTTTTTCAGATCTTCTTTAGACTAGCACAGCTTTCTCTCTGTTACTATTCAACATGCAAAGAGAAAACAGTTCACCTACATTCTACAACACCCAGTACATTGGCTCAGGACACCCACGTAATTCTAAGTTTCACTGACAAACAGGTTTTTCAGTGGTTAGGATTCAGAAGCTGTCTGAAGTCAGTCAAGTTGGAATTAACAAACAGAGTATAAACTGTAAGCAGATGTGTAAGTGAGATGAGCAAGGGAGAAAAGACGGCCAGATTAGGACTTGGTTCATGGGGTCTTTTAAGAGCTGATGTAATTTCTGTAGAACAAGCAAGAGATGGAAGGAGCAGAGAAAAGGTAAACAAAGGGAAGCAGTGAGCCATTCCTTACCCCTTTAAACTCTAACCTGTAAGAAAGAAAACAGTTCTTGTGATTTTGAAGTTATTTTAGAGCCTACACTTGTGGGATCACATTTAAAGGGACAGTCCCATATTTAAGCTCTCTTGCAAGTTTCCTTATTTTTTCTTTAAAATGGGAACATTTTCCAGTATTTTCTGCCTCCCCCATCAATACTGGTGGGTCCTGCTGTAGGCCAGATCCCTGTTTGCCAGCTTATCAGCAGCTCCAATGGGCCAATGAGGGGGGCTGGTGTGCATGGCTGGTGTTGGGGTTAAGATACAGCACTCTCTCCTGCTGAGCACCCTCTATGTTCAGGTTCACTGTTGTGTTCCCTGGCACAGAGTGCCCTTAGAGCTTAACCCCTACCTACCCATGCAGTAGGAGGACAGGAGGTGTCTGAGTTATGTTGTTGGCCAGCAGCAGCTTGGAGGTGTTACCTGCCTGAGGATACTATGAGGGCAGAAGTGGTTACCTTGTTTCCATCCACATGGGAACCAGAAAACAGGGAATGAGATGAACTCTGCATAGATACAAGCCATGTCATTCCTTTCCCTCCCTTCCCTGAGATTGCAAGCAGTATCCCACACCCTTCCCTCCTCCACAGTACCAAAAGTTACCTTTGGGAGTAAGACAAGATGCACAGGACACGCCAGTAGAGGGAAAATGCAACAAGGGGAAAAGCTCTGCAAGTATCAGGTGGTCAGAATGCCAGAGAGTAAAAAAAAATTCTGTTGCATTTTTAATACTGATTTATGTTAACAGAATATACATGAAATGAAGTGTCAATGGCTGGAAGCGTCTGTCTGCTCAATTCACAGATTCCAAAGCTATGCAGTGTATCCTCCACTACTGGAGAGACAGCACAAGATGCATTTTGTGTTACTCATCTGATTGCATGACACTCCCTGTAATATATAAAAAGTCACACAATGTTGATATTAAAAAAACATCTGTGTTAAAACACATCTGTATGTGTTTCCAGTGCCAGACCTAAAGAATAATATAGTTGGAAGGTCTGATGCTAAAGGACACAGGAGAGCTGTCCTAAAAGAGTACAGGTCACAGTACAGATAACTCCTGTTAATACTAGCACGGGGGTGGGATGCAATCCATACAGTATCTGTGTAAATCTAGGGATGCTCTCCTGGATATTTCCATGTGAGTCCCTCTACCCCAGGAAGCATTATCTGAGGCACACTGCACATGCGGGTCTATAAACACGCAGCTCTGATATGCACAGAGATAGATACAAATGTCAAACTTGGTTGCAGTCGGAAACACAAACCCAGTGTGAAAACAACAAAGTAGTTGTGGTAAACCCGGTGGTAGACCCTTACCTGGAAGCTTCCGGAGCCTTCTAGAAGGACAGTATAGTGGGTCTATTTGGAGACCAGGGAGTGGGTGGGCACACTTAATAGAAGAGGGATCCCATTAAAAAAAAACCATGGCCCCAACAGAGTGCAGGGGACAACTGAAGAAAAAACAGGGATGGGACTGGAGGTCAAAAGGTTTAAAACGAGGGAACCAGAAGGGGACACCGAGCAGAGAACCCTGGACAGCGCCCACTGCCCCTCAAAGGTGTCGAGACAGCCAGTGGATGCTGCCCAAAGGAACTCTGCCCGGATTCGTGAACAGAGAGTGGAGCGGAAATAGGCCCCACAGTCGCAGGCTTCCCCCGTGCCAGCCTCCTCTCCCGAGTGTTATAAATGGCTACCTTGGCCATAGCCAGGAGGAGGCTGACGAGGAGGTCCCGCGACTTAGTGGGGCCATGGATGGGGTGTGCTAGAATGAGGAGGTGCGGGGAGAAGTGCAGCCAGAAACCCAGCAGGAGGTTCTGGAGGAGCCGGAAGAGAGGCTGCAACCTGACGCACTCGATGTAAAAAGAAACAGGTATCGGGGAGGGGGGTGAACCGCGCCAGGTACATGCCTGTGCTCACCGCCACATGCAGGATTCTCCAGCTGATGTCCCCGGTGGGCTGTGGGACCAGGGTAAAATAAAGGCTGGCCCACCACGGCTCCCCACCCTCCGAAGATGGTAGAAGGTCCCGCCAATTGTGGCCTGGGCAGGACATGAGGGTGGGATAGTGGAGCGTGTGAAGCACGAGCGTGTACAGATGATATCTGGGCGTGGTTCAAAAGGGGACCGGCTGCAAGGCGTGCAGCTGGCTGGGATGATGCAGGGGAGGGGGGCGGGAAGGCTCACGGAGCTGGGGGCCCATGGAGAGATCTGGAAGGCCAGGAGTCGGGGGGGGGGTGCACCCTCTTGCAAGACCCGGCGCAGGTAGGCGTGAGCAGCTTGTGGCAAGGCGGCCTTCACCTCCTTGAGTACATGCCAGGGAGAATGTAGGGGGGAGACCCCCATGCGCTGGGTGAGCGCCGGGGCCTCCATCCAGTCTCCCTGGCCGTAGTCCAGGAGGTCTCCAACCCTGGTGATTCCACCGAGGATCAGCCTCCAGGACACCGCAGGGGACTCCGCCGCCTGCACATGGAGGTACAGGTTGTGTAGCAGGGGCTCCACGAGGAGGTCTTCCCTCACGACGGCCCCTAAAGACCTGGAGACTGAGAGCAGCTGCCAGGTGCGGAGCAGGTCCTGGTGGAAGGCCGGCAGCTCCAGGAGGTCTCGCGGATGGCCTCTCAAAGGCAAATAAAGGAGCTGCAAGTCCAATTGGAGCCCTCGGAAGCAACAGAGGAAAGCGTGCGCCAGTGTGCTCCACGCCGGACTATCTGCACTATTGCTGTTAAGGAGTCCCTGCAGGGCCCAGAGGCGGAAGACATGGACCTGAGTGCATAGGCAGGTCAGA
Organism: Carettochelys insculpta; assembly: GCF_033958435.1. NCBI lineage: Eukaryota > Metazoa > Chordata > Testudines > Carettochelyidae > Carettochelys > Carettochelys insculpta. Next base: position 10,526,026 of record NC_134150.1, on the reverse strand, counting down.
CCCTGCCCTCCCTCCTCTTGGGGGAGATGAAGAACCCCTGCAGGGACCCAGTGCAGTCCTGGCCAAAAGAACTACCTTCTGGAGGTGGGCCAGGAAACCTGGGGGTGGGACAAGGGTGTTGAGATGGTATCAGAGCATGGACAGGACCAGTTGGTTAAGCACCAGTGCCCTCCCCTGTAGGGAGAGGCACTGGAGCAGCCCCGCCCACCTCCGCAACTGCTCAGCCACCCTGCCATCTAAAGCCTGCCAGTTTTCCGGTGGAGAGGGATGTGTGGCAGATAGAAAGATGCCTAGATAGGATAGCGGACCCGCACTCCACTGAATGGCCTGAAGCACAGGTGGGAGGTGGCCCACCTGCCACCCAGCCCCAACCACCAGGCCAGAGCTCTTGACCCAGTTGACCTGGCCAGAGGAGGCTGCCGAGTAAACAGCTTGGCAGGCCTCCAACCGCACCAGGTCTCCCGGGTCCTGGACCATGAGGAGTATGTTGTCGGCATACTGACAGAACCAGCTGCAGCTCTGGCTCATGGAGCACCAACCCCGTCAACCTTCATCGAAGGAGACTGAGGAAGTGCTCGATGGCCAGAGCATAGAGCTGGCCTGACAGCGGGCAGCCTTGATGCACACCTCGCCCGAAGCTGACCGGAGAGGTCAGGATCCAGTTGAGCTTGACCAAACACTCTGAGGCAGTGTACAGCACCTGGAGAAACCCGATGAAATGGGGTCTGAAGCCAAAGGCCCGCAGAGTGCCCAGGAGATACCTGTGGTCCACCCTCTCGAACGCCTTCTCCTGATCCAGGGACAGGAGGGCGAACGACAGACCATCCCTACACCCAAGCTCCAAGAAATCCCGGACCAGGTAGAGGTTGTCAAAGATGGTGTGGCCCAGGACGGTGTAGGTCTGGTCGGGGTGGACCACGTCCTGCAGCACGAACCCCAAGCGATGGGAGATGGCTTTAGCGATAATCTTGTAGTCTGTGCTGAGGAGCGAGATGGGACGCCAGTTCCGAAGGTTGCGGGGTCCCCCTTTTTGGGCAGCAGGGTGAGGATGGCCCGCCTGCACGACAGGGGGAGGACCCCGCTTTGCAAGGACTCAGTCCAGACACTGAGCAGGTCTGGACCGAGGACGTCCCAAAACACGTGGTAGAACGCCACGGTCAGCCCATTCATGCCTGGGGACTTGTTGGTGGGCATGAGATGGAGGGCTTCCAAGAGCTCAGCCAGAATGAAAGGAAGCTCTAGTCGGTCCCGGTCGCCCGCGCTGACTGAAGGGAGTTGGTCCCAAAGCACTCTGCAGGCATCGGCATCGGTTGGATCCGGGGAGAAAAGGGTGGCGTAGAAGGCGCGAGCCCTCTCATGCATCTCCGCCAGATCCATAAGAGGGGTGCCATCCTCCGCAAGGAAGCAGAGGATATGTTTCTTGGCACCCCTCTTTTTCTCCAGGGCATAGAAGAAGCAGGAGCTGCGGTCCATCTCCTGAAGGAACTGGATCCGTGACCTCACAAAGGCCCCCTGTGCCCAAAGGGCATCGAGGGCCCTGAGCTCGTCCCACTTCTCCTGGTACGTGCCGCAGAGGGATGGATCTCCGGGGCTGGCGGCCAGGCGCCTCTCCAGCTCAAGAACCTCCTGCTCCAGCTGTCCTATCAACACATCCTGCCGCCGGCTGGCCCCCCCAGGTATAGTCACGGCAGAAGAGCCACGCACGCACCTTTCCCAGATCCCACCGCCGCCACGCCAAGGGAAAGGCACACTGTTGCCCGCACCAGGTCAGCCAGAACTCCCGGAAGGATGCCACGAAGTCCACATCCTCCAGCAGCTTGTTATTAAAATGCCAGTAGGCCGACCTCCGCTTCCCCGGCGAGAGGGAAGCCTTCACGGCCACTGAGTGGTGGTCCGAGAAGGGGGCCGGCCGCATGCTGGAGGAGTGGGCCCGCAAGAGATGGTGGCGAGAGATGTAGATGCGGTCCAACTGGGAGTGCATGGATTTGTGGCCCACCACCCGGAAGTAGGTAAAGACGGTGTCCTCATCCGGGGGGTGGCTGCGCCAGACGTCCACCAGGGAGCGATGATTGATAAGCTCCCTGAGGACGTCCGCAGCGGCTGGGCACTGCTCCGTCCCCATAAAGTCCCGTTCCTCAAGGGTGCACTTGAAATCCCCGCCAAGGACCAGGCACTTGCGAGGATCGATGGAGTCAAGGAAGGCCACCACCTGCTGGAAGAAGGATGTTCTCTCCAGGCCAGAGGTTGGGGCATAGACGTTGACGAGGTGGAGGGGCAGCCCCTCCACCTGTACCCGGAGATACAGCAGGCAGCCTGGCACAACCTCGACACTCCCCAGCACCTTGGGCTGCAGGTCTGGGGAGAACAGGGTCGCCACCCCGGCCCGATGGGCCGAGAGGTGACTAAGGTGGACCCCGTCTCCCCACTCCAGCAGCCAGCTGGCTTCTGCGGCCAAAGTAGTGTTGGTCTCCTGGAGGAAGGTGACCAACTACCCCTGCCCCCCGGAGGAAGGAGAGCACCCAGCACCTGCGGAGACCCAGCCCGCAGCCCCTGGTGTTCAAGGTGGCAAAGATGATCGGCGGCATTTAGAGGGCTAGGGAGGATCCTCACTGGAGGGAATGCCAGCAGTCCCCGTGGGGCTGCGCAGCAAACCGTGGCTGATGCCATAGGTGATTAGGGCACCACGGAAGCCGCAGGCCCGTTGGTAGGCCATGGTGTCCCTCCTCCCGGTCCCCTTGCCCTCTTTCAGAAGGGCCCTCACAGACTCAAGGATGAGATGGAAGTCACCCCAGCGCTGGAGGGCGAGAGCTACTTTGTTCTTGGAGCTGCGAACATCCTCCAAGAACTCGCACATCTCATCCGCCAGCGCATGGGGTGCCAAGGCCTGGGGGTCCTGAGTGCCCCTCAGCCTCAGGGTCCTGAGTGCCCCTCGGCCTCGTATCCTTTTGGGCTCCGCAGCTGGCAGGGAAGCTCATACAGTGGCTGGGGCGTGGTTTTGGGAGGACTAGGGGTGGCGGAGGGAGAGCAGCCCCAGAGGTGCTGGGAGAGGGCAAGACAAAGGGGGCATCCCAAGGGACTGCGGCCTCGGGGGCAGTTATGAGCAGACGAGGGTCAAGGGGAGGTGCAGGAAGAATGGGGATGGGGGCAAAGGTGATAAATGTATTGGGGGGAGGGCGAGTGTCGTGGAGAGAAGGGAAAGGTGGAGGGAGAGGGGGTGGGGGAGAGAGAGGAGGAGGAGGAGGGGGGAGAGGAGGAGGAGAAGGGTCTGGAGGGGTTTGGGGCGCAGTTTCTGGGACGGGAGTTTGACTGGAAGAGGGGGTGGAAGTGGGGGTATGAGTAAGAGGGGTGTGGGGAGAAGGGGCTTTTTCAGGGAGCAAGAGGGGAGTGGGGGATAAGGGCGAGGTGCCATTGTGTCTAACAGCAGGCACCAGTGAGGTGGAGGGGTCAGCATTGGGGTTTTCGATACCGGGGGGGACAGGGTACGAGGGGAACACAAATCTCTCCAGGATATCCAGGGGCAGGACAGCTACAGCTGGGAGGTGATCCTCAGCTGCGGGGGGTGGTCGCACCCTGTGACATCCCAGAACAAGGGAGGATAATGATTGGGGGATTGCTGGCAGGTGGGGAGAGAGAAGGTGAGGGGGGCGGCTGGGTGTGGGTGGCTGGCCCACAGGCCTCTAGCAGCAGACCCTCTACGCCCAGAGCAGCCGGCATAAGGTCTAGGGCCTCGACGTCCTGCGAGAGGAGGGCAAGGCCAAGGCTCATCTACTCCGGGCACCCTGTGACAGTGGTCTGGGCAGCGGCCAGAGGGGTGTCGGAGGAGGGCACGGGCTCAGGACAAGCCCCCTCTGCCCCTTTGGGCTCGGGCTCCGGGACAGGAGGGGCGATATTCTCCATTGCCGCCACGGCAGCCTCAGTCACCCCCGGCAGATGGTCAGTAGCCAGCGGTTCAGCAGATGGATCAGGGCTGGCGGCTCTTTTTAATGCCTTGCGTGGCACATCCACCCCATCCTCCGACAGGGTGAAGTGCCGGGCACGTGCACTTCTTTTCTTGCGCTTCCCCCTTACCAATACCCAGTCCTCCAAAGAGGTGGGCTCAGTGGTAGAGGAGGAAGGACCAGGGGACCGAGGCAACGAGGAGGGAGGGAAGGTGACGGAGGACGGGACAGTGAGGGAAAGGGACAGCCCGCCCTGGGGTGGGCCCTGTCCGGGTCCTGCCGCCGGCCCTGCCTCCCTCTCCTCCACAGATCTGGCTTGAATGCCTGCTCGGGCGCTGGCGCCTGCTTCTTCTTGCCCCTCACCATGTGCCTGGGCATCCTCCGACACCCGAGCGATGATGGTTCCGTCCAGGGCGAGAAGAGGAGGGACGGTCCCAGGGCCTGTCACGGTCAGGGTGTCGCCGGTCGTGGGGCTGGCGCCCCCCGGGTCGGAGGAGGTCCCAGGCTCTTCTCTTTCATGCCAGGCCAGGGGGCAATCCCTCTGGACATGCCCCACCGCCCGACACACGAAGCACCAGGACTCCCCCAAGGTGTAAAAGACCCGGTACTGGGCCCCTTGATGAGGCACCAGTATAGTCCCATCCTGGACCACCCCGCCCTGTGCTTCCACCGGCAGCAGTTGGATTCGTGCCTGCCGGTGGAAGGAGAGCACGTGCTGTAGGGCGGGGTCTTTACAGCCAAGAGGGAGGGGACTCAGGACCGACAAGGGTCAGCCCAGGGAGGTGAGGGTGGAATTGGGAAGGAAGGGAGGGACAGAGGAGAAAACCACCTGCACGCCCAGATCCTCAAGCGGCTTCAGGGGCACATAGACGCCCCCGACCGCCAAGCCCCTCTCCACCGCCTCCTGCACGGTGGCCTCCAATGCCAGGAAGAAGATGATCTTCCCGAACATTCGAGAGGCCACCACCACAGTCGCGGGCCCCACCACCCGTGCCAACGCCCGCACATAGGTCTCCACGTGGGGCAAGGCTGACACCATGAGGCAGCGGACTCCGGGGAAGGGGCCACGACCGTCGGGGATGGTATTCTGAGCGGAGGCGGAAGGAGCAGAGTGCAAGGCGGCCGCTGCCACCTGGGTGTACGACCTGGGGGGTGGGGGATCCGATCAGTGGTGGGAGCAGCGGGGAGGGAAAGAGGGGCTGCAGCAGGTGCATCGGCAGCTGGCGTGGAGGGCCCAGCCACAGGAGGTTTGGCCTTCCAGGCAGGGCTGTTGCCCTTTTTGGTCCCCTGGCCCTTCCTGCCCTTTTGGGGGCGTGGATTAGGGGCAGGGTCACTGGAGGAGGATGCCGCGGCGAGGGCAGCAGGAGCCCCGGAGCCCATGCCCATGCCCAAAACTGTCAGAGCTCCCAGAAGCCCTGGATGAGTCGGCCGCTGATGCAGAGGTGGAAGGAGTGACAGTGGGGGGTGAGGGGGCATCTATGGACAACCCCCCAATGGGTGGGGAGGCCATTTTATAAGGTATAAGGGTTCATGAAAAATTGGGAGTGGGTCCTTTAACTAGTGGGGGAGGGGAGAGGGGAAAAAGAAAGAGAAAATGAAAATGAAAATGGCTGCCCCTCCCTTCATATTGGAGATAATGGGGGAAGAGGAGGGCAGGCATAACCTGCCCACGGCTAAAAGGCCCCTCTCACAGTGAGGGGGGGCCCACTAAAAACACCCAGTCACCAAATGGATACGGGGGACAACAAAGGAAAAAATAGGGACGGGAGTGAGGGTCAAAGGTTTAAAATAAGGGAGCCAGAAGGGGATACCAAGCAGAGGACCCCGGACAGTGCCCACCGCTCCTCGAAGGTGTCCAGATAGTTGGTGGACGCCGCCCAGAGGAACTCTGCTCGGATTGGTGAGCGAAGGGAGGAACGGAAGTAGGCCCCACAGTCACAGGTCGCCCCCTCTGCCAGCCTCTTCTCCCTGGTTTTGTAGATGGCCATTTTGGCCATGGCCAGGAGAAGGCAGACGAGGAGGTCCTGCGACTTTGTGGGGCCACGGATAGGGTGTGACAAGATGAGGAGGTGCAGGGAAAAGTGCAGCCAGAACCTCAAGAGGAGGTTCTGGAGGAGCCGGAAGAGGGGCTGCAGCCTGGCGCACTTGACGTAGATGTGCGCCAGGTTCTCCCTCGTGCCACAGAAGGTGCAGGTCTCTGGGATGGGGGTGAACTGCGCCAGGTACACGCCTGTACTCACCGCTCCATGGAGGATTCTCCAGCTGATGTCCCCGGCGGGCCGCGGAACCAAGGTGGAGTAGAGGCCGGCCCACTGGGGCTCCCCCCACTCCGATGGCGGCAAGAGGTCCCGCCACATGTGGTCGGGGCGGGACACAAGGGTGGGGAAGTGGAGCGTGTGAAGCACGAGCACGTACAGAAGATGTCTAGGCGCGGTTCGGAAGGGGACTGGCAGGATCGTGAAGCCGGGGGCCCACGGAGAGGTCCGGAGGGCTAGGAGTGAGAGGGGGGCAGGGTGCACCCTCTCGCAGGACCTGACCGAGGTAGACATGAGCAGTAGGCGGCAGGGCGGCCTTCACCTCCTCGAGTACGCGATGGGGGGAGCATAGGTTGGAGAGCCCCATGTGCTGGGCGAGCACCGGGGCCTCCATCCAGTCCCCCCGCTCGTAGTCCAGGAGGTCTCCGACCCTGGTAATTCCACCTAGGACCAACCTCCGGTGCACTTCGGGAGACTCCGCTGCCTGCACACGAAGGTGGGGGTTGTGTAGCAGGGGCTCCGCGAGGAGGTCTTCCCCTGTGGTGGCCCCTAAGGACCTGGAGGCTGCGAACAGCTGCCAAGTGTGGAGGAGGTCCTGGTAGAAGGCCGGAAGCTCCGAGAGGCCTCGCGGAAGGTCTCTCCAGGATAAATAAAGGAGCTGCCGGTCGTATCGGAGCCCTCGGTAACGGCGGAGGAAAGCGTGCGCCAACGTACTCCATGCTGGACTATCTGCACTGTTGGTGTTCAGGAGTCCCTGCAGGGCCCAGAGGCGGAAGACATGGACCTGAGTGCGCATGCAAGTCAGGCCCTGTCCCCCCTCCTCCGGGGGAAGGTGGAGTACCCCTGCAGGGACCCAGTGTAGTCCTGGCCAGAAAAACTCCAGGATTAACCTCTGGAGCTGGTCCAGGAACTTCGGGGGTGGGACGAGGGTGCTGAGGCAGTACCAGAGCATGGACAGGACTAGTTGGTTCAGCACCAGTGCTCTCCCTCGTAGGGAGAGACACTGGAGCAGCCCCGCCCACCTCCGCAGCCGCTCAGCAACCCTGCCCTCTAAACCCTGCCAGTTTTCCGGTGGAGAGGGATGCGTGGAGGATAGAAAGACGCCCAGATAGGACAGCGGACCCGCACTCCACCGGACGGCCTGAAGCGCAGGTGGGAGGCAGCTCGTCTGCCATCCAGTCCCGACCACCAGGCCAGAGCTCTTGACCCAGTTGACCCGGGCGGAGGAGGCCGCCGAGTACATAGCTTGGCAAGCCTCCAGCCGCGCCGGTCTCCCGGGTCCTGAACCACAAAGGAGAACATCGTCGGCGTACACCGACAGGACCAGCCGTAGCCCTGCCTCTGGAAGCACCAACCCCGTCAACCTTCGATGAAGGAGACTGAGGAAGGGCTCAATGGCCAGGGCGTAGAGCTGTCCTGAGAGCGGGCAGCCTTGTCGTACTCCCCGTCCGAAGCTGACCGGAGCGGTCAGGGTCCAGTTGAGCTTGACCATGCACTCCGAGGCAGCAGACAGCACCTGGAGAAACCCGACAAAGTGGGGTCCGAAGCCGAAGGCCTGCAGGGTGCCCAGGAGATACCCGTGGTCCACCCTGTCGAACGCCTTCTCCTGGTCCAAGGACAGGAGGGCGAATGACAGGCCGTCCCCACACCCAAGCTCTAGGAGATCCCGGACCAAGGACAGATTGTGGAGGATGGTACGGCCTGGGACGGTGTAGGTCTGGTCTGGGTGGACCACGTCCTGCAGCACAGACCCCAAGCGACAGGAGATGGCTTTAGCAATGATCTTGTAGTCCGTGCTGAGGAGCGAGATGGGACGCCAGTTCCTGAGATCGCGGGGGTCCCCCTTCTTGGGCAGCAGGGTGAGGACGGCACGCCTGCACGACAGGGGGAGGACCCCACTTTGCAAGGCCTCGGCCCAGACACTGAGCAGGTCTGGGCCGAGGACGTCCCAAAACACGCGGTAAAACTCCATAGTCAGCCCATCCATGCCTGGGGATTTATTGGTGGGCATGAGACGGAGGGCTTCCGAGAGCTCGGCCAGAGTGAGAGGAAGCTCTAGCTGGTCCCGGTCGCCCATGCTGACCAACGGGAGTTGGTCCCAGAGCGCCGTGCAGGCGTCGGTGTCGGTCAGATCCGGGGAGAAAAGAGTGGCGTAGAAGGCACGAGCCCTCTCTCGCATCTCCACTGGATCTGTAAGAGGGGTGCCATCCTCCGCATGAAGGCAGAGGATGTGTTTTTTGGCACCCCTCTTTTTCTCCAGGGTGTAGAAGAAGCGGGAGCCGCGGTCCATCTCTCGGAGGAGTTGGATTCACGACCTCTCCAAGGCCCCCTGTGCCCAGAGGGCGTCGAGGGCCCTGAGCTCATCCCTCTTCTCCTGGTACGTGCTGCAGAGCTATGGATCTCCGGGACTGGCGGCTAAACGCCTCTCCAGCTCAAGGACCTCCCGTTCCAGCTGCCCTATCAGCGCATCCCGCCGCCGGCTGGCCCCCCGAGTATAGTCGCGGCAGAAGAGCCGCGCGCGCACCTCTCCCAGATCCCACCACCGCCGTTCCGAGGGAAATGCGTGCCGTTGCTCGCGCCAGGACAGCCAGAACTCCTGGAAGGATGCCACGAAGCCCCGGCGAGAGGGAAGCCTTCCCGGCCACCAGGTGTGGGCCTGGGAGAGATGGTGCCACGAGATGTAAATGCGGTCCAACCGAGAGTGTACAGATTTATGGCCCACCACTCGGACGTAGGTGAAACCAGCGTCCTCATCCGGGTGGTGGCTGCGCCAGACGTCCACCAGGGAGCGATGGATGAGAAGCTCCCTGAGGACGTCCGCAGCAGCCTGGCACTGCTCGGTCCCCGTGCAGTCCCGCTCCTCGAGGGTGCAGTTGAAATCCCCGCTGAGGACCAGGCACTCGCGAGGATCGATGGTGTCGAGGAAGGCTGCCGCCTGCCGGAAGAAGGGTGTTCTCTCCGGGCCGAATGTCGGGGCATAGACATTGACGAGGTGGAGAGGCAGCCCCTCCACCCACACCCGGAGATACAGCAGGCGGCCAGGCACAACCTCGATGCTCCCCAGCACCTCGGGCTGCAGGTCTGGGGAGAACAGGGTCGCTACCCCGGCCCGGTGGGCCGAGAGGTGACTAAAGTGGACCCTGTCTCCCCACTCCAGACGCCACTTGGCTTCGGCGGCTCGGGTAGTGTAGGTCTCCTGTAGGAAGGTGACCGAGTACCGCCCCCCCGAAGGAAGGAGAGCACACGGCACCTACAGAGACCCGACCCGCAGCCCCTGGCATTTAAAGTGGCAAAGATGATCGGCGCCATTTGGAGGGCTGGGGAGGATCCTCGCTAGGGGGGCACCGACGGTTCCCGTGGGGCCACGCAGCAAACCGTGACCAACCCCAAAGGTGACGAGGGCATCACGGAAGCCGCGGGCCCGTTGGTAAGCCATGGCGTCCCTCCTCCCGGTCCCCTTGCCCTCCTTCAGAAGGGCCCTCACGGACTCCAAGATGGTGTGGAAGTCCCCCCAGCGCTGGAGGGCGAGAGCAACCTTGCTCTTGGAGCCGAGAACGTCGTCCAGAAACTGGCGCATCTCACCCACCAGCGCATGGGGTGCCGAGGCCTCAGGGTCTCAAGAACCCGTTGGCCTCATGTTCTTTTGGGCCCCACGGCCAGAGAAAAAGTTGGGGTAGGGAGTGGGGTCTCAGTTTGGGAGGGATGAGGGCGGCAGAGCAGCCCCGGAAGTGCTGGGAGAGGGCGGTACAAGAGAGACCTCCCGAGGGGTTACGGCCTCGGGGGCAGGTATGAGTGGGCAGGGGTGAAAAGGAGGAGTAAGAGGAGGAGGGATGGGGGCAGGGGAGGTAGAGATCAGTAGGGGAAGGGAGGGGTCGTGGGGGGGATGGGGAGGGGGCAGGAGGGGAGGGAGAGGAGGGAGTGGGGGGAGAGGAGGAAGGGGAGGGTTTGGAGGGGGAGGGATTTGGGTTCTGGAGCAGGGCATTGGCTGGGAGAAGGTATGGGCAGGGGTGGCAAGCGGTGGGGCCAAAGTGGGAGCAGGGGCAGGAATATGGACCAAAGGGGTCTCCAGAGGGGGGGTTTCCTCGGGCATTGGCAGGGGAGAGGGGGGTGAGGACGAGGTGCCGGCACTCTCGGCAGGAGGTGCCAGTGGGTCGGGGGGGTGAGTGTCAGGGTTTTCGGTCCCGGGGGCAAAGGGGGGGTACAAGGGAAACCCTGATTCCCCTTGGGCGTCCAGGGGCTGGACGACCTCCGCGGGGGACTCATCTCTAGTTAAGGGAGGGGTCGCCCCTTGGGACGTCTCAGGGCAGAGGGAGGTGGCAGTTGGGGGATCGCTGGGGGGAGGGGAGGGGGAGGGTGGGAGGGATGGTGGAGAGTCAATAGGAGGCCCACAGGCCTCCAATAGCAGGCCTTATATATCCAGGGCCACCGGGGTGAGGCCCAGGGCCTCGACATCCTGGGAGAGGAGGGCGAAGCTGGGGCCCACCTCCTCCGGGCGCTCCGCAGCAGCCTTCTGGGTAGCGGCTGGAGGGGTGTCGGAGGAGGGCGCAGGCGCAGGAAGGGCTGTCTCGGCCTCTTTGGGCTCTGGCTCCGGGGCCGAGAGGGTGTTATTTTGCTCGGTCACCGCTGCAATGGCCTCTGTCGCCCCCGGCAGATGGTTGGTAGCCGGGGGTTCGGCGGGTGGAGCGGGGCTAACAGATCTCTTGGGTGCCTTGCGCGGCACCTCCACCCCATCCTCCGACGGGGTGGGGTGCCAGATGCGCACACTCCCTTTCTTCCGCTTCCCCCCCACCAGTACCCAGCCCTCCAAGGAGGCGGGCTGGGCGGTAGAGAAGGAGGAGGGGCCAGGGGATAGGGCCGACAAGGAAGGAGGGAGGGAGGAGGCGGGTGGGGCGGCAATGGAGAGGGGCAACCCGCCCTGGGGTGGGCCCTCTTCTGGTCCTGCTGCCGGCCCTGCCTCCCTCACCTCCACGGGCCCGGCTCTTGTGCCCGCTCAGGTGTTGGCGCCTGCTTCTTCTTGCCCGGCACCATGCTGCTGGGCGCCCTCCGACGCCCGAGCGGCAATGGATCCGTCTGGGTCGGGAGGAGGAGGGGCGGTCCCAGGGCCTGTCACAGTCGGGATGCCGCCAGTCTCGTGGCTGACGCCCCCCGTGTCAGAGGAGGTCCCGGGGTCCTCTTTGTGCCGGGCCAGGGGGCAATCCCTCCGGACATGCCCCACCACCCGGCACCCAAAGCATCGGGCCTCCCCCAGCGTGTAGAAGACCCGGTACTGGGCCCCTTGATAGGGCACCAGTATAGTCCCCTCCTGGGCCACCCCACCCTGTGCTGCCGCCGGTGGCAATTGGACCCGGGCCTGCCGGCGGAAAGAGAGCACATGCCGTTGGGCGGGGTCTTTGCAGCCTAGGAGGAGGGGACTCAGGACCATCAAAGGCCAGCCCAGGCCGGTAAGGAAGGGCAGAAGGGCAGAGTTGGGAAGGAAGGGTGGAACAGATGAAAAAAACCACCTGCACACCCAGGTCTTCAAGCGGCTCCAGGGGCACGTGCACGCCCCCAACCGCCAGGCTCCTCTCCACCGCCTCCTGGGCGGCGGCCTCCGAAGCCAGGAAGAAGACGATCTTCCCGAACATCCGGGAGGCCGCCACCACGGCCGCGGACCCCACCACCTGTGCCAACGCCCGCATGTAGGTCTCCACGTGGGGCAAGGCAGCCACCAGGAGGCAGCAGACTCTGTGCCTCCTGGTGAGCGCGGGGAGGGGGCCGTGACCGTCGGGGATGGTAGTCCCGGCGGAGGCGGAGGGAGCAGGGTGCGGGGCGGCGGCCGCCGCCTGGGCATACAACCTGGGGGCTGAGATGTCGGGGCCTCCAGGAGTGGTGGAGGGAGCAGGGGGGAGGGAAGAAGGGGAGGCTGCGGCGAGTGGTTTGGCAGCCTGGGTGAGAGTCCCCGCCATGGGAGGTTTGGCCTTCCAGGCGGGGCTCTTGCCCTTTCTTTTCCCCTGGCCCTTCCTGCCCTTTTAGGGGGGTGGGTTCAGGGCCGGGTTACTGGAAGACGCCGCGGCGGAGGCGGCAGGAGCCCCGGAGCCCACGCCCGCGCCCTCAGCCGACCTGGCGGCAGAGTTGTGAGCGACCCTGGAGGAGTGGGCCGCCGTTTCAGGGGTGGGAGGGGTGACAGTGGAAGGCGGAGGGAGGAGGGGGTCACCGGATGACCCTCCAGTGGGTTTGGGGGTCATAGTGGTGGGTTTAAGAGGGGAGAAGTTTATTGGGGGTGGGAGCCTTTAAGAAAGAGCGGGGGAGGGGGAGGAGAGTGGAAGGGAAGGGAGGGGTGAGGCGTGGCTGCCCCTCCCCTACCAGCCAGGCTGAGGACCTGGACAGGCAGGGGTGGGGCAGGAGGGTAAAAAAAAGAAAGGAAAGGGAACACAAAAAGGCCACAACTCCCAACACAAGATGATAAGTTGGCTCCTGTTTCTGCACTGGGATGTGGGGGGAATTCAAGATGTGTGTGTGGGGAGGTGAGTGCACAGAAGGGGAAGGGGCTCAGGCACCTAACAAAAGAAGGGGGGGATTTGCGGGCACAAAGGGGAGGGAGAAGAGGGGGAACAAAGGGGGTGGCAGAGCCAACCAGAAAGGGGGGGGCAGGGGTATAATGGGAGGGATGTGCCCATGGGTGCCTGAGGGGTGGGCCCACAGCAGCTGCTGCATAGCCTCACAGAAACAGAGGAAGGAGGAAGGGGCAGATGGTCAGGGTGGGGCCCAGATGGAGAGGGCCCCAGTGGCAGCTGGGTGTGGGGGGGTGGCAAAGGAGGCAGTGGCTGCAGGGGTGGGGCAGGGACCACACCCTAACACCCCACCCCCAACTACGCAGCCACCCCTGTGGAGCCCTGGTGGAGAGGGACCCCACCTAAACTCACCCCCTCCCAGCCACTCCACAGCAAGCTGTGGAGGGAAAACCCAGCCACCGCCCAAGAAAGCCCCTTACCTCCTCCAAAGCAGTGAGGATGCAGCAGCCAGTAGATGGAAACAGTGGGCCCAAATGGAGAGCCAGAAAATTCCCCTCCAGAAGATGGAAAAAAGAGGGGGGGGAGGATACCCCCTTCCCTGCCAAGAGGCAGGGCAGCAAGAGTCCCCCCACACACCACCCACCCAGCAGCTCCAGAGGGAAACTAGTCAGGAAGTGTGGAGTTGGGGGAGGAAAGAAGCAACCTGCCCAAGGCAGGGAAAAGGAAGCTGGCCCAAGAAAGGGGCCAAAAGACAGTCCCAGACGGGGATGAAGCAGCCAAAGGCTGCCTGTCCCCCAGTACTCACCTTCCAACTGCGGGGCTCCCCAGGTGGGATCCCTGCAGCCTGGAGGAGAGAGGATTTCTGTTCCCTGTCTAGGCCCAGACCTTCACTGGTCAGATAGGCCCTCGGCTCCCTATAAAAGGCTCCCCATCTGGTAGCAGAGGGGAAGGTTTTGGGAGGTGCAGGAACGAGGAGCAGGAGCAGGAGCAGGAGCAAAAAGGTACCATGGGGAAGTGGTGGGTGAAGTGGCCCAGGGTGAGGCTACTACTTTGGGGCAGGGGTAAAGGTCCTGCCGGTTGCCTTTTGTTCTCATAGGGACCCTGGTCCGGAGTCCAGGGTAGAGGGCGGGTCTGGACTCCCCCCACCCTTCCCCCGAGGGATCACTTTACTGGAGCAGGCGTGGGCCTGCAAGGGGACTGGTATTATTCTCCCTGCACTGGTCCTGCCTATGATGAGGATGGCTTGCTAAGCGGAGACCCCTGCCTTTGGAAGGGCCTGGACAAAAGGGGGGCTTCCGTGAGTCTCTGAGGCAGCACAGATCCGCCAGGAAGCACAGGGACCCACAGAGGCTGAGAAGGGACTTTGTCACACAGTCAAGTAGCATTTTAAAGACTAAAAAAATAGTTTATTAGGTGAGCTTTCGTGGGACAGACCCATTTCTTCAGACCTAGCCATACCAGAACAGACTCAATATTTAAGGCACAGAGAACCAAAAACAGTAATGAAGGTGGACAAATCAGGAAAAAAAGATCAAGGTGAGCCAATCAGAGAGTAGAGGGGTAAAAGGGGTGGGGGAGGTCAAGAATTAGATTAAGCCAAATATGTAAACAAGCCCCTATAGTGACTCAGAACATTCCCATCCTGGTTCAAACCACGTGTTAATATGCTGAATTTGAATATAAAAGACAATTGGCAGTCTCCCTTTCAAGAGTGGTGTGAAAATTTTTCTTCAGTAACACACAAACTCTTCAGTCATTAACAGAATGGCCCACTCCATTAAAATGTTGACTAACCAGTTTGTGGATCTGGAGTGTTTTTATGTCTGTTTTGTGTCCATTAACTCTTTGTCTATGGGAATTTGAAATCTGTCCAATATACAAAGCATCTGGACATTGTTGGCACGTGATAGCATATATGATGTTAGTTGAGGAACATGAGAATGTGCCCTTGATTCTGTGAGTAACCTGGTTAGGTCCAGTGATGGTATTTCCCGAAAAGATTTGTGGACAAACTGGCAGTGGGCTTTGTTGCAAGGAAAGGTTCCAGGACTGGTATTCCTGCAGTATAGACTGTGGCTGTTGGTGAGAATCCTCATAAGGTTGGGAGGTTGTCTGTAGGAGAGAACAGGCATGTCACCCAGGGCCTTCTGGAGTGTGGCATCCTGATTAAGGATAGGTTGTAGGTCTTCAATAATTCGTTGCAGTGGTTTGAATTGGGAGCTGTAGGTGATGACCAGTGGTGTTCTGTTCTTGGCTTTTTTGGGCATATCTTGGAGTAGCTGGTGTCTGGGTATTCATCTGGCCCTGTTGATTGTTTGTTTTTTTATTTCTCCTGGTGGGTAATTCAGATTTACGAATATTTGGTAAAGATATTGTAGTTTTTGGTCACTGTCAGTTGGATCAGAGCAAATGCGATTGTACCTAATTGCTTGACTGTTTGCAGGATGGAAGCTAGAAGGGTGTAAGTAAGTATAGCGATCAGTGGGTTTCTGGTACACTGTGGTACCAATGAGGCCATCCTTGATTTGTACTGTAGTGTCCAGGAAATGTATCTCTTGCATGGAGTAATTGAGGCATATGATGACAGTGGGGTGCAGATTGTTAAATCTCGGTGGAATTCTTCTAGAGTCTCTATACCATGGGTACAAATCATAAAGATGTCATCAATGTATCTTAAGTAGAGAAGGGATAATAGGGGACAAGAGCTGAGGAATCATTGTTCCAGGTCAGCCATAAATATATTAGCATACTGTGGGGCCATGCGGGTGCCCATAGCAGTTCCACTAATCTGGAGGTATAAATTGTCCCCAAACTGGAAATAATTGTGGGTGAGAACAAAGTTAAAGAGGTCAGACACCAGACTGGCTGTGGTGACATCGGGGATGGTATTTCTGATTGCTTGTAATCTGTCTTTGTGTGGAATATTAGTGTACAGAGCCCCTACGTCCATTGTAGCAAGGATGGCTTTGTCAGGAACTTTTCCAATGTTTTGTAATTTCCTCAGGAAGTCAGTGGTATCTCAGAGATAGCTGGGAGTGTTGGTGGCATAGGGTTTGAGGAGGGAGTCCACGTAACTGGATAGTCCAGTGGTAAGGGTGCCAATACCCGAAATGATAGGGCATCTGAGGTTTCCAGGTTTGTGGATTTTGGGAAGTAAATAGAATAATCCAGTCTGGGGCTCACACGGTGTGTCTGACTGAATAAGGTCCCGAATAGCAGCAGGGAGTTCCTTAAGTGGTTGCTGTAATTTCCTTTCGAATTCCAAAGTGGGATCAGCGGAGAGAGGTCTGTAAAATGTGGTGTTGAAGAGCTGTCTGGCTGCCTCATGTTCATAGTCTGACTTATTCATGATGACAACAACATCCTCTTTGTCAGCTGGTTTGATTATAATGTCTAGGTTATTTTTGAGACTGTGGACAGCATAGCATTCAGCGTAGTTGAGATTGTGTCTCATTTGGCATTGTTTGTGTATAATGTCAACCTGAGCATGGTTGCGGAAGCACTGTATGTAGAAATCCAGACTTTCACTACAACCCTCAGGGGGAATCCACATAGAGTTCTTCTTCTTTTGTTGTTGGTAAGAGGGGTCGAGAGAGTCAGTGTGGAAACCCAGTGTGGAAAGACTGCTGGTTTGAGCCTCTATGCAGAGATCCTGCTCTTCTGAATCTGACCAATCTGATTAGCTTGTACAATGAGGACCTAAGAAAGTCAATGGATGTGATATACCTTGACTTTAGCAAAGATTTTGATACAGTCTCCCACAACATTCTTGTCCATGAATTAAGGAAGTATGGACTGGATACATGGACTGTAACATGGATAGAAAGCTGGCTTGACAGACAAGCCCAACAGGTAGTGATTAATGGCTCAATGTCTGGTTGGTGGTCAGTTTCAGGTGGAGTGCCCCAAGGATCGGTTCTAGGGCCAATACTATTCAACGTCTCTATTAATGACCTGGATGAGGGGAGGGATTACACCCTCAGCAAATCTGCAGATGGCACTGAACTTGGGGGTCAGGCAGACACATTGGAGGGTAGGGATAGGGTCCAGAGTGACCTGGATAAATTGGAAGATTGGGCCAAAAGAAATCTGATGAAGTTCAACAAGGAGAAGTGCAGAGTCCTGCACTTGGGATGGACGAATCCCAAGCACTGTTACAGGCTAGGGACTGCTGGCTAAGTACCAGTGCAGCAGAAAAGGACCTGGGGATTATAATGAATGAGAGGCTGGATATGAGTCAACAGTGTGCCCTTGTAGCCAAGAAGGCTAATGGTATATTGGAGTGCATTAGCGGAAGCATTTCCAGCAGATCTAGAGAAGTCATTATTCCCCTCTACTCGGCATTGGCGAGCCCACATCTGGAGTATTGCATCCAGTTCTGGGCCCCCCGGTGTAGAAAGGATGTGGAAACATTGGAGAGGGTCCAGCAGAGGGCAACAAAAATGAGTAAGGACTGGAGCACACGACCTATGAGGAGAGGCTGAGGGATTTGGGCTTATTTAGTTTGCAGAAGAGGAGAGTAAGGGGAGATTTGATAGCAGCCTTCAACTTCCTGAAAGGGGGCTCTAAAGAGGAAGGAGAGAGACTGTTCTCAGTGGTGACAGATGGCAGAGCAAGGAGCAATGGTATGAAGTGACAGAAGGAGAGGTGTAGGTTGGATATTAGGAAAAACTATTTCACCAGGAGGGTGGTGAAGCACTGGAATGCATTACCGAGAGAGGTGGTGGAATTTCCATCCCTAAAGGTTTTTAATTCCTGGCTTGACATAGTCCTGGCTGGGATGATTTTGTTGGGGTTGATCCTGCTTTAGGCAGGGGCTGGACTTGATGACCTTCTGAGGTCCCTTCCAGCTGTAGCATTCTGTGATTCTTCCACACCTTATGCAGCAAATTGAAACAGCTGAAAGGAAATCATGAGCAGATTATAGGACAAGGGAGTGGCATCTCACAGAAAGACAAGGGACTTTTCCTTAAGACCGTTCAATCTACAGTAGGGTTGCAACATTCCTGAGGGTTTGGTGTGGAGATCCCTCATGAAAGTTGAATTTTGTGAATATCATTTCACAAATATCATTTTACCCTGGCTGGGGGAGAGGAACTTGGCAGGCTCCTGGGCAGCAGCAGGGGGAGGTGGAGACAAGTGGCGGGACTGTGAGGAGCCAGTCGGTGGTCAAGCCCTGCCCCTGGCTGGAGGCAGGGTTGAGCACCCTGCTCTGTACAGGCCGGGCTGGGGCCAGCAGCTGCCTTTGTAGCGTGGGCCATGTGGGCGCTGCAGCTGCTGGAGCTGGGCCCTGTTCCTGCCCAACTTCCAGCACAGGTCCCGCAGCCCCACACCATGGCCTCGCCCATGCCCTCCACTGCTCCGACCACAGCCCCAGGATGTGCAGCCTCCCGTGTTCCCCTCTCAGAGCCCTGGGAAACAGCCCCTGGCACTCCTCCCCAGGAGCCCCTGAGAAGTGGCAACCACCAGCACTCCTGAGCCCAGAGCCCCACGGAAGCAGCAGCCACTGGCACTCTGGGTTTGGAGCCCTGGGGAAGTGGCAGCTGCTCATGAATAATTGAATTCATGAACGTTAAATTCATGAATGTTGCGATCTTGCTATACTGGGTTCGATGCTGCAGACACTGATCTGTAGATCCCCTTGACTTCACTGGAAGGTGTGGGCCCAGCAGTTTCCTTTATTATTTCAATGGACAGGACATTAGTACTGAAGTCTCCAGCAGTGGGACTGGTTTCCACTGTGTTATGCATACAGTTTTGCCAACCTCACACATTCAAAAGTCGTGACTCAGGAGTGAAACCCCCATGATTTTAAAAAATACATTTTGGGCCTTTTCCTTTTGGTTTTGAGTCAGTTGGGTACATTTGAATGATATTTTCAAATCTCTTCCCATAAACACAAAAGCTAGAAATATGAGCTGGTCAGAGAAAGAATGATGGAACCATGTGGTATTGAAATATGCAGTTCCACCAAAAATCAAAAACACTGTGTGAAAGCAAGTTGATTTGCCAGATTTTTCCCCTCTAAGAAAAAATTTCTGACAACACTGAAATATGACATTTGGATATTTTTGGGATTGAATATTTTCAATTTGTTTTAAAATGATTTTTCATTTCTATTTTTTAATTATGTTATAATACTAAAAAGTCATTATGTTTCAATTTTGTTGCCATATAATATTTTGATTGACATGAAATGAAATGTGGGGGGGGCATAATTTTCCTTCATGGAGAATTTTTAAATTGGGAGGAGGAGGCATTTTTTTTCTGATGTGGAATGAATCCAAACTTCAAAAATTGTGAAATCCTTTTTGAAGCCAAGTATCTAGCCTCCACACAGGACTACAAAAAGGACTTAGAATATGAAAACAGAGTCTCACACCATCACTTTGAGAGGGGAAAAGCTGAAAACAAACACTAATAACAACAAGACTTGTGATAAAGTCAGAGCAGTTGGAAACACTATAGGTGTTCTACATGAAAGGAAAACAAAGACAGTCTATCTCAAAGAGATTACAAAATAAATAAGGCAATAGTTTTAGCTCCCTTTTTCAGCTGGGGAACTTGAGCAAGGAGATTGTTTCCACAGAAGATCTATCACATAACCTAGAACTTTGAAACTAAATCTTGTGTAACCCAGTATTGGGCCTTAATCACAAGGGCATTATTTTTATCTGCAGTGTAATCCCCTTGTTTCTTCAGTCTCTGTGAGCTTTTGAGGACACACCCTTTATACTAATGTCCTCTGTCCCACTAAACCAAGCGAGCAGAATTGTCTGAATTGCCTATCAAGCACATTATTAGTGCTAATGTATTTGTATTTTTCCCCTATAAATGGATCAATGTGTCCCAGTATACTAGAATATAATACTGTTACACTATTTGCTACTGTCTGCATGGCACCTCAGATTGCAAAAAATCCAGTTCCCTTTGCCAGCTAATTTTCTGACTCTCTTCATGTCTGTGTGAGGAGGGTGGGGTTAGGTATTATGTTGTGCACAAACTCCAAGCCCAAATTCAGCTGTGTTTATAGACCTTCCATTTCTCAGAGGCACGGGGTGCAAACACACATAATACATATCAGTCAAGTCTGATTGCAGAGGAAGGAGGCAACAATGCTGGACTAATTATTTTCTTGACCTGATGGGTTTTATTTTATTTACCTCTATGTTGAAGAAGCTAAACAAGCTGACATGAAAGAGAGATATGTGTCCTAAGTGGAATAATGCAAATTGAGGCAACACCTTTGATTTTGCATATACCAGGTGACTAAGATAATTCAAAATCATTATTTATTCTTTATGGTTTTTATTTGGGCTCAGAATGCCAAGGTTCAATTTTCCTATTTTCCCCCTTTGCTTAATATTTGTTACAGTTGCATTTTTTCAAACCATTTACTGTCTGGAGGGTAAGTAGAGTGACACTGCTCATAATGTGCAAATAAATGTGAAATAAGCTAGTCAGCTCAAGTGGAATGAATTACTGTTGCTGGTAAAATAAGGCAAGAGGGAACAGCTGCCTTGGGAGCTGAAAAAGACTCTAGCAGGTACTGCTATTGAACGACTGGAATAGCACTTACTATGATTTATCAAAGACTACTTGAAAGCACTTCTAAGGCATTAAATAGGCATGAAAAGAGGCTTTAGTGGCAACGGGACTATGCCAGAACTGAGTGATTAGGAGACTCAAAAGCTTGACCCTAGCATGCAGCCTATGAGCAAGTGAAGCCAAAAATCTTCAAAGACTTGTGGAAGAGACTGCAGAGCACAGTCAATTTAGGTGACAAGAGGGGATGGCCACAAAGTCGTTAGGCTCCTGTTACTAAAGATGTACAGCACAACAGTGGAAAAAGAAATCAGCCTCTCATGACTACCAACACAGCCGTGTGTCATAATGTCAATGGATCTTTAAAAAAGGGCTTTGTACATGAAAAATTCTTTAAATGAAAGAACTTAAAATATTTAAAATCCAGCGCTGTTGTGATCTTAGAGGGCGATTTGCTGCACCCCATGTTCTCACAGATAGTCTGCACTTATGTTAATGCTTTTGTGGCAGAAGCTGGAGCTATGGTCCTGGATAATGTAGAGCTCCTGTCAGGCCCTTTTTCCTGCACAGTTCTTGTCTCATACGGATGTCAGGTCATAACTTTGTTTTGTGCAGACAAGTATCATGCTTCCAGATCACATGTGCACTACCACTGCTTCCCCTATTGAGGTCAAGGAAATGTTCTGATGTAAAAATAACAGGTCTTACCGCACATAGGTCTCATTGACTCTTCTACACAAAATACCGTATGTAATAGCTCACTTGACCCACTTAGCAGCACAAAGCTCTTGCCTTCTCTGTGGATGATCTCACAGCCAGAAGTGTTCTAACAGCTCTGGCCCAACAGAAGTATTTCACAGGTATGGGACATACTAGTCCAATCATCTGTACAGTGAATGACTGCTGATTACCCATCCCTGTTTGTATGCTTTTGGATCATTCAAGTGAGGAGTACTGCTAACTGCAGTGCCAAGGTATCAGGGCCAAAAGGTTCTGGGTGCCCTGAAGAGACATTCTGTTTTGTCCCATGCAGGAAAGTGGAGACAACATGAAATATGTCCAGAACTGGTGTGTGCATTTTTAAGTCCATGGAACTTACATCATTTTCTCAGAGCTCTCAGCATGAAGCAAACTGTACTATGTACCACATGGCACTGAAACAAGGAAGATTAATATGATTTTATTTCTACTTACCTTTGGTGGGTGGTATCACTAAACCAATCACTGCTCAATTTAAAAGGCAAGGGAAAGAAATGGTAAAAATACCAAGGGCTTTGTATCCTTCTTTAGGCGGCTTCTCATCTTACAGCAAATGTCTGCAAAAGCTACTAATTATTTTCTCATTCCATAAGATGCAATCCTACGAGCTGTTATATAGCATACTAGATCTCAGAAGGCTTTATAAAGAAGATGAGTATCTTTATCCCCGATTAACAGATAAGGAAACTGAAGCACAGAGTTTTATATTACCTTCCCAAGGTCAGCCAGCAGGCCAATGGAAACAGAATCCAGATCTTCTGATTCCAGTGCTCTATCCACTACTCAGATTTCTTCTGAAGAAGGATGATCTGGTGGACCAGGATTGAGACGATCACAGTTCAAACCCCAATTGTGCCATGGACTTCTGGGATCTCGGGTAAGTCATAGCCTCTCTCTGCCTCCATCCAGAAAATGGGGATAACAGTATTTGTTTTATCTTTAGGGGCAAGGACTGTTTCTTACTGTGTATGAATAACTAGTAAATAGGCTCAGAGGGGTAGCTGTCTTAGTCTGTAGCTTAACAAACAAAGGAGCCATGTAGCACTTTAAAGACTAACAGATTTATTAGGTAATGAGTTTCAGGGGTAAGACCCAGTTCCTTGGCTTATTGAAGTAGTTAGTTAGAATCCAGGGTTTACATAGCAGGGTGAAAGTGTTTGTGTGTGTGTGTGAAGATTGCTCAACATCTTTATTAATGAACTGGATGAGGGGATGGACTGCGCCCTCAGCAAATTTGCAGATGACACTATGCTAAGAGGTCAGGTAGATACATTGGAGGGGCCAGAGTGACTTAGATAAATGGAAGGATTGGGCCAAAAGAAATCTGATGAGATTCAACAAGGACAAGTTCAGAGTCCTGCACTTGGAGTGGAAGAATCCCAAGCACTGTTACAGGCTAGGGACTGATTGGCTAAGTAGGACTGCAGCAGAAAAGGATCTGGGGATTACAGTAAGTGAGAGGCTGGATATGAATCAACTGTGCTCTTGTAGCCAAGAAGGCTAAATGGTATATTAGGATGCATTAGGAGAAGTATTTCAAGCAGATCCAGAGAAGTTATTATTCCCCTCTATTTGGCACTGGTGAGGCCACATCTGGAGTATTGCATCCAGTTCTGGGACCCCCCCAGTATACAAAGGATGTGGATGCTTTGGAGAGGGTCCAGCAGAGGGCAACAAAAATTATTAAGGGGCTGGAGCACATGACTTCTGAGGAGATACTGAGAGATTTGGGCTTGTTTAGTTTGCAGAAGAGAAAACTGAGGGGAGATATGATAGCAGTCTTCAACTTCCTGAAGGCAGGATCTAAAGAGGATGGAGAGATGCTGTTCCCAGCAGTGAAGGTTGGCAGATCTAGGAGCCGTGGTCTGAAATTACAGAGGGGAGCTGTAGGTTGGATATTAGGAAAAACTATTTCACTAGGTGAGTGGTGGAGAACTGGAATGTGTTACCTAGAGAGGTGATGGAATTTTCTTCCCTAGAGGTTTTTAGTTCCTGTCTTGACAAAGTCCTGACTGGGATGATTTGGTTAGGGTTGATCCTGTTTTGAGAAGGCGGCTGGACTTGATGACCTCCTGAGGTCTCTTCCAGCCCTCGCATTTGACTACTTGGATGCATTAGGAGGAGCATTTCGGGCAGATCTAGAGAAGTAGTTATTCCTCTTTATTTGGCACTGGTGAGGCCACATCTGGAATATTGTGTCCAGTTTTGGGCCCCCCAGTATAAAAAGGATGCGGATTTGCTGGAGCAGGTTCAGCGAAGGGCAAGAAAAATGATTAAGGGTCTGGAGCACAAGACCTATGAGGGTAGGCTGAGGGATTTGGGCTTGTTTAGTTTACAGAAGAGAAGACTTAGAGGTGATCTAATAGCAGCCTTCAACTTCCTGAAAGGGAGCTCTAAAGAGGAGGGTGAGAAACTGTTCTCAGTGGTGTCAGATGGCGGAACAAGGAGTAATGGTCAGAAGTTGAAGAGGGAAAGGTGTAGGTTAGATATTAGGAAAAACTTCTTCACCAGGCAGGTGGTGAAGCATTGGAATGTGTGGCCTAGAGAGGTGGTGGATTCTCCATCCCTTGAGGTTTTTAAGTCCCGGCTGGACAAGGTCCTGGCTAGGATGACTTAGTAGGGGTTGATCCTGCTTGAAGCATGGGGCTGGACTAGATGACCTCCTGAGATCCCTTCCAGCCCTATGATTCTGTGATTACAGCTCTTTTCACATCTGAGACATCATTTCCAGGTCACCCTTATAAGAATCTGTCTCTAGGCTATTTTGGGCTTTAATTCAAGATTCTACTCTTCAGAGCACTCACAGATTTGCTTTTTTCCAGTAGAACAAAGTCAGTGTTCCACACCACTCACCCAGGCTTCCTCAGCTGGGGCAGTTGCCCTCTCTCATGAAAACTCCCTTCTGGTCCGATTCCTTTCCGCTGAGCATGGCTTCCTGAAACCCTCTGCTTGGGCCTGCTGCAAGGGAACATCCCTCTCTGTTCCATTAACCCAGACCCATCAGCATCAGCTCTCTTGTTTGGAGTTCAGCTTCTCTTAGGAACTAGGGGAAGAACCAAACTGCCTAGAAAGCTCTGCACAAGCTCTCTTGTAGCTTGACAAGAGTTTCCCAGCTTTGGCCAGTTCTCATCAACAACTGTCTTTACCTTTTGGTTTTTCCCAGGAGTTCTATTGTCCAGCTGTCTTATGCTGCTCCCATTTCTCTCTGGATCTTGCCATTTGTCTCATTTTTCATATTCATATTTTCCCTTCCTCTGTCTCCTTTTTTATATGACCCAGGTCCTGTCTCTTAATCTGAACTGATGAGTCACAAGCGCACTTGACCCCACTTCCTCATAAAGGAACCAGCCATCTATGGCATTTGGGGATTTTTTTGGGGGGGGCGGGCTGAGGGTGGAAATTCTGAAAGCTGTAAAATTTCAGTCTAAGATCTTTTTTTTTTTTATTTGAAATGCCTGCGTGGTGCCTCAGGGAGGTTGTACTAGGCATGTTGCATGTCCCTGTTCTCCTTTTCATGCTGAGTTCCTCACTTGGACTGTATTTTCCATTATGCACTATGATCAGGGACTCCCACAATGCATTGTGGTAGCTTTGTGAAAAGGGAGGCATCATGAGAGATGTAATCCAGATGGGGAATCTGGCTGACAGAAGTGAATGGATGCAAGCACCCAAACTATTATTCCCACAAGACACCAGGATGATATTTCTAAACTGAAATATTCTGATTTCAGATTAAAGCCTTCAGGCATTGATTTTTCAGCTCTTTTTTTTTTGCTGAAAAGTCATAATTTACCATGTGGGAAAAACATTTTCCAACCAGCTTTTGTTAACCCTCTGCATTTTTACTGGATTTAAAATATTACTTGTATAAAGCAGATAACACTTCATCTTACAGGAGTATTATATCAAGTGAAAAAACAATTGTAACCCAGACATTGCTTTTGGCCAAATAAAAATCTGTCAAAATGCTGCAAATTTAGGTAGTGATTGTCAGGAGAAGATGTGTCCCTAAAAGGCTTTTTATGCCAACTGGCAAAGGATATGCTCCACTGAGACTATTGAGCAGCATCTTATAATGTAGCATATGACAACTGACAATATAGTGGTCATTAATATCAGTGGCACCTTACAGACTAACACATATTTTGGAGCATAAGCTTTCATGGGCAAAGACCCGCTGCAGCAGATGCATCTGATGAAGAGGCTGTTTGCCCGTGAAAGCTTATGTTCCAAAATATCTGTTAGTCTGTAAGGTGCCACAAGACTTCTTGCTGTTCTCGAAGCTCCAGACTAACATGGCTACCTCTCTGATATTAATATCACTGGCTGTGATACTATATTTACACTAGCTAAATCCCCATTCCTTGCCTCTAGAATATATTTTGAGAAATTATATCCATGACATTTACATAACTCTTTATACAAACTGCCATACATCCCACAATGGCTATGTCTACACTAGCATTCCTCTTTCGAAAGAGGTATGCAAATGAAAGAAATGGAAAATGCAAATGAGGCACATATTTACATATCTGGTACCTCGTTTGCATATTCTTCTTTAGAAAGAAGAAAAGCAATGTAGATGCGGCTCTTTTGAAAGTAATCCCCATCTTCAAAAGAACCATTCTTCCTATTTCCATTGGCTGCTGCAGGCAAATGTAAAGGGGCAGAAAGCATATTAAAATTATTCAAATTTCTGTGTTTCTGCAGGTTGCCAAACAAGACATCACTCTCCAAAAACTAACAGATATAGAGAAAGAACAGTTACTCCTGCTGTGACCAAAAGTCTGGAAAATTTACTAAAAAGCTTTGTGGTACCATGACACCAAATCGGTATCTGGTTGCCTGGCATGGCAAGGTGTGCTGCCATGGAAGCTGCAACCAGTCAGGCCTGCCCAAAAACCTAGTGAAAAAAATACAAGAGTGTCCGGATGAAGCCTTTGAGGAGATCTCCAAAAAGGAGAAGCACTGCATCCAATAAATATTAACACGTTGTTGTGAGGGGCACAGAACAATAACTAGGAAACCTGTACCCATACACAACCCTTGAGCTACACCCACCCACAATCTGCTTCTACTTGATCCAGGAGGCTCGGGGACTGGCATGTAGGGGACCAATTCCAGGTCTATGGTGAAGAGCTCCAAGTCCATCTGACACAACTTCCCCTGTTCCCTGCTCATTGGCCCCTTCCTCCTCTCCATTGCCCTCTTCCTCCAGTCCACCCAGCTCCTCTGGGCTAACCCCAAACTCCATATCAGGGCCTCCACAAGTGTGGTAATTCAGACTGGGATCCATGGTGGGCTTGCTCCCCATAACCATATTGCAGCTGTTGGTAATAGCGGCAGGTCCATGGAACTGCCCTGACCACTGGTTGGCTTTCTGGATTTTTTGATAGGCCTGCCGGAGTTCTTTCACCTTCACCCAGCATTGCATAGAGTCCTGGGATTAACCTCGGGTGGTCATCTCCTGTGACATCTGTTCATAGATGCCGCATTTATCTTGGCCACTTGAAGTCTCTTCGTCACTGATTGGTCTCCCCAAATATCAATAAGATCCAGAATCTGCTGGTGGGTCCAAGCTGGGGTTCTCATGTGAGCCTGGGAAGTGCTAGGCTGATCACTACCCTGAGTGCTCATGATTGCAGTAGGGGGCTGCTAATAATTGCTACTGATGCGATGCGACGCAACGGCTACTAATGCCATGTGATGAGATGGGCAAAGGCATTTTTTCATAATAAGCACCCTTTATATTTGCAGGGCTGGGCTGCTGAATTCCAATTCAAATACAAATTCAATCAAAACTTCGTGGGCTTCTTTTGACCTTGCTGCATTCCTGGCTGGAGAGCAAAGCACAGTGAAGAGGTCATACTTGGAAGGTCACTGTGTAGCTTTGTGGGATCCATACAGGACACTGCTGGAGGCTAATAAATTCAAACTAAGGACTTGGTGCTTCCATACTACCTTTGATATGAGATTTTAAATTTTAATTTGATGCTAAACCCATCTCATAATATCAATATTTTGTAATTGGTATTATGGCTCAATATATCAAGATAAAAATATTAACTGTGAAGACAGTAATGTTTTAATATATAGATAATGCCTTGAAAATTGATTTTATCTCATAGTGTAGATGCAGCCATAGTCTCAGCTCCAACAAAGCGATAACACACTGTCTTACAGATCTGAGCGCAGTGGCACATAGGAGTCATTGTTTTTCTTTCTCCCTCACAAGACTGTTGAGTGACATTCAAAAAAATGGGTACACACCAGAAAAAGAATGATCCATTCATCAATGCAATATGAATAGTTTGGGCAGTGTGGAAGGGGAATATTGATGTAGACTGGTGTGTGGCAGAATCCCCTGTCTTTATCTTCAGTCAAAAGAATGCCTAGCAGAAGAATTGCACAATGAACATGGAAAGCAGGATTTTCTTCTCTTTAGACCTCATGATAAATGACATTTCTCCAAACTGCTTTAGGACTTTACACAAAAAGTGGAGATCTCCCTCCCCATTTCTCAGGAAAGATTTAATGGCAAAGGGCGGTAAAGTGATTTCATATTACCACAACTTCATTATTTTTGTAAAATATACTACTGTCACTTACTAGCACTTTATGAAGTATTACCATAAAACAGATCTCCTACAGTCATTACTGTGAATTAGTGGTGTTCTACTCATTGCTTCTTAGAGAAGGAGACCCTGTTATCTTGTCTGAATCCAAACAAGGATTAAAAATATATTGAATAGCTGCTGCTATTGGGAAGTACTGTGCCACTATTTGCATCAGATATTTCCATAAGGTGCCGTATCCATTTTATTGTAATAATGGAGATCATGGTGTTTAAGTGAAGCCCTAAATGGTGTGGAATTTGGATCTAGGAGTCAACAGGTAGAGCTGCCCCCTCTCCCTACCCCAATACTGTATTTACATCAGGCCTGACACACTCATTACCCAAACAGATTTTATATATATATATATATATATATATATATATATATATATATATATATTACAGTAGTCATGAAAGGCATCATATGTAAACTAGTACCTTACTTTCCATGATGGTCCTGAAAAATCATTGTGTGTATATGGACAGACTGTATACAAAGAGTTCCAGATTTATGCTGGAATTTTTTCTTAGAAGGTGTTTAAGCAGAATATGAAACCCAGTTTGCCAAAGGACTTTGTATTTATCTGTCCATATGAGCTGGTTACCCGCACTTGGTGAAAGTACATTTATACATAAGATAAAAAAGTCACCAAGCTAAATAAGCAGGAGAAAAGACACTTTAACCATCAGATGAGGGGACATAATCTGTACCCTGGGAAGCCTTTTTGGCTCTTGAGGCAAAGACAGTGGACTTGGAGTGATATTAGGAAAGTAAAAGGACTCTGAGGCCTCGCCTACACTAGGAAATTAGGTAAGAATAATTCTATTTCTCAGAGGTATGAAAAATCTCCCTGCCCCTAAGTGACACAGTTAAACCAAACTAACCCTCTTGTAGATGGTACAAAGCTGATGAGAGAATTCTCCTATCAACCTTCTTAACACCTCTCAGGGAGGTGGAATATATAAGCAGTCAGAAGAAGTCCTCTGATCAGCATACATAGTATCTGCACTGAAGCACAGCTGACATGCATCTTGGCAATACTTGCTGAAGCAGAGGTGGGTAACAGTGGCTTACAATTCTTGAAATGCTGAGCAGGATGTCTATCCTGTGAGTCTATCCTTCTATTCTTATGATTCTGCTACAGTTGTAGTCAGTGGAGGGAGCTGTGCTAAAAGCCTCTGGAAAAGACCTGAAAGAAGGATGGTCTCTATGAAGCTCATCAGAATGTGTTAGCCTTCCAGGCAGGCTACGAGGTCCCTTTACTCTGATGGAGGGAATGGACACTAGTCAGACTTGGGAGATTTGATGAGATGCAGTTGATATATGGTGGGACATGGTTTTTCAAACATGAATATCAGTCAGTGTAACACTTTTTTCCATTAAAAACAAACATGAGATATCAGAAGTGTTGTAAGCATGACACTAGAAATAATTCTTTCTACTACACACTGATAAGACTTCAGCTGCAAATGTGTGCTCCGTTCTTGGTGCCACATTTCAGAAAATGAAGGAAGTCTAGATGAGAGCAAAAAGTTGTTAGTCTAGAAAACATGACCCTGTAGGAAGATTGAAACAGTTAGGTTTGTTTAGTCTGCTGAAAAGACAACTGAGGGGGGGCACTGTAACAGTTTTCAAGTATATAAAATGTTTTCACTAGGAGAAGGGTGAAGAATTGTTCTCAATAACCTCTGGGGATAGAACAAGAAGCAATCAGCTTAAATTTCGTCAAGGAAGAGTTATGTTGGACATTATTAAAAAAAAACTTCCTAACTGTTATGATAGGTGAAAACTGGAGCAAATTGCTTGGGAGGTTTTGGAATCTCCTTCACTGAAAGTTTTTAAGAACAGAGTAAACAAATATCTGGCAGGAATGGTCTAGTTATTACATACAAGGACATGCTGAAGGCACACAGTGAGGCATTGGTGTCGACACTTGGAAGAATCTTGCCCAACACCATCCCCAGTGGAGAATGGTAATCCATGAGATGGTGGCACAGTTTGAGAGGTCCTGCTGCAGTGCAGACAAAGGGAGGCGGAGAAGAAAAAAAGAGCATCAAAAACTGCCCCACGCCCCTCCATCAGCTACCAACAGCTGCCCCTTCTGTGACAAGATCTGTGGCTCCAGAACTGGGCTGATCAGCCATCAACAGACTCACAAATAGGAGGGTGACATGAAGACATCCTACTCATTACTGAGTGGTCACCAAGAAGACAAGAAGTTATTACAGAGTCCTGCCTTGAATGTAAGGGACTGGACTAGATGACCTTCTAGGTCCAATAAACTCCTACCCTTTTGTGATTCAATTTGACACTTTTACTTTAAGAGATGGCTTTCCAATAGAAAATGTAAGTCTGCTCCTCAGGTAAGTTCCTCAGGGGTCTTCACAGAGTAGCAGAATACAGACAGCTTCTGTGTTCCCTGCACATGTACACATGGAACAAATCAAGTAGCAGGTCAGGGCCTGCTAGTTCCTAATCTATATGAAAGGCATCCTAAGACATCCCAGTCAGCTCTGCAGTAGCCTGTACAGATTTAGGCTATCCCATTGCTTTTTACACTTTGCAGTGTGACTGGGACAGGAAAGCCACAGAGAGGAACCCCAATGGCAACAGCCACTTACAGACCAGCTGAAGAATCAATGAAGAATCTAGCTATTATAAATTCTGCCTCAAAGAAATTACAGTTGGGAACTTGAGTCTCATGCTCACCTTGGGTCTGTCCCATGAAAGCTCACCTAATAAATTATTTTGCTAGTCTTTAAAGGGCTACTTGACTGCTTTTTGTTTTGATAGTACATAGACTAGCGTGGCTCTCTCTCTGTTACTATTCCTTCCATAAGTGGTGGCTTTTCTCCTTTCCAGGATCCTGTCATGCCCTGTGATGAACTTGTTTTCTATGGTAAGCTAAGTGACCCCATAGAGCACTTCCTGCTCATTTTCCCTCCCTCCCAACAGAACAAAGCTACCCCCTCTCATCATTCACCAAGGCTGCCTGAAGTTCCGAACGAATTCTGTCCAGATTCGAACTTTTGCAGAATACTACTGAAGGCCACTTTCCATCAAGAATTCTGTGGAATTGTTTAAAAGAAGGGAAAAATCTCTTTGTTGAAATCCACTTTCAACAGCAAAGCTTCTCAAAGACTACTAGAGAAGATATCAAGTTTTAAACAGACATATGTTTGCCAAAGAGAAATTTCTGAAGGCACAATATTACTTGCCTGGTGACAATCATGCTACCCATTTTTATAAAGATAATTATACTCCCCCTTCAGAGACATCCAAAAATTTGTAATTTAGTGCTATCTCCAGCTAATTATATAAAGAACAAGGTTCTTCAGCATATGCACAGCTTTAGTTATGTCATCTCTGGAAAAGTCATGGGGGATTTAAAGCAGTGGAACTATAATTTAGCCAGTCAAAA